>NW_006773582.1:29161-66152 GCF_000442215.2 Lipotes vexillifer | reverse complement strand
CACACACACACACACACACACACACACACACACAGACATATCCCCTCTTCACAGCGAATATACATTAGTACGTAAGTTTAATACCTGGAGATTAACAGAAATGACAATGGGGCACAGATGCAACACAGTAAAACAGGGATGGGGGGTAGGACTGGAGGGGGCAGAGGGACACTGGATATGATCACAGCAACCAAGGAGTGATTCCCTTGGTGCTCTGAGGTCATGAGACACTTGCCTCTTGTCACCAAGAAAACTGCATGGTGAATAAACCACCAACTCTGGAAGATAAGCCGTGGCACTACTGCGGAGCTTAGAATGGGGTGGGGCCCTCTCTGTCACAGTGTTAATACTCAAGCATGGCGGGCTCGGAGAGTGTTACGAAATATCAGCATTTTGACCTGGTGAGAGGGGCCTATTTGGGATGTGCCCCGTTTACCTAACACTGGGTGAAGGAGGTCCCCACTCAGGGTAACAGGGCCCCGGGATACCGTGGTCTTGACTTGCAGCAGCACTCCACACCACTGCTCCCAGCCAGCTCCACTCTGTCCACTGAGCACCCTCTCCGCAATGGACCTAAGCCAGAGTGAGCCAATCAAGAGGAGACGGGAGGAACCACGTGGTGGGATGGAAGGGGCAGGAGCTGGCAGAGGAGCAGGTGTGTCCCAGGCCGGGCCCTCCCCTAGGCATCATTGAGGCTGCTGTCGCTCAGGAGCACCTTCTCCCCAGGTCTGAAGGCCGGCATCCCAAGGTAGGGGCAGCTGGCACAGCGGAAAGCATCGCCCAGGTAACACTGTTGAAAGAAGAGACCATCATACAGGGGAGCCAAGTGTCAGCTCTCCCAGAGATACAGGCCAGAAGAAAGGGATCCCAAATTTCATGGTATGGCCACAGTGGCCTAAAGAGAATGACTGCGTACATTTGTAGGTCCAACTGGGATCCAAATACTAAGAGGCTTTAAGATCTCTGATTTCATGAAAGACAAAAGTCTAGAGAAGTCCCTTAGGTGAATACTTCTGTATTCTCAGCAGTTCAAATCACAGCCACACTCAGCAAATGGCTGAGTAGCATCAGGCCTAATGTGAAGCAGAAAGAAAGGGGCCAAAAATAAGAAATGACAAGTGCCTCCCCTACGGGCATGAGTGCGCTGCCCACTCTCAGGAGATAAGCCCTCTTCCCATTACTACCTAGAGACACGTTCTCACACGTTCACCTATTATTAAAATAATTGGGCAGTGAACTCTGTAGAGCTGGAGCTGGCCTGTGTTTAGTTTAGGCCTTTGTGAATACTGAGTAATCAACCAGATACTCACGTTTCCACAAGCCGACTTGGGCTGGGAGCTTATCTGGTCCCTCAACTTCTCTTTCTCCAGTTCTTCTGCGAGGCCACAGGTGCTGGGGGAAAGTTAGCAGGTGATGAGTGGGACCTGCCACCACCCAGGAACTCCAAATCCTTGACAGACCTTTTCCCTGGGAGTCTTCACAGATATGGAGCATTGACCTTTCCTGGCCTAGTCAGCTTTGGGCTCCACAATTCAATGATGTACTGTTTGGAGATTCACACACAGACAGTAAACTATCGAAAAAGCCAGCAAAGATTAGCACAAATTTGGGAGAATGGTAGCCTCTTGTAAGGAGAGGGAGGGAGATGCAGCTGAGGGAGCAGGCAGAGGCGACTTCTAAGGAACAAGTCATGTTCCTGGTACTTAAGCTGGGTGAGCAGTACATGGGTGTTCATTTTATTGTTCTTTAAAATGTACTTATTTAGCATACTCTTCTAACCGTCTGATACATTTTACAATAAAACATGTTTTAGTAATTGTGAAGCACAGCGATTCCTTGACAATCAGAAGCCGCTGGAAGCAGCCTGGCAGCCTCTTCTCACCCCAAGGCTTACCAGTTCTTGCAGGCCTTCCTCTTTTTCCCTTCCCCACAGGAGGCAGCCCGCAAGGAAGCTGGGTCTGGCTTCTTCATATCTTCTGGATCCAGCAGTTCATCTGAGTCAATGAGATCCTGGAGAATGTTCGAAGCCATTAATGACCCAGTCATGGTCTCTGCTAATGAACAGGTGAAGTGGCCACAGTCCACAGCAGCAGTTTGCCCATCTATGTAGAAGGCAGCCATCATCCTACCTGGGCTTGATCATCACGCCCAAGCTGACCACATAGTGAGTACACTACGTGCACAGAAGCTGTGTTAGGCTGTGAGGGGGCTGGGGACTCATTTATGATGTGCAGAGAATATGTGTGTGGAGGGCAGGGAGGGAGGGGGCAGGAAGAACAAAGAGAGAAGCGTTATATTTATGCGAATATATAAAGGGCTGTCGTGTGAGAAAAGGGAATGGAATATTTTCTATATAATTCCAGAGGAAAAGGCAGATAATGATATATACACTTGTGTGATTCTTCGATAAACGTGTAGACAGTTAATCTGTAAGCTCTGTGAGGGCACAAACCGTCGCCTAGTTTGCTTACCACTCTAACTTCAATAGTTGTAGGAATGAAGAACTTTATTACAGAAAGCATTGATCTGAGTTGGAAGAGCATTACTGTTAAGACAGTGAGCATTTGGTGACTTGCCCAGACGAAGGAGCCAAAAAATATTTTAGCTGACAAACTCTTTTCAGGTTTACGCATGCCCACAAGAGTCTTTAATATATCACATGAAGTGAGAACAAGAAAATCTGCGGGGGGAAAGATGCTGAAAAAGAAATTTAAAATGCCACTAATGAGGAGTTTCCTTCTGAGTCAAAAAATGCCAATGGCAGGCACAGCCACAAGGCTGGGCTTTAAATGCTTTCACACCTACAAACCCAGAGAGGCCACTCCAAACAACAACATTCCCACCCAAAGTGGGGCCTGAAAGAAAGCAATCAGGTGACCACAGTGCTGACTCACCACGCTCTCATCCTCCATATCATTGGCTGAGAGGGTCCAGAGCTTGGCAGCTGCAGGGTCCATAGCAGGCTTCCCTGAATCCAACCAATGAAAGAAAACAAGCTCCAGAAAAGCAGCTGGAAACAAACTCCAAGCACATGTAAGTGCTTTCTACTGAGGCTGTGCAGGGAACACACTGGACCTGGGTTCAAGGCCCAGCTCTATCACTTATAAAGGCATGAGAGGGACCCATCACTTTATGGCAATAAAAGCCATCATTTGTTAAGCTTTGTGCCAGATACTACATTAAACATTTTACATACATGATCTAATTTAGTCCTGCTCACCACCTTATGAGGAAAGTTCTTGTCATCCTAATTTTATAAATGAGGAAAGAGGTTTAGATACTTAGGCCAGTTACACCCAGCCACAAATACACAAGTACAGACAGAGTCTACCTAACGCTTTTAACTTCCACTCCATATTGCTTTCTCCTCCTTCTCTTAGTTCCCATCCCTAGAACATGGGGCTAATAGGATTCCCTATGCCCACTGCAGGAGATTTGAATATGAAACAAGAAACTGTACCAAAAAGCATTATAAATAGCAAAGCTCCGGTCTCATGTAGACCTGTTACAGACAAGAAAATGGGCTCAAGAGCTGATGGCGGTGGCGTAACAACAAATCAGTAGCAAATCACACCTCCTGATTCTCTCTCTGGGCCCGAAAGAGCTGAGGGTTCAGTGTGGGCCAGTCCACGAATGGGCCTTGGCGGGTAAGTGCACCCCCCAGAGATCACTGTCACACTGGATGCTCAGATCTCCCACAGGGCAGGCCATCTAAGCTGCTCCTACCCATTCTGGAACTGTGACTCCAAAGGTTAGGATGCTAAAGGATTTCTTGAAGATTTAGGCTGGACAGTCAAAACAGAGCAGTGTGAATACCTGTAAATTTTTGCATACCTCACAGCTAGGACAATTTTTCTCAACTCAGGCATTAAAAAATAGTGATAGGAAGGGTGAGAATGGTGAAAAAGGGTGGAGTGCAATCTTCTGAGAGGAGATATTTTTATAAGTGTCTTAAGATCCTCAAAGAAAAGCTGAATTCAGTGGCACAGAGAAAAGGACACATGGGAAGAGGAATAGCACACTCTTATCCGCCATGACCGTCACTGTGAGGTCTTCTGAGGGTAAATGTCATAATTCTGGGGTCTGGAAAGACTTCATTAACTAATGAAACTATGGGAGTCTGACCTCTAGTATCTGGAGACCTCAGTGTCCTCTGGTGCAGAAGAAGGGGCTGAACTAGGTAATATCTACGCATCATTTCAGTATTGGATCCGAATATGCCCAGAACAACAGTACATTAAGCATTCTTCCACTTGGAAATGAGGGAAATTAAGGAAGGGAATGATCCTCTAAAGATATCACCACCTCATTCAGATCTCTGGCTCAGTTTTTAATACGGCTTTTCAGGCCCACTCAGACAGAACAATATCCCTAGGCCAGTCTCACCGGAAGACTTCTTGGTAGTAGAAAGCTTAAGTTGACTAGAAGAACCCACTTCAAAATTGGGCTTTTTTCCTGTGATCTGCACAGAGAGCAGGCTGTCACTGTGGTAACCCAGGTGTTCTCGGACAGACTGAATCTCCTCGGGGCTCAAGAACTTGCGCTGCAGCTGAAATTCAAGATATCAGAGGATTAGGCCACGCTTTTTCTACCGTATGGTGGTGTACTATGTCCCCCTCACAGGTGTCAAACGCTCACGTCTGCAGTAAGCGCATGACAGCAGGAGATCGCAGACGTTGCCTCGTGCCACACGTTCGGTTTCTCACTGATCAGGACCCTGGAGTGTAACTTCTGTCTACGTGTTTATGTTGAGCCTGCCCCTTGGAGAGTTTTATCAAATATCTGTCTATTAGGTACAAGGCACTGTGCGAGGCATTGTGGAGATTGTAATGATTATGATTATCAAGATGAATCGGACATGCTGAAGAGGCTGTTGAATGGAATCGAAGCCTGTGGCGGGGGAGCATGCCCACAGTAAAGATGCTAGAAATGAAATACGCAGTAGAGAAAGAGAACCACGGGGGGAGGGAAATGCTTTCTATGTTCCTTGGGAAGAAGCAGCAGACAGGAAAGGTCGGGAAGAAGCTGGGGGTGCTACCTCTATGTCCGACAATTATGGAACCGCTACATAAACCACAGTCCATCTAGAGCACTGAACGCCGTTCCATAATTAGTAAGAAAGTGGGTCAATACACTAAGATGGATAATGTCAAAGACAGCTAAAGGTGGGGGAAAGAGCTAGTGACTGAACACTGTATACATACGACCTTATTTACATTAAAAAATGTGTATACACACACACAAAACACACTTGTAAATACATAAAAAGAAGTCCGAACAGCCACACCAAAAAATGTATTGGTGGCTCCCGCTGGGGAGGAAAGTGTAAGCAAGGCCTGAGATGTCACTTTATATTCTTCAGTCTTAACTGAATTTTTATGAACATCCCATATTTTGGAATAAAAGATGGAAGAACTTTAACTAAAGAGAAAAATAAGAAAGGGTAGGTGTGAAGAAACTGAGGCCCTAGGTCATGTACAGATCAATGGTATAACAGCTATTGTGGTATAACACTTCTCACACAAGAAAATTTCAGCATTGGAGAAGAATGGAGAACCATAAATACCTCTATTTAATGTTAATATTTCTAATGAATTGTCAGAAAAGGATTTCCCCCTCCAACCTATTCTAGCCTCCCACCCAAAAGCTGAGGAAAATACAGGCAACTGCCCTTCACTTAGGCCTAAGATTCGTGTCCACTAAGAGATGCCTCAGTGGTCACCACTAGTACTGAGACCAAAATATGTCCCAACCCACATGGGCCCAAGCTGAGTCTCTTCAGAGGAGATTGATTTCAGAGGTTTCGTCCTTCGAGGCATCTGGTTTCTCCCATGCAGAGCCCTTCTCAACTTGTTTCCTAGTTGAGTGACACTGATCACCTCACCTTCAGGGTTGTTATTTCTCCCAGATTCTCTCTGTATCGTCTGACAAAAGAGATACTGGGTTTAGTCACCCAAGGCTTAAATTCCCAGCAAAGAAGGTCGTCTACAAACATACCTCTTTTACTTCCACAAGACCAGAAAGAGTCAGGGCTGAACACAGCTTAGATGCCGTCTTCACTTTGCTATTGTTAACTGCTAAGAGGAAAACCCCAGTTAATAGCTTTATAGGCCAAAGCAGGAAAAATAATAAAGGCTCTCTCCTATTCAGGTCAGCAGGCATTAAAACAACAATAACCTATTCTGTTCAATATATATATATTTTAGTGATAATATTTTAATTGGACAACTCCTTTTGGTTGTTCAAAGTGCTCTTACTGATGCTCTTAAGTGTCATATAACCGTCTCGGTTCTTTGTGGCTGTCTGGAGGGGTGGGATAGGGAGGGTGGGAGGGAGGGAGACAAAGAGGGAAGAGATATGGGAACATATATATATGTATAACTGACTCACTCTGTTATAAAGCAGAAACTAACACACCATTGTAAAGCAATTATACCCCAATAAAGATGTTAAAAAAAAAAATGCGTTAGTTAAACACTAAATAATAAACCTTAAACCTCAGTGGAGCAACAAAAAAAAAAAAAAAGAAGAAGTGCTGCAATATTGAAAAGAACTACCATTTATTCATCACTAGTCACATGCTGCCCTAGGTTAATCACTACATCGTACTCACACCAAGGCTATGAGGCAGGAATGATGAACACAGATTGCAGAGGAGAAACTGAGGGTCGGAGAAGTTAAGTTCCCAAATTCACATAGCTGAGAAGTGGCACATCTGGAATTAAACCCAAGTCTGTCTGGCTGCAAAGCCTATGATTTTTTTTCTCAACCTCGGGGCTTTCTGAGAAAGGTGACGCTACAGATGGTGATGGAGTTGCCTCCCAGCGCTCCCACAGTGAGTCCCTTGGACTGGCTGGGAGACAAGGGTGGGACCCTCCGAGCCCAGAAGCATTTCCCTAAGAGGCAGCTTTCATCCGTCTCCTCCCTACCTGTTATTTCCTCTCCTCCAAATCTACAGGCCAGAATAAGCTGTTCATTGTGTAGAGCAGAAAAGGAACTGCCACAAGCCCTCCAGCAGGAAACATCTTCTGGGGATTTATTCCTAACACCATCGTCATTAACCACCCCCACTCTCGCCCTGGGCCAGCATCCTCCCAACAGCATACAATTGACAAAGGCGATCCTGCAGTCTGCTCAGATACAAGATGATTCAGCCTAACTGCTTTCTTCAGAGCTCCCTCACCGCCTTCCTCCCTCTCACCCCTAGGACACACTCCTATGACCCTTGTTCCCAGCAGGATAAGAAAAGGGAGAGCAAGGTCCCAAACTTGACTGCCCGGCCAGGGCTCAGCTCCACGGATCAGCCCAGAGAGCATTCCCTACCTCGCCTTGTTGCTTGTCTCTCACTCCCAAGGCCGGAAGTGACAGGTAGAAGGACTATTCAGTGGGGCAGAAGGGCCCAGCGGAGCCCCAGGGTGTTCCTGCCATGTGCTCTCACCCTTGGCTTTACCTAGAGAGCACCTGCACTTGCAGACCGCATCCTGGTCTCAGCAGGTGGGTGGGGGCGGGGGCGGGGAGCATTGGGAAGGCTGAGCTCAGTCCACCAGGCCTCCTAAGGGCAGGGCGCTGTGCAGAGAACCCCCGCAGTGTCCCTGCCATCGGGGAGACACTGTCTAACATAGCTAACTTCATATAACCTAGTAAGTACAGTGTAGGAGATGAAAGGTCTTCTCTTTGCTTTGGGTGGCATGAATTTCAGCGACTCATCCTGAGCTGAGGCTGAGCTAAAAGGCCTGTCTGGGCAGAGCAGAGGCCAGGGGGGTGAGGAAGGAAGTGATCTCTTCGTCAGTAAGGCGTAGCTTGGCTCTCTCTAAAACCTCCACCACTGCCACCCCACACACGATACACGCAACAGGGCTTTTGGGCCCCCAGGAGCACACCAGGCCCCAACCTAGACCTTGGAACAATCCCAATCCTTCCTGGAGCACAAGTAACTTGCCTTGGGCCACTCTAGCCCAGTGCCAAGGGCTGGCTGCCCGTCCGCTCTGACGTGTTGCATCAGAGCCCAATTTCTCTGGGGCCAGAGTCCTCATCTTGTCCTCATGAGTACTCCTAGCGCTCCTAAAGTCTGCTCCAGAGTCCCCTGACGACTCTGTCCCTCCTGTCCCTTTTCCAGACCAGGAGCCTCTACCAGACAGAGGTGGCAGGGGCCTGTTCGCCTGGCAGCTCCAACGTTCCTTCCTGCAGCCTGGCATGTCTGAAACACCCTCCTCTGCCCGGTATAAATCACCAAGCTGTTGACAGCCATCCCAACTCCACTCTGGCCCAGACTTACCCAGCAACCAGGAAGGGAGGCAGGAGCCTTCCCACACCCTGCAGTGGGGGGAGCCAGACAGACTGCTTGCCTCCCTCCCCTCCCTCTACCCCACCCCGCAACAGCCCGCCCCAGCTCCCTCCACAGCCCCCAGCTGGTTATCTGAACCAGGAAAGCACAGCTTCTGGCTGGCTGACTACATTGTTTGTTGCAAGCCTAAGGGACCATGTCGATGACTGTGAGAGTTTTTACAGACACCTGTGGGTGCTCGAACAGATGTCTGTAAGCTCTCAGAAGAGTGAGGGGTGTGTCAGCAATAACAAACCTTTCTGTGTGGCTCTTTTATACTTGTATACTTTCTCATCTTTTCACATCTATGATCTAACTGGAACACAAAAGCAAATCTGAGGGGAGGCGGCACCAGAATCATTATTCCCTTTCATGAATCAGGAAACTGGAGCTCGGATTGAGTAGCGTGCGACCACACAGCTTCTGGACAGTAGAGTCCGAGCCACCATTTAGGATTTATATTTACCTAAAAATTTACCTAGAAAATTTACACGCAAAATATTGGGCTGGCCAAAAAGTTCTTTTGGGTTTTCCGGTAAGATGGCATGGAAAAAACCCGAACGAACTTTTTGGCCAACCAATATACGGCTATGTCATAGGTCTGCGTGTATGGAAATACATAAAACATATTTACCTATAAAAATGTTTTGATATTTATTTGTATTTGTATATGTTATATTTCACAAAGGTGGCTAATTCAGATCTTCTGTGCCCTGCAAATCACAGCACAGGAGAGAGACTATATGGGCTTTGGAGTACAGACAGCTCAGGGAGTTCAATCACAGTCTTACCCCTGAGTGACTTTGGGCAGATAAGTCTCTCTCAGCTTCAGTTTCCTCATCGGCACAGTAGGGATAATTATCACCATTCTGTAGGGCTGTTGGGCAGCCTAGAGAGATCTATGTGTCACACCTGGAACGCTGTGGGCACTTAATGAACAGTAGCTATTCCTTCATTCACCCTCTGTTCTCTGACCACAATAGATTACCCAGGGTTACCAGACACACCCACATACTTTCAAGGAATGCCCTGCCTCCCATCCTCCACCTATAGGGACTCTTCTCATCCTTCAACATCCAGTTCAAACACTATCTCCTTTGTGAAAACTTCCCCACTGTCCTCGGGACCCCAACACCCCAGTTGTCCATCTAATTTACAAAGTGTTTTGTTCTGCCTAGAGTCCGGTGTTCACGTAACTGACTCACCAACTTCTCCGTGAAAAGACAAGGCCTTGTTCATCTATTTGTATCTCCCACCTCACTCCCCACACTCTGAGTATTTGTATTTAACGATGCCTTTTAAATTAGCCTTAGTGGTTTGATTCAAATAAGACCAGTTGGGGGGAAGGATAAATTAGGAACTTGGGATTAATGGATACACACTACTATACATAAAATAGGTAAACAACAACAACTGTACAGCACAGGGAACTATATTCAATATCTTTTGATAACCTATAATGAAAAGAATCTGAAAAAGAATATATATATATATATATATATATACATATATATATATACACATATATATATAACTGAATCACTTTGCTGTATACCTGAAACATTGTAAATCAACTACACTTCAATTTAAAAAAGAAAAAAAAGATTAAAGAAGTAAAACCCTGAAAAAAAAAGACAAAAATAAGACCAGCTCATTACTTTTTTAAATCAATCAATGCACAAAATTATACACAGCTAAAAATCACCCAGGATCCCTGAATCCAGGAAAAAAAAATAGATTAATATCCTTCATTGCATGTCTCTACATTTACATTTGAACAGAAGTGTGGAGGATGGAAGAATGCATGAAAGAAGAATCGATGAGATTGCTTAATAAAACAGCTGCGTTTCTTTAATTTAATTTTAATTATACAGAAAAGTAAAATAGAGGAAAAGCTGAACTTTTAATACATGTTTCTACATCAAAATGATGTTATTTCCTTAAAGACTCCTCCAAGTTTAAGAGAAAATAAAATAATTGATTTACAATGTTGTGTTAGTTTCAGGTGTACAGCAAAATGATTCAGTTATACATGTGCATATATTCATTCTTTTTTAGATTCTTTTCTCCAATAAAATTTTAAAAAATAAAATAAAGGGTTAAAAAAATTAATTGAGAGGTTGGAGCCATGATACTAACACCCTACTTAGACAGTGTGAGAGAGGGAAAGTTAGCACCTAACGTCCTCCCACTCCCTCCCTCAGCTCTCCATTTCCATTACACTCTTCTCACTTCCTCCCATTCTGTTCCTTAGACTTACAGCCCACCCATGCTAAGGTTTTCTCCATTTGAGTAGAAGAAGGGCTCTCCAAGTGCCCTATCACCATGCCTTCCAAAGGGTGCTTTCGACTAATCTTTTTCATCATCAAGTAGGTTTTCCCATGAAGGGCTCATATGTGTCATATGAAGCGATGAGAATGGCTACCTGCCTTATCCTTACAGAGTGATGTAATTGAGTGTAAAAGTCTTCAGTCACACGACCTTTCCCTTGGAACTCTGTAAATATTTCCTCTCCGTGTTCTCAAGTTCTGCTTCTGCTGCAAATCAAGTCTGAGACCAGCATGACTTTTTCCCTAGGGCAGAAATGAATTGCTCCCAATATCCATTTTCCTCATCTTCCTTTCAGTAATAAAAGGCCTTCGTCAAATCTGAGTTCTAAGAGGGTACACGGCCACCCAGCTGGAGATGCTTCCCCAGGCTCCTTTGCAGCCAGGCTTGTCTGCGTGATTATGTTTAGGTCAATGGAGCACGAGAAGTGACCTGTGCCTCCACAGGTAGGCCAATTACCCTTCTGAGTGATCTTTTTACAACCTTTCTCTGATTTTCTCTGATGAGTTTCTTCATCCTTTTTCTCAGCGTATACTGTGATTTTCCTCATGCCTTCTCTCTCTGTTAGTAATTTAGTTTTCAGTGGATTCTACTTTGTTCCTTTATTAACTTTTCCTCTAATGATGTAGTTTGTGTCAATTTTTTTCCTTAGCTCTGTCATTGCCCTTTTTATTTCATTCTGTAGTTTCATCATCTTGTCTTTGAGCTCTCAATTGATTAGTTTTCAATAAACTTTATTTTGAATGAATAACTGAATGAATCCTCCTACTGCCTCTTCAGCCCAAGAGCCAACTCCAACCCAGAAATTATCTTGGTAGCCATTTATCACTGAGTGAGACAGAATAATATTACTTATGTGCCATGCCTTCCACCTTCCTGATCCTACCCATCCTTCAAGGCACAGCTCAAAGCCCACCTGCTCCAGACTCTTCCAGCCCACCCAGGTTGCTCCCTCTCCAACCCCCAAAGGGCTTCTCTGAACTAAAGGATACACAGGTAATGCCTGGGCTACTTAATGAACTTGGACCTTTTGAGAAAGGGGATGAATCTTCTCCGCCTCCCTTGTTACACCTGGTTGGGCAATAAAGGTTTTCTTTGAAGAGTTCTGGGCTACTGATTCTCTGAATGAAAAGGGGGATGAAAACTAGAACCGAGACTCAGAAGAGGTCTTCGACATCAGGCTCACTAGTGAGAACACCATAAGGCAGGTGAAGGAAGAGAACTCAGCAAGGGTGTGATTTCTGAAAGATTAATAGAGACGGAAGGATCACCTCAGTCTTCAAGTCAGACCTTCTCGGCCCCTGCAGGCACCGCTGTGAGGGTTGAGCAGGCCTACATTCAAGTTCAAGCACCTCAACTCACTCGCTGTCTGACTTTGAACAAGTCACCAAACCTCCTTCAGCCCTTGTTTCCTCACCTATTAAAGAGAAATGATAATAGTATATGCCACCATAGAGAGGTTAAGAAAATTATATTTGATGATGGGTATAACGGTTCCAGCTTCATCTCCCAGCACTTCCTGCCTTATGTGTTCCCCTCTGGGAACATTAACCTGCTAGTGGCTCCCCCGCACATGCCATTCTCTACCCCACACCTTCACTCCTGCACTCCCTTTTCTCCTTCAAACGCTCTCTTCCCAGAGGCTAGCAGCTACTACCCTCTACAACCCAGCTTAGGTAGGTCACAGGTCCTCCAGAAAGCTTACCCAAACCCACTGTACCATCTTCTCAACCTCTGTATACATCCAAATCATAATATTTATCACATTATATTGTTATTAACATCTGCATGCCCACCTCCAACTAAGCTCTTAAAGGAAGAGAACTGGGGGGGCAATTTGGGTCTATGTTCTAAAACTGAGCATTGTGCACGGGCTACAGCAGGCACCTAGTGTTACTTGAACGAGTACTCGGACAAAGCAAGGACTCTGAGAAAACAGGAAGAGGAGGACACAGCAAGTTTGTCTGCCACTAACTTCTAAGGCCCCGCCAGTTACACTGAACGCGTGTGTGCATATCTACAACGTGTGTTCTTAGGGTAGATACTCCCAATGCCTAGCATAATGCCTAGCACACAATAAACATTCAGTGAACAAAATAATGTTGAATAAACTTTACAAGAGAAGAAATTGTTCGAGCCTACAAGCACAGCTGCAGACAAGCCCTTAACAATGCCAATATTGAGCTCCATTTACCACCTAAAGGCATCAAAGGTAGCCAAGCAATGGTACCCATTAATCTGCAGCCACGCTCGCTACTGGTGGGTGTGTTTATTCCGGTTATAAACAGATAATGAGTACAGGCGCTTTAAGAGGCAGGTGGAAAAAAAAGGCAAACCAGTCTTGATGAAAATAACTCTTACGAAAAAGGGGAAGAAGCAAATGTATGTTGAATCCGAATGTCAAGCTATTCACACATGGCTGTCCCATGAGTTCTTTCATTCATCTGTTCTTAGAGGAATGGTAGAAAGCTTTCATCAGCCCCATAAGGAGAAATTCAACCAAGCTCCAAGTGAAACATAAGGATGAAGGGCGTCTCAGCCCCAAAGGACTGGGAATGATTAGCAGTGGAAAAACCTGTAACATGATGTAGGGAATGAGCTACACCCAGTGCCAGCATCACTACTTAACAGCAGTGAATCTTGGGGCAGTTCCCTAGCCCTCTCTGAAGCTCAGCTTTCTTATCTGCAAAATGGAGCTGATGATACCAAGACACCAAGGCTATGAGGACTGGACAAGTGAACAAACAGGGCCTTATCAGGGTCAGGAGCACAGCAAAAACCTAGAAGATGGTAAACTTTCCACGTTTCCTCACTAAGACTTGGCTAAGACTTAAGTCCAAGAGGTTCTTCCTCATCCACAGGAAAGAAAGAGACAAGCATTTCAACTCCAGCTCAGAGGACCTTTGAGAGGTTGCAAAGGGTAGAGTGTTCCTAAAATTAAAGCTGAATGACGTCTCAGTCCTGTGCTAGGGAAACCAGGAGATGGATGCAAATTTAGAAAGACTGTAATAAAAAAATAAAAATAAAATTACAATCATCCTCCTGGGACATGTAGTTCTTTTCTGGTTGCCAGATTTCCTGGTCATCTAAAGTGTATGTGATATATTTATTTCTGTGGAAATAATTTACGAATATAAAATCAAGTTGAGCTGAAGCCAAGGACAAAACAGGAGGAGGGTTGCCAAGATCCAGGGGAACCAATGGTCTAAGTCTCCTTTGAAGGCTTCCATTTTATTCCACCATTTTAGAGCAGGTGACAAAAGCTCCAGTCACGTTGTCTGTAACTTGTCCCACCCCCTCAGTCTGACTGTCCCTCTCTCCCACAGTCATAGACTCTCAAGAGTTGGAAAGGGCCTTACTAGGCGTTTAGGTCAACCTCTCTGAAAAGCAAGAATATCCTCTGATGGCAAACAAGTTCACTTGCGACTTTTGCTTAGATACTCCCATGGCAGGGAGTTCACTGTCTTGCGACCTAGCCTGTTCCCTGGTTGGGCAGTTCTGCTGAGTAAGTTCTTCCTTATCTGCCATTCTGCAACTCTGTACTGGTTTTCCTCCCCCCAGCAGCAACACAGTGTAACTCTAATCATTCTTCCACATGAAGAAACTGCCTCTTATTTTATCTCCTGCAGGCTAGAACACTCCAGTTTCCACATTTATTCTACCTCCAGTATGGTGTCCTAAACCTCTGTCTTCCAAGTAAGCCCAATTCTGGGTGTGCTTCATTGTGTCACGATCTGTACAGGACCCAGCGAAACACGACTTTCCAAATGGGTCCGAACAACAAGGTAGAGTAGAACTGGCACATTCCTTCCTCCAGAGCCTGAGATCAATTCCTCCTCTTCTTAACTTCTCTCTCCTCCCTCCCATCACTCAAGTTCCAGTCCTCCCACCAGATGCCACCGACCCTGGGAAGAGAAACAAATGTGCAGGAGCCAGGGATGGTGGAATGAGGAGGTGACAACACGGTTCAGTTTCTTGCGCTGGCAGCCTCGGGCACCCAATCAGGCAGGCCAACTCCAAAAATAACCTTCCATCCCAACAGCTGGCTCTTAGTAGCTTCCCAGGAACCCTTCATTTCAGCTTTCCAGGGCATGGTTCTCAGTGTCCCTGCACCCATTCTCTCGCCACCCTTTCCAGAGCTTGACGGACTGACTTCATTTAACCATGACATTTACGACCAGCATTCCATATGCCCAAGGTCTAAATACACTTAGAAATATATTTTTATGGAAACAGATAAATATCCATCAACAAAAGACTGGTTAAATAAACACATCCATGATATAGGTTGTGATGCAGCTATGAGAAAATAATCTGTATATACTGGTATGGAAAGATGTCCAATACCTATAGTAGAGTGAAAAGGGCAAGTTTGTAAAGTTGCAGTTACAATGTAATCCATTTACTGAGTTTTTTAAATGTATCTGCATATAACCATGAATACATACATAGGTACATCCAAAGGAGGCTGAAGGACCCACAACAAACTGCAAAGAGTAGTCACTTTGCCGAGAAGTGGGATTGGGGGAGATGACAAAAGGTAAGGTGGTTAATTTTTTACCCTATTTGAACATTCTAAAAGAAAACATTACACTTATTATCTGTGTGAAGAAGCCCCTAACTTTATGTATAGTTTCCCCTTTCTATACTTGCTCCCCATTTGATGATCTCAAAGCTGGAAGGGGCCTAGAGAACTGCGAGTCAAATCCCTGTGGTGGCATGCGTCCTGCCCAAGGCCACACAGCTAGCTCGAGACAGCCGGAGGAGACCGCAAGTCACAGCGCAGGCCCGGAGATGATGGGAGCCCCAGTGTATTAAAGAGAGGACTTTAATTTAATTACTAAATCAAATCAATTTTTCTCCTTTTAGTTGAGTCAAGTATGCCTACTTGGGAGCAACAGTGAGGAGAGACCAAGACAACAAACTTGGAGGAGAGAGGGGAGCCTGGTGTCTTCTCATGGAGGAAAAGAGGCATCAGAGAAGATCTGTTTCTCAGGCATAGCTAGCAGGGCCCTACCTTTTCTGGGCTTCCTTGCCCTCATCCATAAATCAGAGGGAAGGGGTTGAATGAAAGGAGATTCGCAAGCATGGGGTGCCAGCTACTCATCTGAGTGAAGACCTCATCTTCAGAAAGAGACAGGCAGCAACTCTACTTGAAGGCACCCTACTACCACCAGGCCGTCAGTCAGGGCCAACTAATGCTGAGTTGCTTGGGCTGTCACATGGATTACTTCATTCACTACTCACCAAATTTTTTATAAATGTGTTGAAAGAAATTCAGAAGTCACTTGCCAAAAGCATACAACTGGTAAAGGGTGGGGCCTTTGTGCAAAATCAGGTCTCCTGACTCTAAATTCACTGCTCTCTTTTTTTTTTTTGCGGTACGCAGGCCTCTCACTCTTGTGGCCTCTCCCGTTGCGGAGCACAGGCTCCGGACGCGCAGGCCCAGGGGCCATGGCTCTCGGGCCCAGCCGCTCTGCAGCACATGGGATCCTCCCGGACCGGGGCACAAACCCGCGTCCCCTGCATCGGCAGGTGGACTCTCAACCACTGCGCCACCAGGGAAGCCCCAGTGCTCCTTGTATCACATCTCTTTGTGACACGGGACACAGCAGGAAAATTCACTTGAGTAGTAAAACTACTTAAGTTTTACTGGCACTTTCTCTCTCTCTCTCTCTCTCTCTCTCTCTCTATTTCACACACACACACACACACACACACACACACACACACACACGGTTCCATAGGTAACAGTGACAGCAGACACGGGCTCCAAGAGCAGCACGACCCATTGCCTCAAATATGCATCATGCAACTCAGTGAAATATTTATGGCTAAGCTGAAAAGATGTCTAGGATGTACTTCAAAGTCATGTGGGGTAGAGTGTGGGGTTACAGACCAGCCATGAGTTTTGATAATTGTTGAAGGTAAATGATTATAAATGGGGGGAAGGAGGTAATTACACCATTCTTTTTACTTTCGTGTGTTTGAAATTTTCCATAAGAAAACTTTTGTAATGCAGCATGCAAGTGATCATTTCTCTCTCAATTTGTCACCTAGTTAGGAGGTACCACTTTAATTAACTTTCTGCCTGCTATCATGGTAAGAAAAAATATTAGGACCAAAAGTTTCTGCAGCTTGTGAAAATCCCAATTATAACACTAATAGCTATCACTTACGGAGGACTTCCTATAAACCTGGCACTGTACTGGACCCTTTAACTATGATTTTGTTTAATCCTTACAATGGTCCAGTAAGGTAAGGGCTGTTATGCCCATTTTACAGAGAAGGAAATTGAAGCTCGTCTATATTGGTGGTAATTGGTGAACAAGAATTCAAATCCTGAATTACTTATGCTCTTAATTCCTACTGTTCCCACAATCCTATTGGAATTATCTGGAATATGGACAGAGATTTATTCACAAACATTAGTCATGGTGTCAATTACAGTAGAGAAGAATTAGAAGTCGTTTGACAGGCCCACAGTGGCCCTCATCCAGGAAGCCTTCCCCATTGCTCCGGTCTGGGGTGGTTGCCCCTCCTCTGCATTCCCAGGGTACCCTGAACTAGTCTCTTGTTACCCCATCTCCTCCATTGGACCATGAGCTCTTCTTATACAGTTTTGGTTTAGAGTGGGCCCTCGAAGATGGGAGGAATGAATTAATAAAGGACCTTGGAGTTGCTTATTTTAACACGTACGGAAACTGAAAACCTGGGTGTTAAAATAAATTGTCACAAGGGCAGGACTAGAACCCAAGGCCACAGGCAGGGCCCTTCTCTTTCCATTAGACTTTAGGCTCTTCTAACATGAAAGACATATATATTTTTTAAATGGTATCTGGATGCTTGAGGCATGGTTGGGAAAGGGGAAGGAAGATGGAGTCTCCTTCCCCTATAGGCCTTCACTGAAATGCTCACTGGAGTGATCAGATCCCATAGGACCATGGGACTGACCTTGGAGATGCTGATATGGTGATGAATGAAAAGGTGCAGCTTTAATGAGGATATAAACTGTGACATGGGTATATGAGAAGGTTAAGTAAGAAAGCCAAGAGTAACTGTACTTGCAGTATGTTCTCTACCATTTAGAAAAAACAAATCCCCTAAAAAAAAAAAAAAAAAAAAAAAAAAAAAAAGACAAGAAGGAAAATTGCCAATTGTTAAAAATGGTTGCCTTTGAATAATGGAAATTTTTGCTATTTCTCTATACTTTTTTGTACTTTCCAAATTGTCCTCAATGGGTATGCTGTATTTTTATAATCATAATGACAAACAAAATTTAAATCACCAAGTTGATTCTGAAGGCCAACCTGACCCTTCTAGTAATGACTTAGAAAGTCACTCCAGTATTTTAATGTGATGATACCACATTGCTTACTATGTTACTGTAACATATACAACTATAAAAAGTATATCTATCCAAGTCAGAATATATGCAGTATACCTGCTGACAAGCAAGAAAAAAGGTATTTTTTCCCCAATTCAGTTCTTACTGAATAAGTCACTGATACCAAGTCTAAGCAAATTCTCAGGATCCTAATGTTCCAGAATATTACTGCAAATTTCATTAATCAATTATTCCTGTCACTTTTTTTTTTTTTTTTTTTTCTTGCGTTACGCGGGCCTCTCACTGTCGTGGCCCCTCCCATTTGCGGAGCACAGGCTCCGGACGCGCAGGCCCAGCGGCCATGGCTCACGGGCCCAGCCGCTCCGCGGCACGTGGGATCCTCCCGAAACGGGGCACGAACCCGCGTCTCCTGCATCGGCAGGCGGACTCTCAAGCACTGCGCCACCAGGGAAGCCCTATTCCTGTCACTTTTTAATGCAACCACATCTTCACACTTATAGAGATCCACATTCTCTTTGAAGCCTTCCCTCTTCCACTCTCTCATTGACCACCTGCTCTTAGTTTAACTTATGAAGAAAAGGGACAACCCCGCCACCACAGAGGTCAATTTTGAGATAAATTAGATCTATTTTCTGTAGGCTATTTCTATTTTCTTTAGGGCAATTTCTTCTTCTTTTTTTTAATATTTTTTGAATTTTATTTTATTTATTTTTTTATACAGCAGCTTCTTATTAGTTATCTATTTTATACACATCAGTGTATACATGTCAATCCCAATCGCCCAATTCATCACACACACCCCCTCTGCGGCTTTCCCCCCTTGGTGTCCATACGTTTGTTCTCCACATCTGTGTCTGAGGGCAATTTCTGAGGGGAGATCCAAATGTGTTCCAAGCAGGGGTGGGCGGGCAATGAGTGGATCTGGCTCTTTGTAACTCCAGGTCCAGTACAGGAACCATCCCCACACTGACGGGCCTGCTTGTCAGTAAATAATGGAAGTGAATGAATAGAAAGACTTTAGATTGCACTCACCTGGGTGTGAAAGTTCTGGGTTCGGTTTTTTTTATTTGTTTTTTACTAGGTTTATTTACCTTAGAGTCACACACACTTCACAACCCCCCAAAGGCCCTTTTTACAGTCTGACAGACATTCACCCCAGTTACTGACTAGGTTGGGTCTCTCATTTAAGCACAGGGCTTACCCAGTGGGGTTATTCTCCAACCGTCATTCTCTACCACTAAAAAGCTAGTGAGCACCCAACCCTGACAAGAAGTCTGAAAAGGTGTAAGCATGAGTCACGTGACTTAATACCCACCCCAGCCCCAGGAGATGCATACATATTCTTCCCCTTACATTATACCGTGTAGATGCAACCACCTGGTCCTCAAGGAACACAGGAGAGGAGGGTTGACCCAAACCCGATCCTCTGCCTCTAAGGGCCAAGCAGCTTCCACTGCACCCGAACAGCCTGTGCAGAGACTGGGCAGGAGGGACTTTCATTGTACAAAGGACACCGGAGCCCAAGAAATTAAGTAGCATGAAGAGCTAAGTGGAGTCTCTCTTCTGACTTCTTGCTGCCTTTCGTTTTACGATCATAGTTTAAAACAGCTCCCTACTGGGGAAGCACAAGACAGAGGAATCCAGGGCAAGAGTAAAGTGAACCAGTTAGTACACACTAAAGAAAACTGATCCCCAATGATAACTATCAATATAATACTCCTCACCATATCTACCATTGGGATCTAGGGCTTTGTTTAATAACCAAAACCTATCTAAGTCCTTAAGGAATTCATGCTGTGACTTGAAGGGTGTTGTTATAACAACCATAAGTTTGACTGTGCTCTGGGGTACCAACAAAAACTCATTTGATGCAACAGTTTCCCTTTCACGCAGAAAGAGGCACTAAAAGCAGACATCTTGCTGTGTGTCCTTAGGCATGTAATCTCTCCTCTCTGAGCTTCAGTTTTTCCGTTTAGAAAAACTGGCCAGGTGATTTCGTAAGTTCCTGACAGGGTGAGAGTCCTGACGAGATCTCTAATCAAGTGCCAACTGGAATTACCACAAATATGAAACAGCCTGGAAACCCTAAGAAACAGGTGCAGTCAGGAGATAAGCGGGACAGGGTGAAACGGCACGTTAGCTTTGGGGAAACCCAGACTCAACGTGTTTTCTTTGGTTTTCCAACTTTTCCTCTGCCAAACGCAAACATAAGTAGCTACTTTGTGGGACTCTCATTTTTAAACATTTAATTAAATAAAATCAATGAAAACAATGCTTTGTTCTCCCACAAGTGACTCAGGAGTAGCGTCCTAGGAGACACTTTCTTCCTGGAGTGCTTATGCCCAAACAAAGGCCTCCTGGCACAGGGATGACAGGCAAAACATCCAAGTCTCCACAGCTGGCCCGGCTCCAACTTTGAGGGGAAAGGGCAGCCAGAAGAGAAAACTAACTATGCTTATGAAAGACTAGGAGAGTAAGGAATTACTAAATCTATCTTTTCTCAAATGGGTAAAGAACTCTTGAAAGGGATAATGGAAGGGTGCAGCTTTCAATCTGAATTACTTTCTTTGTTAACTCTATTCTGCCTAAGGCCACTGCCTTTTCAGCCAACCACAGAATCCCGGTTCTGCCTTTAGTTGACCGCATGGCAGTGTGCAGTGTGGGAGTTGGGAGACCGGGACTCAAGTCCTCTCTAGGTGGCCGATTTCACTCGGTTTAAACTTGGACAAGGAGCTGAACCCTCCCGGCCTCCGTTTCCCGGCCTGTAAAATAAGAGGGTTCACTGGATGCTCTCTAGACTCCCCAAAACCGGGGCGCAGCGCCGGAGGCCCTCCAGTTCCCCCCCCTCGCCCGCCCCAGGGACAGGTTAATCTGCGCAGCTGGGCAAGGTGAAGCCGAAGCCCGACCGCTCCGCAAGCACAAGGGGGGCGGTGCCTAGGTTCCCGCGCACACCGCCCACTCCCACAGCCTGTCGGGCTTCCTTCTGCACCCACACCATCCCCTACCGAGCCAATGCACTCCCCCGCCCCCAACCGCCTCACTGCTGCCTGAACAGGTCTGATGAACTAAAATCTGCAAAGCTGAGCTGAGCATACGTAGGCAAAGAAAAAGCAAAACAAACAAGAGGCCTCTCTTTCCGGACCTCGGAATTTCCCTCAAATAAACTCGGATAGAACTGAAAATAATAGCGTCCCCACCTAGAACAAGAGTGCTCGGCTGGCCTTGTTTGTACAAACACACAACAAGCCAAAAGGGGCCAGTGACACCGGGGCTGGCTAGACGCGGGGACCTACAAAGGCAAAGCGCAAGCGAAACCCAAGACTGCGCTGGGGGGCGTTTAAATCGAACTGTTCTTTCTGCAGGCTAAGCAGGCACTCGCCGTCCCCAACAGAGGCAGTGCAGAGACAGTGGTGCGCTGGGCACGGTCTTTTTTTTAGGAGAGGGACCCACAGACCTTTAATTCAACCCCTGTCTCTAAGAAACCACCGTGAGGTGGAAGTGAGGGGTGGTCCGGGTCATCTCAACTCATGCACCACGGCCGGGGACACACTCCCGGCCTGGGGTAATCTTTTGTAGCTTCCTTCTCTTTTCGTGTCTCCCTTTTTAAGTCTGGCAATTTAGTCTGATACCCAAGTGGTACCTTTTAAACGGGTCTGTCGTCTTCCTGCAGCAAGTGACGCCCCCAGCGCCGCTCCCTCCCCGGCAGCTGAGACAATGGCCGGGTTGCGCAGGGCGGCTCCTAAGGGCTAGCGGCGCGCCACGCTCCCAGCACAGGGCGCACGTGCATTTGTTATGGTACCTGTGCCCCCATCCCCGCCGCGGGCCTCAGTTTCTCCGTCGGTAAATCCGGCAGGCGAGATGTGAAGGAATCTAGACTCTGCAAGGCATCCCCCTCCCGTGCTGACGGTGCAGTGGAGAAAGCGGGGTTCCCCGCGGCCGCGCGCACGTGGGTTTGTTGTGGGTCCAAAGGCTAGTGGAGCCTGGGAGAAGCCAGGGCGGCCCCTCCGCCCGGATTAATCCACAGACACCCGCAGCCAAAGGGTGACCGGTCAGCGCGGCCAAGGCGTCTGAGGGGTGCTGGACACCGATTCCCTGCGCCCTAGGCGCGCCCCGGACCCCGCCGCTCCGCTCCCATCCTGTGCCCCTTCGTTCCACTCCTCCCGGGGGGCTCGGGCCGCGCCGCCGCCCACCGCAGCCCTACTCACTCGCTGCGCTCTCGGCCGCCGAAGCTGCGGCAGCTCAGCCAGCTCCACGCCCCAGCCGGCAGGCAGCGGGTTCCCTTTGTTAGCGCGGGGCAGTGCCCCAGGCGTTTTCCCCAGCCCGGCCCTGCGCGGGACTCCCCTCCCCCGGATGCCTCCGGACTCCTCGCCCGGCGGCGGCCAGAGAGCCGGGGAGCTGGGAGCCCCAACGCAACAGTCCCTGAAGGAGGGTCTTTGGGGAGGAGCGGGGGGACAGGGGATGGGGGTGGCGCGGACGCGGGAAGGAGGGAAGACGAGTGCGGCGAAGGGGCGGGGGAAACGAGCCGTCCCCGTTATGCAGATACTCGGGAAGACGGGGTGGGTCCCCTCGCCACACCGCACCCCAAACCGGCCCAGCCCTCCGGAGGTCGCTAGCGAGCAGGCCTCGGGATTAGGGGTGCCTGGTTAGGTGGTGCACTTAACCCCCGAGTGATGCTAGGATCCGGCTTCCCCGCCCGCCCCCCACACGAGGGCGGGCCGAAGGCCGAGGGGGAGGGACAACGCGGAAGGGCAAGGTTCCCAAATCCTGGCTCTACCCTAGCCTCACAGGTGGCGGAGGTTTGAATCCAGCACTCTCTTAGCAAGCAGGGACTATAAATCCTGCCTCTGCTACCGACTGGCTGCATGACCCTGAGCAAGTCCCTTAACGTCTCTGAAGCCTCGAATTCTTCTTATGCATAATATGAAACAACAAAATCTATTTCACAGGGTGTGACAAGAACCTCCCACACACTACAGATACAGAAGGGAAGGAGGGTCAGCGAGTCCCTACCCGTGGAGATTTCCACGCCAAGCTGTCTGCAGGCTGGTGGGCAGGAGGCCTCAGGGAGGGTAGAAAAGGGAGTGAGGTTCCTTCCTTC
Organism: Lipotes vexillifer; assembly: GCF_000442215.2. Lineage (NCBI taxonomy): Eukaryota > Metazoa > Chordata > Mammalia > Artiodactyla > Lipotidae > Lipotes > Lipotes vexillifer. The sequence continues at coordinate 43,055 of NW_006773582.1, read as the reverse complement.
CCTGGGGCTGAGCTGGGGCTGCCGGGAGGAGGTGAGAGGAAACCACTTGTTGAGCAAGCGCCATCACTAAACACTGACCATCCCTGGTGACCCCGGGGACCACTTCCCTAAGACAGAAAACCACCCTGTAGGAGGACCGGAAGCGACTTTTGGCCACCAGTGCAGTCCCCGTAGGAAAGACAAAACACGTGACTACCGGAGGCAATAATCATCTGCCAAAGGTCTATGGAGGGCCCACTTGGCACCCGGCTCTGTACCTGGAGGGAAGGAGCGGTGGAGAGGAGACAAGGAGAGTGGAAGATAGTGCGGGTCCTCTGGGAACAAGAGTCCAGTTCACAATAGAGTGTGTGAAGCCCAGGCCCAGAACTTTGTCTCCAAATTGAGTTGCCCTCTGCCCACCACCATCCTGGGAAAGGGAAGATGGCATCCTCATCTCATCCCCAACATCCTTGTTCCAAACACCGCTTCCCCGCACCCCAGATCCTGGACCCCTCCTGCTGTCACTGCTGGCCCTTCCCAGCTGCTGAGGATGCACTACTGCTCAGTACAAAGAGCTCCAGCTGGAGAGGGTGACAAGCAGAGTGAATTCAAATCTCTATGACCAACTAGCTATGCACTCTTATGTAAGTTCCTCAGTCTGTTTATGTCTGGTGTGGAGAAGGTGCTCATCACAGTAAAATGTATGAGTTAATGAGTGGAAACAGACACACTCTTAAGACTATTTCTGGGAGGGTGATACATTGACTTTATTCCGAAAAAAATGGAAACAAGACTTTGTGCAGGGGCATGACATACCTCTTTGTGTTTTACACTGATTTCTCTGGCAGTGAGCCTCCTGGGAAATGGATGGCAGGATCAGAGATGAAAGCACGGAACACAGAGATCAACTTGGAAGTTGCTATCAGTGGAGATATAATAGGAGTGGTGGCAATGACAGAGGGAATGAGAAAAGGACATCCAAACAATGGCTACCATTTGGGGAGCAAAAGCACTCTCTCCTCATCATAGGATACGTGGTGGCCTTAGCCTACCCTTAGCCCTATCTTGTGGATGAGGAAATTCAAGTCACTTGGAAATGGAAGAGCCAGAGTTTGAACCTCTTCCACATTCATTGAAAGCATTCATCATTTCCATCCTCACTTTTGTGTCAACACTACTTAGGAACCAAGAACAAGAAACAGGGGAGAGTTTTCTCTAGAAGGTTCTCATCACCAGAAGAACTCCAGCCAAGATATGGAGAAAACAGGGGACAGGCTCACTCTGGATTCTTGGCTTGCAGGACTGGGATGACCACAGAGGACAATAGAAGCCCAGGAAGATCCTGGGACTCCAAGGCAGATGAGGAGGCAAGTAGCAGTGCCGCTGGCAAATTTCCAGGCTGGGAGCAGCTCTGGGTTATTCCCTTTGGGGGCTGTTCCCTCAAGGTTGCTGTGTCTTCAGAGCCTTTGGGGCCTTCTCACCCATAAGTGAGAAGCAAGAGTCTGGACCATTGGATGGGGGATGGTCCAGTCCTCCCGAGCCTATTTATGAGGCTTCACTCCTCATTGTCTCTGGAGCCCCTGCCTTGGCAGCATGTTTTCCTGAGAAGTATAGAGACCTACTTTCCCTCTGGACACCATCTCAGCTCCCTGCCTCCCACTGACCTCAGCCTTTGCCCATGAATACTATTTTAGGTCATGCCTTTCTCAGTCATCATTTTAGGCAGTTTACTGGCTAATGCAAATAATGCCCCCCTGCTTTTTAACATTCGTTTACAACAATCCACTGGCAAACAATATTTTCATAGCACTCTTGAAGTGGAGGTTGATGCTATTACAAAGTCTTGGGTGGGGGTGAAAGGAGACGCAAGCAGTTGAAAATAACCTTCTAAACTCTCCTTCCTCACCTCACTATAAATGTTCATCAAACCCTTAGATAGCGCTCCCTCCTCTGCGTGCTTTTGTTAGGGGTACCACTGACCAAAACTGCCCACCCTCGTCAGGCCCGATAGTAACCACTTGCATGCGTTATCTTTACAACAGGAGGTCCTGGTAAAGAACGCGGAACTAACAAGCTACCACCAACTGGAAGAATTCGGAAAGGTCAAGAGGAGAGAGGAGACGCCAGTCCATATGTCCTACCAACCTCCCAGAATCCTTCTTGCTGGAATCCATCTTGGCTGAGCGATGCGCGCACCACCAGGAAAGACCCTGAGTCAGAATGATTGGCCAGAGACAATGTGGAAACCAACCCCATCACCATAAAACCTGAGACTGAGAGCCATGTAGCAGAGCAGTTCTCCTGGGTTCCCTTACCCTCCTGCCCTCCGGCCAGGCGCTCCTCAATAAAGTCTCTTGCTTTGGCAGCACGTGTGTCTCCTCAGACAGTTCATTTCCAAACATTAGACAAGAGCCCACTCTTGGGCCCTGGAAGGGGTCCCCCTTCCTGCAACACTTTCAGCACCTATTATCCAACATAAAGGTAGGCTCCAGGTTAAAGGAACTGCTCTGTGGTCTGTCTGAGCCCCCTACCTTGGGCCTCAGTGCTGCCAGCTTCAAGGATGAAGATACACAGACACAGCTAAGTCTCTAAAACCCAAGTCAGAAAATAGAAATAGAGTAACAGCATCTCTAAACTAAGCACCCAAGGACTGCTCCTGCTGTCCCTACATGGATGATCCAGTGGAGCATGGAGTGGGCCAGGGGAGAATAACACTAGTGGGCAGAGACTGGACACTAGAGATAGGCCTCATGGGAGGACTGCAGCCACAGGACAGGGAAATGGCTGGTGCAGCAAGCAGTGCTCCACGACCTGAGTGGGGAATCGGCACGGTGTGATCAGGATAGGTCAGAGAAACAGACATACTATGGGGGCACATGTGTGGCTGGACCGCACTTCACCCAGTCAGCTCCTGTCCAGCTCTGGCCTCGAAGATACAATGAGAAACCAGGTTTCTTTTCTAAGTCACTTACATTTTAGCAAAATGTCTCTTGATTCATAATAATAATAATTGCCATGTACTGAACATCTCCTTTGTGCAAGCCAGTCTCTGTTGCATGCTCTCATTTAGTCTTCACTTGGGGGGAGGGGAATCATTCTGGAATCCTAGTGTGCCTAAGTCTTCTTGAGCTCCTTTTCCTATTCTTGCCTTAAGGCCAATCTTAGTAAGACAATAATACATTGAGGGGGGGGGGAATGTCTACAAATCTCACTTCAAGAACATTAAAAAGTGAGCGATGTCTTTACAGAAGTTTTCTGAAGGAGACAAAATGGTGTTATAGCAAACATCTTGAGACAAACTTCCTAGATATCTGCTTACAACATTCCTCTCCCCAAAGTTCTACTCTTGACAGTCACCCTCTCACATTTTTACACCTCCCTCCTCAACATCCCTCCCCCTACTGTGATGCTCTTCCAGCTGCCTTCCCCTTCCCAGGTCCTTCCCTCTAGCAGGCTCCCTTAATTTTAATATTAGTTAACTTTAATTAGCCTCTGTCAGTGACTCCAAAAGGTATAAGAAAGTGGGAAACTACAAAAAGAAGGAGAGAGGGAGAGGAAGGAAAAAAGGAAGGAAGGACGGAGGGAGGGAGGGAGGGAAAGAAGGAAGGAAAGGAGGGAGGAGAAAAGAAAACTTCACATAACTATGGACCTTTATATTCGCTGATGGCCTGCATATACATTCTCCCACTTGAGCCCTCTTCAGACTCACAATAACCTGTGAGGTACATTTGCCTCTTGATCATCCCCATTTACAGATGAGAACACTGAGGCTCAGAGGTAAAGTGAGTTGCTTAAAGCCCACTAGTGAGTGTTGAGCTGTGCTTTGAAACCAAGGCCTCTGTCCTTCATACTGTATCTGTCCCCAGAGCTGCAAAAGACCGGACAAGCCCATCAAACCGTTGCTGAGCTGCAAAAGACCGGACAAGCCCATCAAACCGTTGCTGAGCTGCAAAAGACCGGACAAGCCCATCAAACCCAAACTGCTGCCCTGCTGCCCTGGGGGCAAGACTCAAAAACTATGCCCAGGAGACCAGATGCACCAGCAATGGCAGGAAATACAGGGGCAAAGGAGCTCTGAGGAATCGCAGATGCTTGTAATAAATTCTCTCAAAACGATCCAGGAAATTGGCTTTTCCCAAGGGACTTCTACCAGACCCGAAGTAGAAGCTGCCTCCTGTGTATTTATGACCTGAGGATGACCGTCAGAATAACCTTCAGGAATGGTCAGGCTTGGTGCAAGAGGGCCTGTGGGCCAATGAAACTTCTGTGAACTTAACAAAGGGTTTTGGCTGGGGGGGGGGGGGCGCGGAATAACAAGTGTTTGTTGCCTATTGGTGATTCGTCCCAAACCTGCCTCTGTACGGCCTCACTTTTTTTTTTTTTTTTTCTTTTTTTTTTTGCGGTACGCGGGCCTCTCACTCTTGTGGCCTCTCCCGTTGCGGAGCACAGGCTCCGGACGCGCAGGGTCAGCGGCCATGGCTCACGGGCCCAGCCGCTCCGCGGCATGTGGGATCTTCCCGGACCGGGGCACGAACCCGCGTCCCCTGCATCGGCAGGCCGACTCTGAACCACTGCGCCACCAGGGAAGCCCGGCCTCACATTTTTAAACATCGATTTCTAACAGGTTGTTTTCCCCTCTCATTTTACAGGTAAAGTTTGCTTTAGGAAATTTACAAGAGTCACACAGGGACTTCCCTGGTGGTGCAGTGGTTCAGAATCCGCCTGCCAATGCAGGGGACACGGGTTCAATCCCTGGTCCCGTAAGATCCCACATGATGCAGAGCAACTAAGCCCGTGCGGCACAACTACTGAGCCCGTGTGCTGCAACTACTGAAGCCCATGCACCTAGAGCTGGTGCTCTGCAACAAGAGAAGCCACCATAATGAGAAGCCTGCACACCGCTCCACAACGAAGAATCGTCCCCGCTCTCGACAACTGGAGAAAGCCTGCGCTCAGCAACAAAGATCCAGTGCAGCCAAAAATAAATCAAAAAAAAATTTTTTTTAATTGACAAATAGAAAAGTCAGACAAGTGTGAAGAATCAAGTGGGGAAGATTGTCATCCCATCAGCCACAAGCAGAATCAACCTTTTGGCCTATTTTCTTCCAGTTATTTCCTGTACAGTTTTCTTTCCATAGTTGAGATCATAATGTGTATAAAGGATATCCTGCTTTTCTACCCCACTTAGAGTATATCATAAGCTTTTCCCTTGTATATTGAACAATAAATGTATTCATTCACTTCAGCCCTTAGTAGATGCAAGGCAAATATTCTTAGGCAATATATTAGTGGTTTATTGCACTGTTTGTTGTCAATATGAGAGATGGTTTAGTTTAGTGGCTGAGAATACTGACTCTGGAGTCAGGCTGCCTGAGTTTGAATCCCGACTCTGCTACCTCCTAGCTGTGTGACCTTGGACAAATTAATTAACCTCTCTGGCTCTCTTTCCTTACCTGTAAAATGAGAATAGTAGTATCTACCTCACAAAGTGGTTCTAAAGATTAAACGAGTTAATTACATGAAAAGTGTAATTACTGTACCATGGCACAGTAAACATGGGTAAGTGATAGCTATTAGCAGTATGAGTGCATCATAAATTATTCAATCATTTTCCCACAGCTGGACATTAAGGTCACTTTCAATTTTTCCACTATTATAAATAGTCCTGCAATAAACCATTTACAGCATGCATGACAGGAGGAAAAGTGGATTGAAAGTCCATTGTGAAGGCATGCCACGATAAGCCATGAAGAATTAAGAAAGTCAAGATAAATGACCCAGGGGAAGAGTATTTCTTGGAAGGAGGCATCAGATTAACTTGAAGAGATGATATTTGATTCTACTTGACAAACATTTATTGAACACTATGGGCCAAGAAAGGGTCTAGACTAGATCAGAGAACACCAAGATGAATAGAAGACAGGACGATGATCAAGGGACAGGCTCCACCCTCAAGGAGCTTTAGTCAGATTTACAAAAATTCCACAACTGTTACCTCCAAGAGGATATTTTCACGATGACATATTTCTACATATCACCTATGTGGACAGCAATCACAGAATGCCAAATTTCAAAAGACCAATGCAGCCAAAGGTACAAGCCCAGTCAGTTCTTCCCCCAGCTGCCCATTGGGAAGGCTTGATCGAGAATGCCTGCTTCACAGAAGGGCTGGACCTTGGGAATGGCAGCCATCTAGCTCTTAGTATAGTGTTTGCACATGGTAAATGCTCAAAAAATAAAGCTAACAGTTACTAAGCACTTCCTACGTGCCAAGTGCTCCGTCAAGCACTTTTCAGACATTCTGTCATTCATTGAACCCTTGCAGCAACACTATTAGGGGGCTACTATTGACTTTATTATTCATATTTTGTAGACGAGGAAACTGAGAGGTAAGTGACTTACCAAGGGTCGCACAAGCAGTAAGTTGTGAAGCTGGATTCTTAACCAAGTTTTAATTTCTTGCAGTAAGCTAATGGCTAGTGTTAGGTTCTGGTGACTTAGACACTCAGAGGATTATGCCATTGTTTATTGTGTTTCACCCACGTGTATTTTACACATCTCTCCCCAAAGACAGCTGATGTCTTTTTGAGAGAAGCCACACAACACACAGGATACCAACGTAAGAATCAACAGACAGCATTTTACTCCCAGCTCCCACGATTCAGCATGCAGACCTCAGCCAAGGCAACTGCCCTAGTTTTGTGAAACGAGGGCAGTTGGACAAAACAAGCTGTTTCCAAACCTGGCTAACATTTGGAATCACCTACAAAAATACTGTAAAATGTAAGTTTTAGTCTCTCCCCCAGTGGTTCTGGGACTGGATTCTGGGTGTCTGTAATTGTTAACACTCTCCCCATGCAATGCTGGTGATCAGCAGAATTTTCAGACAAAGCACTAGTTTACTTCTAAGGCTTTCTAGGTTGTCCCAGAAAAGTTCCTCCACAGGGTAAAAGGCCAGCAACCATGGCTGACCACGTGGTACTCCATGAGCAGGGGAGCCTTCTCTCCTGGCACTGCCTCGAGCAAGGGACCTTTTGCCATGGGATTATGAACTTTAGATAGCTGAGACATGGCTGCAGCCTCAACTGCTATCTCATTAACCATCATCACCAATAGTTAACTGATCACAACCAGCTGGACAATGACCTTTGTCCAGGTCATATTTCCCCACTGCAGGGATAGTTTCTAACGTACAGATGCCTCCTGCAAAGCTACATTAATTTCCCAAGCCCTCTTTGTATAGCGTACAGCACAAAATCTTTGGTCACTTCCCACAAGAAACCTGAGTGTAGAGCTGTAGCGTTCACCTACCAGGAGCTGGTGGGGGGATTGGTGATTTGAATTAGCCGGTAACTATCTCTGCTATGGCCTAAGTGTGTGGGCAGTTAGATAAGCATTCAGGGAGCGCTGCCGAAGTTCAGTGCAGGAAGCAGCCCCTGAATGAAGAAGCATTATCCATTACATGGCGCTATAATAAAGACCAACTGTCTAGTTCAATTAGCAAGCAGGGGGTCTATAAAGCTAATAACAGCCTGCACCTCTCTAACCTAAATGGCTCAGAGCATCGCAAGGTCATGAACTGAAGGCCTTGGAATGACTCCATCCAGAAGGCAGGGGCACCAGGGCAGGCCCACTGAGGCCGACGACTTGTGTGTGTTTGTGAATGTTTGGGGATGAGAGTTACAGGCACTTGTGTTCAAAGGGTTGTATCAGCTTCAGCTCGGGATCCCATCAAGTAGGCTGTATTTCCAGGAGGCGAGGGATATCGTCTATGGTATATCTTTGGCAGTTCCTCTGTGAGGTCTTTCTCAAACTTACAGGAAGGATGAATACTAGGAAACTCATTTCCTTGCCCAAGAAAGATGCGAAGGTCATAAGGCCACATTCAGGAGGGATTTTTATTGGCAGAATCTGGGACTCATCTGATGGTTGAGTTCAAGAGAAAGGGGCACAGCGCACCTGCTTGATTTTTTTTTAATTAATTAATTTATTTATTTTTGGCTCTGTTGGGTCTTCGTTTCTGGGCGAGGGCTTATCTCTAGTTGTAGCAAGCGGGGGCCACTCTTCATCGCGGTGCGCGGACCTCTCACTATTGCAGCCTCTCTTGTGCGGAGCACAGGCTCCGGATGCGCAGGCTCAGTGGCCATGGCTCACGGGCCCAGCCGCTCCAAGGCATGCGGGATCTTTCCAGACCGGGGCACGAACCCGCGTCCCCTGCATCGGCAGGCAGATTCTCAACCACTGCGCCACCAGGGAAACCCTATCTGCTTGATTTTAATCTCCCCACTTAAATATGTGTTACTCATTTAGAGAACGCCCAAGGCACTTTCCTAACATATCTTTCAATCTCTATTTTGCAGATAAATCAGCTGAGGTCAGGAGATTCAAATGACCTATCAAAGAGCACCTAGCTAATAAAAGGTTGGACTAAAGTCCACATCTGACTCTGTTGTAGATGCTAATCAGGGGCCACAGGGCAGCCCAGAAAGTATAGAGAGAACAAAAGACTTGAGAAAAAGCAGAAATTGCTGTGGGCCAGCCTCCCAGAACCTGAGGCCCCTGAGAGGAATCGGTACCTGCTAACTGTCTTCTGACTTTTCTTAGTGGTCAGGGCTGGCTTTTCAGCCTGTCTCTTCAAGGGGCTAAGAAAAACAAAGAAAGTGATAAGAAGAGATTGTAGGAAATGACCAGAAGACTGGTGTAATGTTACTGTTGCTGGGAAGAAGGAAGTCCCTAATCCGAGATAGCTTTGTGTGAAGCTGATCCTCTGATAATACATTTCCTTCACCCAGGGTTTCAGCATAGAGGGGGAGGTGGCTTTACTGCTTCTTAGATCTCAGGAGGCAGAAGAAATGGTAATTCTTAGGTATTGATTACTGAGGTGAAATAGAGCATGTTAAGATTAGGATCTGCATGTTCCAGAATGATCTGAGCGATAATAACTTCCTCAAGTTATTGAACCAGGAACTAAACTACGCAGTAGTAAATCCTCACAAAGCCCCTGTGCCGGGTGCATCATTAACTGCATTTGGAAACGAGATAACTGAGGCTTCAGGAGTTTAAGTAATTGGTGGAAGACCGCATGCCTTGTAATTGGCAGAGCTGGGGATTGAACCAACGTGTATATGACTTCAAAGCCGCTCTTTAACCACTACGCTCATCAGTTTTTCCTTGAAGGCAATGTGATGTGAGGATGACCTGACTCATCTCCCCATTATCTTTCCACCTAGGACTTGCTTATACTTTTTCATTCCTCTGAAATGCCTCCTTCATCTCGCCTCCACCTGCATGAACACAACCCGTCCTCTAAGGTCTAGTTCAACCCTAAGCTGCTCCAGGAAGCCCTGAGTCCAAACTGACCTATTCCTTCTCCAAAGTCTGATTAACACCTGCAGAATTTCCTGGGGCCATTTTTTTTCATTCATTAAATGTATAATTAAGTACTCTTTCAAATAAAATGCATTAGATATTTCATACAAGCACTCTTTGTCTTAAACAAATAAATCTACAAGTCAGGATAAATTTTTCATAACACATTCAGAGAGGTGATTTGAATTGGTTCAGGATCTTTTCTCCTCACTTAGCCATTCCCCAAACTTTGATCCAGGATCACAGGGGTAAAGAAGTAGGGGTCCCTCCTGGCTCCATCCATGGCCAGGAAACAGACTTGCTCCTCTTAGCTGACATTTGCCTCTCTGATCCCCTCCAAGGTCTTTAATAAAATTCCAAAAAGGCCATACCTCTGCCGTGTGCCTCTCCATCATGTTGATGACACAGCTCATTCCCTAAATAACTAATGAGGCGGTAGCTAACTCTGTCGTAGTGGCACATCAGTAGGCTTTGGGATCGAGCAAAACAGAGTTTGATTGCTGCCTTGCTTTTTGCTGGGCAGGCGGCTTTGAGAAAGGCCATTAACCCCTCTGAGCCTATGAAACGGAGGTACTATAGTCCTTGAAGTACCACAGTAAGTATCAGCGATAATGCTATTATGTGCCGTGCGAGGCATCTAATAGGTACTCAAAAGGTGGAAGCTATTATAATTATTAGATGTGAACCCAATCAAAAAAAGAAGAAAAACTAACTTTTTTTTAACCTTAGGGCCAATTAAAACACACACACACATACAAATGCTTATGACCTTGCGTAAGAAGCCTCCTTCTCCTCTTCTTTTTCTTCTCTTTCTTCTTTTAATCCCATTAAAAATTAAACATTGTAATTATGATTATCTGCTGTTATAGATTGAATACTTATGTCCCCCCAAAATTCATACGTTGAGAAAAAAACCTAGGGAATTCCCTGGCAGTCCAGTTGTTAGGACTCCGTGCTCCCACTGCAGGGGGCATAGGTTTGATCCCTGGTCGGGGAACTAAGATCCCACACGTCACATGGCGTGGCCAAAAAAAAAAAAAAATGGTATTAGGAAGTGGGGTCTTTGGGAGGTGATTAGGTCATGAGGGTAGAGCCCTCATGAATGGGATTAGCACCCTTATAAAAGCTGCCTGAGAAAGTCCCCTTACCTCTTTCTACCACACGAGGATACAGAGAAAAGATGAGCATCTATGAACAGTAAGCAGACCCTCCACCAGACACTGAATCTGCCAGTGCCTTGATTGTGGACTTCTCAGCCTCCAGAACTATGAGAAATAAATTTTTGTTCTTAATAAGTCACCCAATCTATAGGATTTTGTTACAGGAGCCCAAACATCTAAGATACCTACTTCATGAAATAGACAAATGTCCGTGAGAAAATTAGCACTTCATTTTGGCTCCTGAAGATGCCTGCTCACATCTGGGCATATTGAAAAAGAAGCAACATGGAGACAATTTTCTCATGTTTAACCCTGAAATTATAGGCCTTGGACTAAATCAGAGAGCTGGAGGCCACAGTAGTGTCTTGTGCTAGTGGTTGCTCAGCACCATGTGAGAAAAACTCAAGGTATCACTGGGAGATTTTTCTACATTCATAGGATGTCAAAGATTATCTCATGTCCCTCATGAGGAAATGGACTCCAGGGTGATAGAGAAACACTGCCTGCACAATGATGAAGCCCAAAGCAAAACCTGGACTCTAGGTGCTCAGCTCTCTGTCGGCTACCCCCATCCATTGGCTTAAAGGCATTACTGAGCAACACTTGGTACTAGCTGTGTGCTTCTTGGGGGTAGAAGGCAGGAGGAGACAGGGCCCCAGCCCTGTAGGAGTTCACAGGATGCAGAAGCAAGAGTTACCCTCAGACAGCCATGAAGGAACACAGCTTCATGATTCAGAGCTCAGTGGGGCACACCCAAGCCCTAAGTAAGCTCCACACTACAGGACGTATACTTGCTTTGTCCCTATAACCATCCAGCTGAGGCAGCATATATAACTGTTAACATAGTTAATAGACTCTGGTGCCAGACTATCTAGAATTGAATCCTAGGTCACCCAAAGAATAGCTGAGCAACCTTGGGCAAGTTACTTAATCTCTCTGTGCCTCAACTTTCCCATAGGTAAAGCATAGACAGTATTGTAAAGATGAGATAATACAACATAATTTTTTAAAATGTCAGCACAAGGACTTTCCTGGTGGTCCAGTGGTTAGGACTTCGTCTTCCAATGCAGGGGGTGCGGGTTCGATCCCTGGTCGGGGAGCTAAGATCCCACACGTCTCGCGGCCAAAAAACCAAAACATAAAACAGAAGCAGGCCCAGGCGCCTCCCCGGATTGCGGGCTGCCGGCTCCGCGCCCCCACCCGCCCGCCTGCCAGCTCCCGCGCCCACAGCCCCGCGCCCCGCCCGCGGACGCCGCTCGGCCCTGCCGGCTCACCCTAGCTTGACTCCCCGCGAGGGCTGTGGGGAGGGGGGGAGGAGGAGGAGCAGAGGAGGAGCGACGGGGAGGAAGGATCAGAAAATGCTGTGTTGAAAGGCACCGCAGAGGTCAACTGGACCACCTCCCTTAGATCTCCCTGAGGTTGTAGCATGAGCCGAAGCTGCCCTCTGCCTCTCTAGGAGACTCTTCAAGACCAGCAGAACACCTACTGAATGCTGGCAGAAGACCTCAGACCTCCCAAAAGGCAAGAAACTCCCCACGTATCTGGCCGAGTGGATGAAAGGCTCTTGCTGCTCCAGCCAGGAATCAGGACTCTGCCTCTGAGGTGGGAGAGCCAACTTCAGAACACTCGTCAAGAAGAGACCTCCCAGCCCCACATAATATCAAACGGCGAAAATCTCCCAGAGATCTCCATCTCAACACCAGCACCCAGCTTCACTCAACGACCAGCAAGCTACACTGCTGGACAACCTATGCCAACCATATAGCAAAACAGGAACACAACCCCACCCACTAGCAGAGAGGCTGCCTAAAATCATAATAAGGCCACAGACACCCCAAAACACACCACCAGACGTGGACCTGCCCACTAGAGAGACAAGATCTAGCCTCATACACCACAACACAGGCACTAGTCCCCTCCACCAGGAAGCCTACACAACCCACTGAACCAACCTTAGCCACCGGAGACAGACATCAAAAACAATGGGAGCTACGAACTTGCAGCCTGCAAAAAGGTGAACCCAATCACAGTAAGATAAGCAAAATGAGAAGACAGAAAAACACACAGCAGATGAAGGAGCAAGATAAAAAGGCACCAGACCTAACAAATGAAGAGGAAATAGGCAGTCTACCTGAAAAAGAGTTCAGAATAATGATAGTAAAGATGATCCAAAATCTTGGAAATAGAATGGACAAAATGCAAGAAGCAGTTAACAAGGACCTAGAAGAAATAAAGATGAAACAGACAATGATGAACAACACAATAAATGAAATGAAAAATACTCTAGATGGGATCAATAGCAGAATAAATGAGGCAGAAGAACGGATAAGTGACCTGGAAGATAAAATAGTGGAAATAACTACTGCAGAGCAGAATAAAGAAAAAAGAATGAAAAGAACTGAGGACAGTCTCAGAGACCTCTGGGACAACATTAAACGCACCAACATTCGAATTATAGGGGTTCCAGAAGAAGAAGAGAAAAAGAAAGGGACTGAGAAAATATTTGAAGAGATTATAGTTGAAAACTTCCCTAATATGGGAAAGGAAATCGTTAATCAAGTCCAGGAAGCACAGAGAGTCCCATACAGGATAAATTCAAGGAGAAATACGCCAAGACACATATTAATCAAACTGTCAAAAACTAAATACAAAGAAAGCATATTAAAAGCAGCAAGGGAAAAACAACAAATAACACACAAGGGAATCCCCATAAGGTTAACAGCTGATCTCTCAGCAGAAACTCTACAAGCCAGAAGGGAGTGGCAGGACATACTGAAAGTGATGAAGGAGAAAAACCTGCAACCAAGATTACTCTACCCAGCAAGGATCTCATTCAGATTTGATGGAGAAATTAAAACCTTTACAGACAAGCAAAAGCTGAGAGAGTTCAGCACCACCAAACCAGCTTTACAACAAATGCTAAAGGAACTGCTCTAGACAAAAACACAAGAGAAGGAAAAGTCCTATAATAACGAACCCAAAACAATTTAGAAAATGGGAATAGGAACATACATATCGATAATTACCTTAAATGTAAATGGACTAAATGCTCCCACCAAAAGACACAGATTGGCTGAATGGATACAAAAACAAGACCCATATATATGCTGTCTACAAGAGACCCACTTCAGACCTAGAGACACATACAGACTGAAAGTAAGGGGATGGAAAAAGATATTCCATGCAAATGGAAACCAAAAGAAAGCTGGAGTAGCAATTCTCATATCAGACAAAATAGACTTTAAAATAAGGACTATCAGAAGAGACAAAGAAGGACACTACATAATGATTAAGGGATCGATCCAAGAAGAAGATATAACAATTGTAAATACTTATGCCCCCAACATAGGAGCACCTCAATACATAAGGCAAATACTAACAACCAT
>NW_006773582.1:23728-25628 GCF_000442215.2 Lipotes vexillifer | reverse complement strand
AGGTGTGATAGGGTGAGAGAGAGACATGGACATATATATACTAACAAACGTAAGGTAGATAGCCAGTGGGAAGCAGCCTCATGGCACAGGGAAACCAGCTCGGTTCTTTGTGGCTGTCTGGAGGGGTGGGATAGGGAGGGGGGGAGGGAGGGAGACAAAGAGGGAAGGGATATGGGAACATATGTATATGTATAACTGATTCACTCTGTTATAAAGCAGAAACTAACACACCATTGTAAAGCAATTATACCCCAATAAAGATTTAAAAAAAAATAAAAAATAAATAAAAATAAATTAAAAAACAGAAGCAATATTGTAACAAATTCAATAAAGACTTAAGACAAATAAAATAAAATAATAAAATAATATGTCAACACAGGGCTTCCCTGGTGGCACAGTGGTTAAGAATCTGCCTGCCAATGCAGGGGACATGGGTTCGAGCCCTGGTCCGGGAAGATCCCACATGCCACGAAACAGCTAAGCCCGTGCACCACAGCTACTGAGCCGGTGTGCCACAACTACTGAAGCCCTCACGCCTAGAGCCCGTTCTCTGCAAAAGAGAAGCCACTGCAGTGAGAAGCCTGCACACCGCAACAAAGAATAGCCCCTGCTTGCCGTAACTAGAGAAAGCCTGCACAGCAACGAAGACACAACACAGCCAATAAATAAATAAATAAATAAATAAATGAAATACACTTACTTAAAAAAAAAAATGTCAGCGCAGTGTAAGTACTCAATGGATGTTAGCCATAGTTATTATATAAGTACTCACATTATTAGAGGAAAAAATTAATATTTGATGAACATTTACATATGCACACTTGATATGCCATCAAATAATATTTGATGAATGAATGAATGAACAAATTAATGCAATTGGAGTCAGAGAAGGAAGGGAGTTTTGCAGGCTGAAGTGCTCAGGGAAGTTTTCCTCATAGAGGCCAGACCTGATCTCCGCATTTAAGGAAATGTAGAATGTGAGAAGCATGAGAGAGGAAGAAACAAAAAATTTTTACACTTTCAAAGGATCTATTAAACAAAGACATATGTTGAAAGATGATTATTGTAGTGTTCTTTTTCTGCAAATATTGGAAATAGCCTAAATAACCACCGATACAATCAAATACATATTGATGAATTCATACAATGAATTACTTTGAATCCATTAAAAGGATATTTTCAAACAATGCTTAATAACAAATATGCTCAGATTATAATAAATTACCCAAAACACACACACATTATAGACAATTTGTATCTAAAAAGAAGGAAAGGAAATTACCAAAATGTTAGAAGGAAGGAATAGGGATCTTTTTGTTTCTTTCGATCTTTCTTAATTTTTCAAATTGTCTACAATGGGCATGTATTATTTTAATAATTTTGTTTGTTTTTAACTGTGGTAATATATAACATAAAATCTGCCATTTTGACCATCTTCAGGTATACAGTTCAATTAATAATATTTTTTATTTAAAGTCTTGTGTTTTTCTCAGGTGAAGAAAGTTCCCAGACTCAGGACCTTGCAGATGCCAGCCTGTCATGGTGGCCCAACCAGTGCTCTGAGTGGAAGCATGGCCACTGCTAGTACCCAAACACTCCCAGCCCTCTGCCCTACTAAACACCATTATGATCCTGGAGTATGTAACTGCCTGCTGAGAGTTGGCACTTCGGCCCTCCAGTGTGGGGAATGATTTCTCCCTAAGTCATAGTGTTAGCAGGCTTCTCATGTCTGGGTAATGAGGGGCCTCTCCCATCCCCAGGCCTCTTCATTTTGTCTCTGATATTGTTCCGCATAAATGCAGTTTTCAGGTATTGCCTCCCATGCTCACAAATCTGGGGGGGGGGTCCCACTCTGGCTCCAGAATCCCCCCAGAATTCCTTTGTACCTCCTGGAAAGTGT
>NW_006773582.1:7006-23484 GCF_000442215.2 Lipotes vexillifer | reverse complement strand
GCAGGAATGTGGAGACTCTTCACCTAGTTCTGAAGGCTTGGCCTCGTGCTGCAGCTTGCATGATGAATCAGCACACAAGTTAGAGAGAACACCTTGTGTAACAGAAGCCTGGCCAGAGGGAAGAGCCATCTGGCCACAGGCCTGTGTGTCTGCTACGTGCTCAGGGCCAAGGGGGAAATGCCAGCCTTGAAGTGTCTCTTCAGTTTTCCTGTGATTCCACCATTTCTTACATCCATTCTCTTCCTTCTCTATTTTTACATTCTAATTCATTTATTCAACAGTCATTATTAACCTCTAACCATTCCCCAGGCACTATGGTAGGGATGAGATATGGACACCAAAAATAGTGGTAATAGCCTATTAACTACCAGCACTGTGTTAAAACGCTTTCTCTTCACTGTACCATTTAACACTTACAATAACTCCACAAAGAAGACACTGTTTCCTCCATTTTATACATTATAAAGCTGAGGCTAAGTAAGGATAAGACATTTTCACAAGAGAACTTCTGGGTAAAAATGGCAAAATGCCTCTAGATTAGAGGATCTGCCTCACACAACACCCAACACCCAACATTTTACACAATGAATGGCAGAAGAAAAAACAGCAAAATATTAAAAAAAAATTACCAACAATTTCCACTTTTGGTATGGACAAATAAACACCTACCAGATCCTGCTCTCCCAACAGATAACAGCTATAAACACTAGACAAAATACAAAAACCTGCAACCTGAAGGTTTGCTGAGAGTAAATAGAAGCAGACAGAATCTGGAGGACAGTCACATCTTGGAAGAAGGTAATGGCAAAAGGTGAGTCACCCTTTTTTGTAGTTTTTAGCCTGGGAACAGGCTGAGGTCAGCACCATCTGTGGTAGCTAAGACTCAGATAAAAAAGAATTCATACTCCTTCTGGCCTAAAGAACCAAAGAACAGAGTATGCTGGAAAGTAATGGTAGAGGGAAAATATTGAAAAGGAATGATCTAAAGAGAGAGAGAGACCACAAATTCTGTGTATAAACTCTCACCAAGTTTCTCTCAGATTCTGAACCACACAAGCGTAACGCAGACTCAAAGCAGTAGATCTAAAGATAGAGGAAATGAGCTGAGACTTGAGCTGCTCCCCAAAGGGCAGAGTGTTGACTTTGAATAGACCTAAGTGCATTTACTTGCTAAAGCCAAACACTTCAGAGGACTATAATAGGATGTGGAATCTCCATAACATTAAATTCATAATGTCTAAGATAGAATTCAAAATTACTCAACATACAAAGAACCAGAGAATATGATCCAGGCTTAAGAGAAAAGACAATCAACTGAGACCAAGCCCAATATGATCCAGGTGTTGGAATCTAAAGATCGCCAAGCAGCTATTAAAATTACACTCAATGAAGTCAAAGAAAAAAATGCTTTCAATAAATGGAAGGTACGAAATCTCAAATGAGAAGTAGAAATTATATCTTTAAAGAACCAATGGGGGGCTTCCCTGGTGGCGCAGTGGTTGAGAATCTGCCTGCTAGTGCAGGGGACACGGGTTCGAGTCCTGGTCTGGGAGGATCCCACATGCCGCGGAGCAACTGGTCCCGTGAGCCACAACTACTGAGCCTGCGCCTCTGGAGCCTGTGCTCCGCAACAAGAGAGGCCGCCATAGTGAGAGGCCCACATACCGTGATGAAGAGTGGCCCCCACTTGCCACAACTAGAGAAAGCCCTCGCACAGAAACGAAGGCCCAACACAGCAAAAATAAATTAAAAAATAATTAAAAAAAAAAAAAAAAGAACCAATGGGAATTCTAAAACTGAAAAACTAGAATATTTGAAATTAAAAATTCTCTGGATGGACTTGATGAAAAAAAGAGTCAAAGGGCTTCTCTGGTGGCGCGGTGGTTAAGAATCCACCTGCCAATGCAGGGGACATGGGTTCGAGCCCTGGTCCGGAAGATCCCACATGCCACGGAGCAGCTAAGCCCGTGCGCCACAACTACTGAAGCCCACGCGCCTAGAGCCTGTGCTTCACCCGAGAAGCCACCGCAAGGAGAAGCCCACGCACCGCAACGAAGTGTAGCCCCCGCTCGCCACAACTAGAGAAAGCCAGTGCACAGCAACAAAGACCCAACACAGCCAAAAATAAATAAATAATAAATTTATAAAAAAATGAGTCAAAAAACTTGAAGACAAATCAATAGAAATTTTCTCCCTGAAGAACAGAAAGAAAAAGAGACATCGAAAAATATAAACAGAGTCTAAGGGACCTGTGGAATAATAAAAAATGTCTACATACATGTAATTTGAATTCCAAAGGTGGAAAAAGGAAAAAATGAGGCCAAAAAATTGTTTTTGAAGGAATAATGGCTTAATTTTTTCCCAATTTATTGAAAGACAAATCTATAAAGATTCAAGAAGTTCAATGAACCCAAAGCAGCATAAGTATACATAAAAACACACATTGGTATATCATAGTCAAACTTTTGGAAACTAAAATAAGGAGAAGTTTTTGAAAGCAACCAGAGAAAAAAATGATGCATCACATAGTGGAAGAGCCATTTGGATAACTGCTGAATTCTTGTTAGAAACTATAGAGACCAGAAGACAGTGGAACATATTTAAAGCACTGGGGGAGGGGACAGGGGATACCCAGAATTCTATGTTCATTGAAAATATCCTTCCAAAATAAAGACCAAGTAAAGGCATTTTTTAAAATCCACCAGCAGTAACAAGGAAAGAGGTTCAACCTTAGGCCATGAATCTTTAAAAGAAGTTGTCCAAGAAGGGAAAAGAGAGTTCTGATGTGGTGCCACATGCTTCATAATCTCATACTTACCTTCCCGAGAAGTAGTGTGGAGGAAAATAAATGAAATGGAAAAATCCTGATAATTTGCAGGAATTGCAACACCCCCTATTCCAATTTGGAAAGAACATGACTGAGAGGGTGAAAAGGCAAGTTGGAGAGAAGTCAAGAGAAAGCACCTGGGAGCAGCAGTACTGAACACCGTGGGACCATGGTAGAGTGAAGGAGGACACCCAAGGCTTGACAGTTTCCGGATCACTGCTGGGTGGGGCAAGCCCACAAGAGTGGTACACACACCCAGCTGGGTGGCACGGGTACTGGAACTACAGATTTTAATGGGATCTCCGAAAAGCACAGGTTCCGGGTCCTATAACAAAAGCTGGATGCAGCCCTATTCCCCTCCCCATGCCCTAAAACTACAGAAAAGTGGACAGCAAGCAACTCACAGCCTTGAGCTATAGTTCTGATGGGAAGACAACTGAATTTTAGATAAGACAGGATAAGTTTCAAGGAGAAGTCACCCAGATTCTGTATCAAACCAAAGGAGATTAAAGTGTCAAAGAGACAAGGTGTGTAGCAAAATCCTACTTCGGATCTGACAAATAACTTAGAAAAATAAACAGGTAACAGAATAGACGCAGCTGAACATCAAATTATTTTCATAGAGGGGAGACTTGAGATAATCATGACGAATATTGAAGAAAGGACATGAAATTTAAAACAAAGAATAGATGACAAAGACTATCTGACATAAGAATTTTTGGTGTCCTGGGAGTGAAGAGCTACAATAATTAAGTTGAGAAACTGTAGAAATGTAATAGAGGAAAATGTCTCCAAAATGTAAGAATTCAACCTTTTAATCCAAAAGATGTTCTGTTTTCCAATAATATTGGTTTAAAAAAGAGAGAGAGAGAGACATCTAGACACGTGCTTGTTAATTTAAGTTAAGGAATTTTTTTTAAAAAGGTTTCTTTAGGTATTCAGGAAGAAAAGTCCAATCACCTATAAGGGTGAAAAAAAATAGATTTTCTATTGCAGTGTTCAGTGGCAGAGGACAATGGAGCAATGTCTACAAAGTTCCAAGGGAAAGAAAAAGTGACCCCAAAATATTACATCCCTTCAAAATTCCATTCAAGTATAAATGCAAAAGGCAGACATTCTCAAATATGCAAGGAATATAGCATGCATGCCTGAGCCCTTCCTGAAAACATAAACTCTACCTGACCAAGAGCTGAATCAGAATAAAACACTCAGAAATAAAAATGCTGGGGCAAAAGCCCTAGTGGTGAGCATAAAACCCATGTAAATATCAAAGCAAAGTTGAGTAACAGGGGAAGTTACAGGACAGAATGGATTGAAAATGTCACCACCTTTGCAAAGAAATAATACTGACCAGTGAAAAACAGTAGGAGGGGAGAAAGAGGTGGGAAGAAGTGTGATAGTGCTGGTCTCATATTTTCTAGGAGACCATCAGTTGGTGACATCCAAAATTAAAATACGATGCTTCAAAGCAAATTAACTCCAACTTTTAATGGTTTTTGTTTTTACTTTGTGCGTGTGTGTGTGTGTGTGTGTGTGTGTGTGTGTGGTACGCGGGCCTCTCACTGTTGTGGCCTCTCCTGTTGTGCAGCACAGGCTCCAGACGCGCAGGCTCAGCGGGCATGGCTCACCGGCCCAGCCGCTCCGCGGCATGTGAGATCTTCCCGGACCAGGGCACGAACCCGTGTCCCCTGCATCGGCAGGCAGACTCTCAACCACTGTGCCACCAGGGAAGCCCTTAATGGTTTCTGTAATCCTTTTTCTCCTTAAACTTAGCACAGAGCCAGGTAGCAAGTAATAATAGCAAACATTTACTGAGTGTTTACCATATGCTTACTGCTCTAAGCTCTTTACACATATTAATTTATGTAATACTGTCCATAACCCCATAAAGTAGAGTCTATTTTGAGCCCCATTTTACAAAAGAAGAAATGAAACACAAAGAAGTTAACTCACTTACCCAAAGCCCCAAAGCTAGCAAGTCATGGAGGCAGAATTCAAACCCAGACAGTCTGGCTCCACAGGTCATATACTTCACCCCACCTTTTCCTATAGCTCATTACCATGGGAGGTGGCCAGGGTGAGATAATAAGGGATGAGCAGAAATCCTACGAATGAGAGTGTGTACACCCCTGCTCCCACGAAGGCACTGAGCTTCTATTTCTTTAAACAAACTGTACACAGCCAGGTAAAGCCCTTCTGTGGGTCAATATGCAGCCTGCTGGCCCAGGCTGGGCCCTGCTTTAGAGGGATTTAAAGGAGCTGCCAATATCCCAATATCCCTTGTGGTGAAGCAACTTTTCTCTGAAAGTCAGCAATCCTTTGAATTACACTCATTTTTTATTATTGTTGTTGTATTTTTTTAACTTTCAAGCAATAGATTATGGAATACAATCCAATGGCTTCTTTTTTGTTGTTTATTTGTGTATCATTCTAACATATGGATCTACTTGGAAATATCTACAATCATGCTCACAAATAATTTTCTTTTCTGAATGGTGGGATTTGGGGTCATTTTTTTGCTTTCTTCCTTGTACTTTTCTACAGAACATATAGCCCTTTGGTAAAAACAAAGATTTTTAAGAAAAGAAAATGAGAAACTTACTTAACTTCACATCGCTTGAAGCTAAGAAGTAAACTCTTATCTCCTAGACTTTAAGAACCATGTACTTAACCATTTTGTTATCTTACCTCCTGCACCCTGGAGTTAAGTCTTAATGCAGGTAATAGATAAATGTGCTACAAATGATGAGGCATTTGAAGAGCTTGACACCATGTCCAGCAAATAATAAGTAATAAATAAATGTTCGTGGTTATAATAATGATAACTATTATTATTATCATTCACTATTACTATAGTACATTATTAGAAATGCTATGATGACTCTGGGAGGGCTCACGCCAAGGAGTACTTCCTAGAACTTCTGCTGCCAGTGTCCTTGTCCCCACGGTGACCCACAGCCACTGCCCACCTCTGCAGGAGACCCTCCAACACTAGCAGTTCTTTCAGATTTTCTACTTGGATAATCATGTCACCTGTGGGGGGAAGAAACAGTTTATGTCTTCATGATTGTTCCAGCACCATTTGTTGAAAAGACTATCTTGAGCGGAGTTGAGGAAGATGGCGGAAGAGTAAGACGCGGAGATCACCTTCCTCCCCACAGATACACCAGAAATACATCTACACGTGGAACAACTCCTACAGAACACCTACTGAACGCTGGCAGAAGACCTCAGACCTCCCAAAAGGCAAGAAACCCCCCACGCATCTGGGTAGGGCAAAAGAAAAAACAGAGACAAAAGAATAGGGAGGGGACCTGCACCAGTGGGAGGGAGCTGTGAAGGAGGAAAGATTGCCACACACTAGGAAGCCCCTTCGCGGGCGGAGACTGCGTGAGGCGGAGCGGGGAGCTTCGGAGCCGCGGAGGAGGGCACAGTAACAGGGGTGCGGAGGGCAAAGCGGGGAGATTCCTGCATGGAGGATCTGTGCCGACCGGCACTCACCAGCCCGAGAGGCTTTTCTGCCCACCCGCCAGGGCGGGCGGGGCTGGGAGCTGAGGCTCGGGCTTCCGGGACTGAGGTTGGCGGCGTGAACACAGCCTGCAGGGGGTTAGTGCTCCACGCCTAGCCGGGAGGGAGTCCGGGAAAAAGTCTGGAGCTGCCGAAGAGGCAAGAGACTTTTTCTTCCCTCTTTGTTTCCTGGTACGTGAGGAGAGGGGATTAAGAGCGCTGCTTAAAGGAGCTCCAGAGACAGGCGTGAGCTGCGGCTAAAAGCACGGACCCCAGAGAAAGGCATGAGACGCTAAGGCTGCTGCTGCCGCCACCAAGAAGCCTGTGTGCGAGCACAGGTCACTATCCACACCCACCTTCCAGGGAGCCTGTGGAACCGGCCACTGCCAGGGTCCCGGGATCCAGGGACAACTTCCCCAGGAGAATGCATGGTGCGCCTCAGGCTGGTGCAACATCATGCTGGCCTCTGCTGCCGCAGACTCGCCCCGCACTCCATGCCCCTACCTCCCCCCGGCCTGAGTGAGCCAGAACCCCCGAATCAGCGTCTCCTTTAATCTCGTCCTGTCTGAGCGAAGAAAAGACGCCCTCAGGCGACCTACACGCAGCGGCGGGGGCCAAATCCAAAGCTGAACCCGGGAGCTGTGCGAACAAAGAAGAGAAAGGGAAATCTCTCCCAGCAGCCTCAGGAGCAGCGGATTAAATCTCCACAATCAACTTGATGTACCCTGCATCTGTGGAATACCTGAATAGACAACGAATCATCCCAAATTGAGCAGGTGGACTTTGGGAGCAAGATATATTATGTTTTCCCCTTTTCCTCTTTTTGTGAGTGTATATGTGTATGCTTCTGTGTGAGATTTTGTCTGTATAGCTTTGCTTTCACCATTTATCCTAGGGTTCTGTCTGTTTTTGTTTTTTTACTTTTTTAAAAAAAATTTTTCTTAATAATTATTTTTTATTTTAATAACTTTATTTTACCTTATTTTATTTTATCCTTTCTTTCTTTCTTTCCCTTTCTTTCTTTCTTTACTTTCTTTCTTTCTTTCTTTCTTTCTTTCTTTCTTTCTTTCTTTCTTTTCTTTCTTTCTGATTTATTTTCCCTTTTATTCTGAGCCGAGTGGATGAAAGGCTCTTGGTGATCCAGCCAGGAGTCAGTACTCTGCCTCTGAGGTGGGAGAGCCAACCTCAGGACACTGGTCCACAAGAGACCTCCCAGCTCCACGTAATATCAAATGGCGAAAATCTCCCAGAGATATCCATCTCAACACCAAGACCCAGCTTCACTCAACGACCAGCAAGCTACAGTGCTGGACACCCTATGCCAAACAGCTAGCAAGACAGGAACACAACCCCACCCATTAGCAGAGGCTGCCTAAAATCATAATAAGGCCACAGACACCCCAAAACCCCCCACCAGATGCAGTCCTGCCCACCAGAAAGACAAGATCCAGCCTCATCCACCAGAACACAGGCACTAATCCCCTCCACCAGGAAGCCTACACAACCCACTGAACCAACCTGAGCCACTTGGGGGGGCAGACACCAAAAACAACGGGAACTACGAACCTGCAGCCTGCAAAAAGGAGACCCCCAAACACAGTAAGATAAGCAAAATGAGAAGACATAAAAACACACAGCAGATGAAGGAGCAAGGTAAAAACCCACCAGACCTAACAAATGAAGAGGAAATAGGCAGTCTACCTGAAAAATAATTCAGAATAATGATAGTAAAGATGATCCAAAATTCTTGGAAATAGAATAGAGAAAATGCAAGAAACATTTAACAAGGACCCAGAAGAACTAAAGAGGAAACAAGCAACGATGAACAACACAATAAATGAAATTAAAAACACTCTAGAAGGGATCAATAGCAGACTAACTGCGGCAGAAGAACACATAAGTGACCTGGAAGATAAAATAGTGGAAATAACTACTGCAGAGCAGAATAAAGAAAAAAGAATGAAAAGAACTGAAGACAGTCTCAGAGACCTCTGGGACAACATTAAACACACCAACATTCAAATTATAGGGGTCCCAGAAGAAAAAGAGAAAATGAAAGGGACTGAGAAAATATTTGAAGAGATTGTAGTTGAAAACTTCCCTAATATGGGAAAGGAAATAGTTAATCAAGTCCAGGAAGCACAGAGAGTCCCATACAGGATAAATCCAAGGAGAAACACGCCAAGACACATATTAATCAAACTATCAAAAATTAAATAAGGGCTTCCCTGGTGGCGCAGTGGTTGGGAGTCCGCCTGCTGATGCAGGGAACGCGGGTTCATGCCCTGGTCCGGGAGGATCCCACATGCCGTGGAGTGGCTGGGCCCGTGAGCCATGGACACTGGGCCTGCGTGTCCGGAGCCAGTGCTCCACGGCGGGAGAGGCCACAGCAGTGAGAGGCCCGTGTACCACAAAAAAAAAAAAAAAAAAAAAATTAAATAAAAAGAAAACATATTAAAAGCAGCAAGGGAAAATCACAAATAACACACAAGGGAATCCCCATAAGCGTAACAGCTGATCTTTCAACAGAAACTCTGCAAGCCAGAAGGGAGTGGCAGGACATATTTAAATTGATGAAGGAGAAAAACCTACAGCCAAGATTGCTCTACCCAGCAAGGATCTCATTCAGATTTGGGGAGAAATTAAAACCTTTACAGAAAAGCAAAAGCTGAGAGAGTTCAGCACCACCAAACCAGCTTTACAACAAATGCTAAAGGAACTTCTCTAGGCAAGAAACACAAGAGAAGGAAAAGACCTACAATAACAAACCCAAAACAATTAAGAAAATGGGAATAAGAACATACATATCGAACATTACCTTAAATGTAAATGGATTAAATGTTCCCACCAAAAGACACAGGCTGGCTGAATGGATACAAAAACAAGACCCATATATATGCTGTCTACAAGAGACACACATCAGACCTACGGACACATACAGACTGAAAGTGAGGGGATGAAAAAAGATATTCCATGCAAATGGAAATCAAAAGAAAGCTGGAGTAGCAATTCTCATATCAGACAAAATAGACTTTAAAATAAAGATTATTACAAGAGACAAAGAAGGACACTACATAATAATCAAGGGATCGATCCAAGAAGAAGATATAACAATTGTAAATATTTATGCACCCAACATAGGAGCACCTCAATACATAAGGCAAAAACTAGCAGCCATAAAAGGGGAAATCGAAACTAACACAATCATAGTAGGGGACTTTAACACCCCACTTTCACCAATGGACAGGTCATCCAAAATGAAAATAAATAAGGAAACACAAGCTTTAAATTATACATTAAACAAGATGGACTTAATTGATATTTACAGGACATTCCATCCAAAAACAACACAATACACATTTTTCTCAAGTGTTCATGGAGCATTCTCCAGGATAGATCATATCTTGGGTCACAAATCAAGCCTTGGTAAATTTTAAAAAATTGAAATCATATCAAGTATCTTTTCTGACCACAATGCTATGAGACTATATATAAATTACAGGAAAAGATCTGTAAAAAATGCAAACACATGGAGGCTAAACAATACACTACTTAATTACCAAGTGATCACTGAAGAAAGCAAAGAGGAAATCAAAAAATACCTAGAAACAAATGACAAGGGAGACACGATGACCCAAAACCTATGTGATGCAGCAAAAGCAGTTCTAAGAGGAAAGTTTATAGCAATACAATCCTACCTTAAGAAACAGGAAATGTCTAAAATAAACAACCTAACCTTGCACCTAAAGCAATTAGAGAAAGAAAAACAAAAAAAAACCCCGAAGTTAACAGAAGGAAAGAAATCATAAAGATCAGATCAGAAATAAATGAAAAAGAAATGAAGGAAACGATAGCAAAGGTCAATAAAACTAAAAGCTGATTCTTTGAGAAGATAAACCAAATTGATAAACCATTAGCCAGACTCATCAAGAAAAAAAGGGAGAAGACTCAAATCAATAGAATCAGAAATGAAAAAGGAGAAGTAACAGCTGACATTGCAGAAATACAAAGGATCATGAGAGGTTACTACAAGCAACTCTATGCCAATAAAATGGACAGCCTAGAAAAATGGACAAATTCTTAGAAATGCACAACCTGCCAAGACTGAACCAGGAAGAAATAGAAAATATGAACACACCAATCATAAGCACTGAAATTGAAACTGTGATTAAAACTCTTCCAACAAACAAAAGCGCAGGACCGGATGACTTCACAGGCGAATGCCATCAAACATTTAGAGAAAAGGTAACACCTATCCTTGTCAAACTCTTCCAAAATATAGCAGAGGGAGGAACACTCCCAAACTCATTCTACGAGGCCACCAAAACCAGATACCAAAGCCAGACAAAGATGTTGCAAAGAAAGAAAACTACAGACCAATATCACTGATGAACATAGATGCAAAAATCCTCAACAAAATACTAGCAAGCAGAATCCAACAGCACATTAAAAGGATCATACACCGTGATCAGGTGGGGTTTATTCCAGAAATGCAAGGATTCTTCAATATATGCAAATTAATCAATGTGATACACCATATTAACAAATTGAAGGAGAAAAACCATATGATCATCTCAATAGATGCAGAGAAAGCTTTCGACAAAATTCAACACCCATTTATGATAAAAACCCTGTAGAAAGTAGGCATAGAGGGAACTTTCCTCAACATAATAAGTGCCATATATGACAAACCAACAGCCAACATCGTATTCAGTGGTGAAAAACTGAAACCATTTCCACTAAGATCAGGAACAAGACAAGGTTGCCCACTCTCACCACCATTATTCAACATAGTTTTGGAAGTTTTAGCCACAGCAATCATAGAAGAAAAAGAAATAAAAGGAATCCAAATTGGAAAAGAAGAAGTAAAGCTGTCACTGTTTGCAGATGACATGATACTATACATAGAGAATCCTAAAGATGCTACCAGAAAACTACTAGAGCTAATCAATGAATTTGGTAAAGTAGCAGGATACAAAATTAATGCACAGAAATCTCTGGCATTCCTATATACTAATGATGAAAAATCTGAAAGTGAAATCAAGGAAACACTCCCATTTACCATTGCAACAAAAAGAATAAAATATCTAGGAATAAACCTACCTAAGGAGACAAAAAACCTGAATGCAGAAAATTATAAGACACTGATGAAAGAAATTAAAGATGATACAAATAGATGGAGAGATATATCATGTTCTTGGATTGGAAGAATCAACATTGTGAAAATGACTCTACTACCCAAAGCAATCTACAGATTCAATGCAATCCCTATCAAACTACCAATGACATATTTCACAGAACTAAAACAAAAAATTTCACAATTTGTATGGAAACACAAAAGACCCCGAGTAGCCAAAACATTCTTGAGAACGAAAAATGGAGCTGGAGGAATCAGGCTGCCTGACTTCAGACTATACTACAAAGCTACAGTAATCAAGACAGTATGGTACTGGCACAAAAACAGAAATATAGAGCAATGGAACAGGATAGTGAGCCCAGAGATAAACCCACACACATATGGTCACCTTATCTTTGATAAGGGAGGCAAGAATATACAGTGGAGAAAAGACAGCCTCTTCAACAAGTGGTGCTGGGAAAACTGGACAGGTACAAGTAAAAGTATGAAATTAGAGCACTCCCTAACACCATACACAAAAATAAACTCACAATGGATTAAAGACCTAAATGTAAGGCCAGACACTATCAAACTCTTGGAGGAAAACATAGGCAGAACACTCTATGACATAAATCACAGCAAGATCCTTTTTGACCCACCTCCTAGAGAAATGGAAATAAAAACAAAAATAAACAAAAGGGACCTAATGAAACTTCAAAGCTTTTGCACAGCAAAGGAAACCATAAACAAGACCAAAAGACAGCCCTCAGAATGGGAGAAAATATTTGCAAATGAAGAAACTGACAAAGGATTAATCTCCAAAATATACAAGCAGCTCATGCAGCTCAATAACAAAAAAACAAACAACCCAATCCAAAAATGGGCAGAAGACCTAAATAGACATTTCTCCAAAGAAGATATATAGATTGCCAACAAACACATGAAAGGATGCTCAACATCATTAATCATTAGAGAAATGCAAATCAAAACTACAATGAGATATCATCTCACACCAGTCAGAGTGGCCATCATCAAAAAATCTAGAAACAATAAATGCTGGAGAGGGTGTGGAGAAAAGGAAACACTCTTGCACTGTTAGTGGGAATGTGAATTGGTACAGCCACTATGGAGAACAGTATGGAGGTTTGTTAAAAAACTAAAAAGAGAACTACCATAAGATCCAGCAATCCTACCACTGGGCATATACCCTGATAAAACCATAATTCAAAAAGAGTCATGTACCAAAATGTTCGTTGCAGCTCTATTTACAATAGCCAGGACATGGAAGCAACCTAAGTGTCCATCATCGGATGAATGGATAAAGAAGATGTGGCACATATATACAATGGAATATTACTCAGCCATAAAAAGAAGCGAAATTGAGATATTTGTAGTGAGGTGGATGGGCCTAGAGTCTGTCATACAGAGTGAAGTAAGTCAGAAAGAGAAAAACAAATACTGTATGCTAACACATATATATGGAATCTAAGGGAAAAAAAGTCATGAAGAACCTACGAGTAAGATGGGAATAAAGACACAGACCTACTAGAGAATAGACTTGTGGATATGGAGAGGGGGAAGGGTAAGCTGTGATGAAAGAGTGACATGGACATATATACACTACCAAACGTAAAATAGATAGTGGGAAGCAGCCACGTAGTACAGGGAGATCACCTCGGTGGTTTGAGACCACCTAGAGGGGTGGGATAGGGAGGGGGGGAGGGAGGGAGACGCAAGAGGGAAGAGATATGGGAACATATGTATATGTATAACTGATTCACTTTGTTATAAAGCAGAAACTAATACACCATTGTAAAGCAATTATACTCCAATAAAGGTGTTAAAAAAAAAAAAAAAGGAAGAAAAAGGAATTCATGTAATCTTCATAGGACTGTCATCCAAATTATCCTAAAAAGAGACTTTCCAAATCAGGCAAGGAATGTTATCATTAAATCAAAGTTTAAAAACATGTTTGGGGCTTCCCTGGTGGCGCAGTGGTTGAGAGTCCGCCTGCTTATGCAGGGGACTCGGGTTTGTGCCCCAGTCCGGGAGGATCCCACATGCCGCGGAGCGGCTGGGCCTGTGAGCCATGGCCGCTGGGCCTGCACGTCCAGAGCCTGTGCTCCGCAACGGGAGAGGCCACAACAGTGAGAAGCCTGCGTACTGAAAAATAAAAAAAAAGAAAAAAAAAAAGAAATAGTATGATGGAATAAGTATTCGATGGCATGGAAGCATAGAGGAGAAAAACCTACTAATCCAAAATGGTAGTCAAGGAAAGCTTCCTGGAAAAGGTGACAGAAGATGACTTTTAAGGAGTAAGACAGCCTGGTAAGAGGTGAGGAGCACAGGCCATTCCAGGCAGGGGAACAGCATGATGGATTAAAATAACCAGTGGGGCTGGATTGAATAGCATGTGGAAATGCGGCTGGAGAAAAGGTGGTAAAAGTAAGTCATTGTTAGATTAGAGATGACCTCCTATGCCATGGTATGCTAAGGAATTTGAACTTAATATCCATGGAAACCACTGAAGGGTTTGAAACAGAAAAATGTTCCAATGACATATGCCTCTCTAAGAGTTTACTGGCTGCCATGTGGAGGACAACTCTAGAGACAGACACTGGTTATGGTTATTGTGATAGTCCTCCTAAGAACTGATGGTCTCTAAGGCAGAGGCAGAGTCGGGGAGAGCTGTCCAGGACTGTGCTTCCAGAGTGTGGTCCACAGACCAGTAGCAGTCCTTAAAGCCCTTTCAAGGGGGCTGTGAGGTCAAAACTGTTTTCACAATAATATTAAGGCAATATTTGGCTTTTTCACTGTGTTGACATTTGCATCGATAATACAAAAGCACGACAATGGGTAAAATGGCTGGTGTCTTAGCACAATCAAGAAGGCACTGAATTCCACTGAGTCCTGCATTCTTCACCACCATACACTCACAGAGAAAAACAAGTCAATTTCTCTTTTAAATATCCTTGATGAAGCAATAAAAATGATCAATTTCATTAACTCTTAATCTTTGAGTACACCCCTTTTTAATTAATACTCTGTATGATGCAAAAGGAAAGATACCTAAAGCACTTCAGTTGAAGAGAGAAATATAATGGTTGTCTCGAAGAAAAATACTTTTACAAGTGAGTTGGGAGTCAGACTGACCACTTTTTTCGTGGGACACCATTTTCACCTAAAAAAAAAAAAAAAGACTAACTCAGGTTATTCAGACTTGAGAATTTGGGAGACATTTTCTTGAAAATGAGCAATATGACCCTGCCACTTTAGAGAAAACAACTGTTCCTTGTTTCTGTTGTCGTATTTGTTCCTAGGTGTAATTATTGCTGATGGTGAAATCTGAGTTTTCAAGCAAAAATTAGAATTTTTGGAAAGCTTGTTTCAATGACTGTGAATGTGACAGCTTCCCAATTCTTAAAGATTTTTCTGATGAGGTGGTCGCTTTGGGTTGAATTGTGTCCCCCCCAAGAAGACACGTTGAAGTTCTAACTCCTGGTACATGTGAATGTGACCTTATTTGGAAAGAGAGCTTTTGCAAATGTCATTAAGTTAAGAGGAGGTTATAGTGGATTAAGATAGGCCCTAAATCTAATGACTGGTGTCCTTAAGTAAAAAGAGATTTGGATAAATAGACACAGACACATACATGAAAGGAGGCCATGTGAAGATGGAGGTAGAGATTAAAGCAATGCAGCAACAAACCAAGAAATGTCTGTTAAGCCGCCAGTCTGTGGTACTTTGTTACAGCAGCCCTAGGAAACTAATACAACGATGATAACATCAAATGTGATTATTTGATATTGTAGCAGGAAATGTGTCAACATTTGAAAGATGTGCATAACTCAGTGAAGCAATATTATCAAAAGCCCAGTGTATAATGTCACAAAATGATGGATGGGTGAAAGGTCCATCCAAAGTGTAAAATAACCAATAGATTTTCATAAAACAGAGCAAAAAGTTCACTATAAGGCTTCAGAATCCACATTGCAGCTAACCTTTAAGAAACTAATACTTGTGCTTAGGTGTAGTATCAAAGAAAATTATTTACAATTATCTGAAAAAGCTATTAAAACACCCCTCACTTTTCCAACTGCTTATCAGTGTGAAGCTATATTTTACCATATATTTCAACCAAAATAATATATTGCAACAGACTGAATACAGAAGCATATATGAGAATCCAACTGTCTTCTATTATGCCAGACATTAAAGAGCTTTGTAAAAAATTAAAACAATGTAACTCTTCTCATTAATTTTTTTTGTTTTGGAAAATGGAGTTATTTTCATAAAAATATTTTATTCATGTTAATATGTGATGAGTCTACTGTTATTTTAAATAAATATTTTGAAATTTCTTAGTTTTAATTTCTAATACAGAAAATATCTCTAAGTACAGCACATATACATAGCAGCTTTGGGAGCTCCTCCATGATTTTTAAGAGTGTAAAAAGATTTGGAGACCCCAAAATTTCACTCGTTTAAGAGGTAGAAACAATAGGATTTGGGGAATGATTAATGGGGGATGAGGGAAAGAACAGTTTTCTCCTAATGGGGATTATGTCAAGAACAGGCTTTTAAGGAGATACTATGTGCTCAGTGTTGGAAACGCTGAGTTTAGGTTGCCTGAGGGATGCCGTGATGGAACAGACCATTAGGCAAAGATCTATGGGTTTTAGTGCAGCTGTCTGAATACAGAGTCCCCATAGCTGCAGTAATTGAAGGCCCAGGAAAAAACAGGACTATGAAGGGAGAGAATTGCCCTGAGAAGAATGCTCAGAATGGGATCCAGGGTTACACCTATATTAAGGCATGGCAAGAGAGCTGGCTAGAAACCAACCAGAGTCAGATAGAGTATCCAGGGGGAAGACAAACCTCACAGGAAGAGATACCAGAGAAAGGAAGCAAGGAAGAATTTTCAAGAAGAGAGGGGTCAATAGCAGCAAATCTATAAAGATATCAACTGGGTCATTACTGACCGGGTGGGAGCAGTTCTAGAGAAAGAGGAGAAGCCATAGCGGCAGC
>NW_006773582.1:0-6821 GCF_000442215.2 Lipotes vexillifer | reverse complement strand
CCTGCCTCCCCCCCCCCCCCCCCCCCCCCCGCCCCCCCCCCCCCCCCCCCCCCCCCCCCCCCCCCCCCCCCCCCGCAGAGGGTAGGATTTTGCTCAGGAGACAGTGAGTATAGAAGGCAAGCCTGAAAGGGGTTTGGAATTAAACTGTCTGCTTCAGTCTTGCTGTTGCCATTTGCTAAGTGCATGTCCTCCCAACATTTATATTTTGGAACTCTAATCCCCTCTAATCCCCAATGTGATGGTATTTGGAGGTGGGGCATTGGGGAGATAATTAGATCATGAATGAGGATAGAGCCTTTATGATGGGATTAGTGTCCTTTTAAGAAGAGACCAGGGAGGTTGCTCCTCTCCCTCCCTCACTTCCTCCCTCATGTGAAAAAACACAAGGAGAACACAGCTGTCTGCAAACCAGGAAGCAGATCCTCACCAGACACCAAATCTGCCAACACCCCGATCCTGGACTTGCTAGCTTCAGAACTAAATGAGAAATAAATACCTGTTGTTTAAGCCACCCAATCTATGGTATTTTGTTATAGCAGCAGGAGGTAACTGAGGCAGTAGATAAGGAACTTAACAAGCTACTTAACTACTCTGTGTCCTAACTTCCTCTTCTAAAAATATGGAGAGCATTGGCATGTACCTTACAGAGCTGTTTGTGAAGACAACATGAGCTAATTCACAAACAGAATTTAAAATGCCATCTGCCATCAGAAAACTCACAAGCCTCTTAGATAGCCTCATCCACCAGAGAGCAGACAGCAGAAGCAAGAAGAACTACAGCCCTGCAGCCTGTGGAACAAAAACCACATTCACAGAAAGATAGACAAGATGAAAAGGCAGAGGGCTATGTACCACATGAAGGAACAAGATAAAACCCCAGAAAAACAACTAAATGAAGTGGAGATAGGCAACCTTCCAGAAAAAGAATTCAGAATAAAGATAGTGGAAATGATCCAGGACCTCAGAAAAAGAATGGAGGCAAAGATTGAGAAGATGCAAGAAATACTTAACAAACACCTAGAAGAATTAAAGAACAAACAAACAGAGATGAACAATAAAATAACTGAAATGAAAATTACACTAGAAGGAATCAATAGCAGAATAACTGGGGCAGAAGAACAGATAAGTGACCTGGAACAGATTGGTGGAATTCACTGCTGTGGAGCAGAATAAAGAAAAAAGAATGAAAAGAAATGAAGACAGCCTAAGGGACCTCTGGGACAACATTAAATGGAACAACATTCACATTATAGGGGTCCCAGAAGGAGAAGAAAGAGAGAAAGGACCTGAGAAAATATTTGAAGAGATTGTAGTCAAAAACTTCCCTAATATGGGAGAGGAAATAGCCACCAAGTCAAGGAAGCACAGAGACTTCCATATAGGATAAACCCAAGGAGAAACATGCCGAGACACATAGTAATCAAATTGGTAAGAATTAAAGACAAAGAAAAATTATTGAAATCAGCAAGGGAAAAATGACAACATACAAGGGAACTCCCATAAGGATAACAGCTGATTTCTCAGCAGAAACTCTACAAGCCAGAAGGGAGTGGCATGATATACTTAAAGTGATGAAAGGGAAGAACCTATAACCAAGATTACTCTACCCCGCAAGGATCTCATTCAGATTCCATGGAGAAATAAAAAGCTTTACAGACAAGCAAAAGCCAAGTGAATTCATCCCTAACAAACCAGCTCTACAACAAATGCTAAAGGAACTTCTCTAAGTAGGAAACACAAGAGATGAAAAGGACCTACAAAAACAAACCCAAAACAATTAAGAAAATGGTCATAGGAACATAAATACTGATAATTACCTTAAACGTGAATGGAATAAATGCTCCAACCAAAAGACACAGGCTTGCTGAATGGATACAAAAACAAGACCCATATATATGCTGTCTACAAGAGACCCACTGCAGACCTAGGGACACATACAGACTGAAAGTGAGGGGATGGAAAAAGATATTCCATGCAAATGGAAATCAAAAGAAAGCTGGAGTAGCAATACTCATATCAGATAAAATAGACTTTAAAATAAAGAATGTTACAAGAGACAAGGAAGGACACTACATAATGATCAAGGGATCAATCCAAGAGGAAGATATAACAATTATAAATATATATGCACCCAACATAGGAGCACCTCAATACATAAGGCAACTGCTAACAGCTCTAAAAGAGGAAATCGACAGTAACACAATAATAGTGGGGGACTTTAATGCCTCAGTTACACCACTAGACAGATCATCCAAACAGAAAATTAATAAGGAAACACAAGCTTTAAATGACACAATAGACCAGATAGATTTAATTGATATTTATAGGACATTCCATCCAAAAACAACAGAATACACATTTTTCTCAAGTGCACACGGAATATTCTCCAGAATCCATCACATCTTGGGTCACAAATCAAGCCTCAGTAAATTTAAGACAATTGAAATCATATCAAGCATCTTTTCTGACCACAACGCTATGAGATTAGAAATCAATTACAGGGAAAATGAGGTAAAAATCACAAACACATGGAGGCAAAACTATATGTTACTAAATAACCAAGAGATCACTGTAGAAATCAAAGAGGAAATCAAAAAATACCTAGAGACAAATGACAATGAAAACATGATGATCCAAAACCTACGGGATGCAGCAAAAGCAGTTCTAAGAAGGAAATTTATAGCTATACAAGACTACCTCAAGAAACAAGAAAAATCTCAAAAAAACAGTCTAACATTGCACCTAAAGGAATTAGAGAAAGAAGAACAAACGAAACCCAAAGTTAGCAGAAGGAAAGAAATCATAAAGATCAGAGCAGAAAAAAATGATATAGAAACAAAGAAAACAATTGCAAAGATCAATAACACTAAAAGCTGGTTCTTTAAGAAGATAAACAAAATTGATAAACCATTAGCCAGACTCATAGAGAAAAAGAGGGAGAGGACGCAAATCAATAAAATTAGAAATGAAAAAGGAGAAGTTATAACAGAACCGCAGAAATACTAAGCATCCTAAGAGACTACTACAAGCAGCTCTATGCCAATAAAATGGACAACCTGGGAGAAATGGACAAATTCTTAGAAATGCACAAACTGCCGAGACTGAACCAGGAAAAAATAGAAAATATGAATAGACCAATCACAAGTAATGAAATTGAAACTGTGATTAAAAATCTTCTAACTGGGGCTTCCCTGGTGGCACAGTGGTTGAGAGTCCGCCTGCCAATGCAGGGGACACGGGTTCGTGCCCCGGTCTGGGAAGATCCCACATGCCGTGGAGCGGCTGGGCCCGTGAGCCATGGCCGCTGAGCCTGCGCGTCCGGAGCCTGCGCGTCCGGAGCCTGTGCTCCGCAACGGGAGAGGCCACAAATCTTCTAACAAAAAGTCCAGGACAGATGGTCTCACAGGTGAATTCTATCAAACATTTAGAGAAGAGCTAACACCCATCCTTCTCAAACTCTTCCAAAAAATTGCAGAGGAAGGAACACTCCCAAACTCATTCTATGAGGCCACCATCACCCTGATACCAAAACCAGACAAAGATACGACAAAAAAAGAAAATTACAGACCAATATCACTGATGAATATAGATGCAAAAATCCTCAACAAAATACTAGCAAACAGAATCCAACAACACACTAAAAGGATCATACACCATGATCAAGTGGGATTTATCCCAGGGATGCAAGGATTCTTCAATATACACACATCAATCAATGTGATACACCATATTAACAAACTGAAGAATAAAAACCATATGATCATCTCAGTAGATGCAGGAAAAGCTTTTGACAAAATTCAACACCCATTTATGATAAAAACTCTCCAGAAAGTGGGCATAGAGGGAACCTACCTCAACATAATAGAGGTAATATATGACAAACCCACAGCAAACATCATTCTCAATGGTGAAAAACTGAAAGCATTTCCACTAAGATCAGGAACAAGAGAAGGATATCCACTCTCACCACTATTATTCAACGTAGTTTTGGAAGTCCTAGCCATGGCAATCAGAGAAGAAAAAGAAATAAAAGGAATACAAATTGGAAAAGAAGAAGTAAAACTGTCACTCTTTCAGATGACACGATAGTATACATAGAGAATCCTAAAGGTGCCACCAGAAAACTACTAGAGCTAATCAATGAATTTGGCAAAGTTGCAGGATACAAAATTAATGCAAAGAAATCTCTTGCATTCCTATACACTAATGATGAAAAATCTGAAAGAGAAATTAAGGAAACACTCCCATTTACCATTGCAACAAAAAGAAAAAAATACCTAGGAATAAACCTACCTCGGGAGACAAAAGACCTGTATTCAGAAAACTATAAGACACTGTTGAAAGAAATTAAAGATGATACCCACAGATGGAGTATTCCATGTTCTTGGATCAGAAGAATCAATACTGTGAAAATGACTATACTACCCAAAGCAATCCACAGATTCAATGCAATCCCTATGAAATTACCAATGGCATTTTTTATGGAACTAGAACAAAAAATCTTAAAATTTGTATGGAGACACAAAAGACCCCGAATAGCCAAAGCAGTCTTGAGGGAAAAAAACGGAGCTGGAGGGATCAGACTCCCTGACTTCAGACTATACTACAAAGCTACAGTAATCAAGACAATATGGTACTGGCACAAAAACAAAAATATAGATCAATGGAACAGGATAGTGAGCCCAGAGATAAACCCACACACCTATGGTCAACTAATCTATGACAAAGGAGGCAACGATATACAATGGAGAAAAGACAGTCTCTTCAATAAGTGTTGCTGGGAAAACTGGACAGCTACATGTAAAAGAACGAAATTAGAACACTCCCTAACACCATACACAAAAATAAACTCAAAATGGATTAGAGACCTAAATGTAAGACCGGACACTATAAAACTCTTAGAGGAAAACATAGGGAGAACACACTTTGACATGAATCACAGCAAGATCTGTTTGATCCACCTCCTAGAGTAACGGAAATAAAAACAAAAATAAACAAATGGGACCTAATGAAACTTAAAAGCTTTTGCTAAGCAAAGGAAACTACAAACAAGACAAAAGACAACACTCTGAATGGGAAAAATATTTGCAAACGAATCAAGGGACAAAGGAATAATCTCCAAAATATATAAACAGCTCATGTAGCTCAATATTAAAAAAACAAACAACCCAATCCAAAAATGGGAAGAAGACCTAAATAGACATCTCTCCAAAGAAGACATACAGATGGCCAAGAAGCACATGAAAAGCTGCTCAACATCTCTAATTATTAGAGAAATGCAAATCAAAACTACAATGAGGTATCACCTCACACCAGTTAGAATGGGCATCATCAGAAAATGTGCAAACAACAAATGCTGGAGAGGGTGTGGAGAAAAGGGAACCCTCTTGCAGTATTGGTGGGAATGTAGATTGATACAGCCACTATGGAGAACAGTATGGAGGTTCCTTAAAAAACTAAAAATAGAACTACCATATGATCCAGCAATCCCACTACTGGGCATATACCCAGAAAAAAACATAATTCAAAAAGACACTTGGACCCCAATGTTCATTGCAGCACTATTTATCATAGCCAAGTCATGGAAGCAACCTAAATGCCCATCGACAGATGAATGGATAAAGAAGATGTGGTACATACATACAATGGAATATTACTCAGCCATAAAAAGGAACGTAGTTGGGTCATTTGTTGAGACATGCATGGATCTAGAGACTGTCATACAGAGTGAAGTAAGTCAGAAAGAGAAAAACAAATATCGTACATTAACGCATATATGTGGAACCTAGAAAAATGGTTACAGATGAACCAGTTTTCAGGGCAGAAATAGAGACACAGATGTAGAGAACAAACGTATGGACACCAAGGGGGGAAAGTGGGGGGGGGGGATGAATTGGGGGATTGGGATTGACATATATACACTGATGTGTATAAAACTGATGACTAATAAGAACCTGCTGTATAAAAAATTAACATTAAATTTAAAAAATTTTTAAAAATAAATAAAGTACTGTCAAGAAAATTGCTGACTCTGAAATAGGCAAGAAAGATTATTTAGTGTCCAGTGCACCCTTCTGGGTCATCTGTGCCTTTCATTTTCTTTGAACTATTGTACAATGTGGCAAGTTATAGAAAAATGATAGGAGTGGAAGTGATTCTTATTCATAGAAATACAAATTAATTTTGTCCAGTGGAGGTACTATTGATTGCTTTCAAAAAACCAGTTTTATATATATTAACAAATTTATTTCAACACTCCTGATGTGTTCTATGTGTGTTCTTTGTAATCTCTTTTGAATCTGTTGTAATATCCTTCTGGTTCCCTGTTTAATTAATGAGCTAAGTAAAATCTTTGCTATCTGTTCAAGAAAAGAAAAAAAAGATGTTTCTTTTTTTTTTAAACATCTTTATTGGAGTATAATTGCTTTCCAATGGTGTGCTAGTTTCTGCTTTATAACTAGTGTTTGTTTCTTATACCTACATTGAGCACCATATCAGAACATATTAAATTTTTTGCTCCCACCATAAAAAAAAAAAAAAATGCCATCTGCCAAATGGGAACCACTCAACCCAGCACCGTCACTGCTGAGACCACAGGGAGGGGGAAATGCTGGCATCCACAGTCCACTAAAGTCCCTAGGCTGGAAGGACAGAGCAGAGGTGGCTCCTGCCTGATGTCCTCAACCTTTTCTGGAGTACATATAGGGTGGCAGACAGTCCAGTTGAAGTTTAAGGAGGGTGGTGCAATTCTAAAACATTTAGTGGGACTTAAAAAACTGTTCAAATTGTTTTCTTTCTCAATTACTCTCTTCAACCACACT
>NW_006773581.1:0-1504 GCF_000442215.2 Lipotes vexillifer | reverse complement strand
TTAGGGCACGGTTTAGGGTAAGGCTAATGGTAAGGCTGAAGGTTAGTTTTAGGGTTAGGGTTATGGAACGGGGACGTTTTTGGGTACAGGTTTGCATACGACAAAGTTTTAGGGTTAGCGTACGCATTAGGGCACAGGTTTGTGTTAGTGTACGGTTTAGGATCAGGGCGCGGTTTGGGGTAAGGCTAACGGTAAGTGTTAGGTTTACGGTTAAGGTTAGGGATCGGGGACAGTTTAGGGTGCAGGTTAGGGTACGACAATGGTTTAATGTTAGCGTACGTGTTAGGGCACTGGTTAGTGTTATCGTATGGGTTAGGATTAGGGCACGGTTTCGGGTAAGGCTAAGCGTAAGGGTTAGGCTTAGTGTTAGGATTAGGGTTAGGTAACGGGGACCGTTTAGGGTACAGGTTAGGGTACGACAACACTTTAGGGTTAGCGTACGTGTTAGGGCATGGGTTAGTGTGAGCATACGTGTTATGCTTAGGGCACGGTTTGGGGTAAGGCTAACGGTAAGTGTTAGGGTTAGGTTTAGGGTTAGGGTTAGGGGACAGAGATGGCCTCGGTACAGGTTAGGGTACAACAATGGTTTACGGTTAGTGTACGTGTTAGGGCACATGTTAGTGTGAGTGTACGCGTTAGGATTAGGGCACGGTTTAGGGTAAGGCAAAAGGTAAGCGTTAGTGTTAGGGTTAGGGTTAGGTTTAGGGAACGGGGACGGTTTAGGGTATAGATTAGTGTACAACAACGGTTCAGGGTTAGTGTACATGTTAGGGCACAATTTAGAGTTTGCGTACTTGTTAGGATTAGGGCACGGTGTAGGGTAAGGGTAAAGGTAAGGGTTAAGGTAAGTGTTAGGGTTAGGGTTAGGGAACCGGGATGGTTTAGATTACAGGTTAGGGTACAACAACGGTTTAGGGTTAGTGTACATGTTAACGGACGGGTTAGTGTTAGCGTACGGATTAGGTTTAGGGCACAGTTTAGAGTAAGGCTCAGGGTAAGGTTTAGGGTAAGGGTTAGGGTAAGGGTTATGTAATGGGGATGGTTTAGGGTACAGGTTAGCGTGCGACAACAGTTTAGGCTTAGCGTACGTGTTTGGCCACGGGTTCGTGTTAGCCAACGGTTTAGGATTAGGGTAAGGGATAGGGTAAGGCTTCGGGTAACTGTTAGGGTTAGGGTTAGGTTTAGCGTTTGGGTTAGGGACGGGGGCATTTTAGGGTACAGTTTAGGGTAAGAAAACACTTTCGGGTTAGCGTACGTGTTAAGACACGGGTTAGTGTTAGCGTACGGGTTAGGAATAGGTCATGGGTTAGGGTAAGGCTTTGGGTAAGGGTTTGGGTTAGGGTTAGGGTTAGGGAACCAGGCCAGTTTAGGGTATAGGTTAGGGTACGACAATACTTTAGGGTTAGTATACTTATTAAGGCACACTTTAGTGTTAGTGTACGGGTTAGGATTAGGGCACAGTTTAGGGTAAGGCTAACGGTAAGGGGTAGGGTTATGATTAGGG
>NW_006773579.1:0-253 GCF_000442215.2 Lipotes vexillifer | reverse complement strand
TAATTCACAAACCTGCAGAGTTATAAATGACAGCTTTCGTCCAAAAATATATTGAAGTAAGGGGGCGAAGAGAATTTGAAAGTGAGGCAGAGTTGCAGGAAACTGATTTCAGGAGGTGGTTTGGAATTGCATCTAAAGCCTATGAAAATAGTCAGAATGCCGACCAGGATGCTCTTGGCCAAAAAGGGCATTATGCGTTTTTTCCTGAATATATTCAGGAAAAATCGCATAACGCCCTTTTTGGCCAACCAAG
>NW_006773578.1:0-200 GCF_000442215.2 Lipotes vexillifer | reverse complement strand
GGTGTCTGTGGCCTTATTATGATTTTAGGCAGCCTCTCTGCTAATGGATGGGTTTGTGTTCCTCTCTTGCTAGTTGTTTGGTATAGCATGTCCTGCACTGTACCTTGCTGGTCGTTGAGTGGAACTGGGTCTTGGCGTTGAGATGGAGATCTCTGGGAGATTTTCACCGTTTGACATTACATGAAGCTGGGAGGTCTCTT
>NW_006773577.1:0-368 GCF_000442215.2 Lipotes vexillifer | reverse complement strand
GGGCAGGTCCACGTCTGGTGGTGTGTTTTGGGGTGTCTGTGGACTTATTATGACTTTAGGCAGTCTCTCTGCTAATGGGTGGGGTTGTGTTCCTGTCTTGCCAGGTGTTTGGCATAAGATGTCCAGCACTGTAGCTTGCTGGTTTTTGAGTGAAGCTGGGTGCTGGTGTTGAGATGGAGATCTTTGGGAGATTTTCACCATTTGATATTATGTGGAGCTGGGAGGTCTGTTGTGGACCAGTGTCCTGAATTTGGCTCTCCCACCTCAGAGGCACAGCACTGACTTCTGGCTGCAGTGCAAAGAGGCTTTCATCCACATGGCTCAGAATAAAAGGGAGAAAAATTAGAAAGAAAGAATTAGTAGAAGTA
>NW_006773576.1:0-916 GCF_000442215.2 Lipotes vexillifer | reverse complement strand
GTGCTCCACAATGGGAGAGGCCACAACAGTGAGAGGCCCGTGTACCAAAACAAAACAAAAAAACAAATGGGCCTAATTAAACTTAAAAAGGTTTTGCATAGCAAAGGAAACCATGGACAAAATAGAAAGACAACCTACTGAATGGGAGAAAATACTTGCACATGATGACCAACAAGGGATTAATATGAAAAATACATAAGCTACTCATACAATTTAATACCAAAAAACAAACAAAACTGCAGAAAAATGGGCAGAAGACCTGAATAGACATTTTTACAGAGAAGACATACAGATGACCCATAGGCAATGAAAGTGAAAAATGCTCAACATTACTAATCATCAGAGAAATGCAAATGAAAACCACAATGAGCTATCACCTCATACCAGCTAGAATGGCATCATCAAAAAAAACCCACAAACAACCAATGTTGGTGAGATGTGGAGAAAAGGGAACCCTAGTACACTGTGGGTGGGAATGTAAATTAGTGCAGCCAACATGGATGTACAGAGTTTCCTCAAGAAACTAAAAATAGAACTACCATATTTTACAGCAATTCCACTTCTGGGTATATATCCAAAGAAAATGAAAACACTATTCAAAAAGATGCATACATCCCAAAGTTCACAGAAGCGTTATTTGCAATAGCTAAGATATGGAAGCAACCCAAGTGTCCATCAGCAGATGACTCAATAAAGAATATGTGATACATACATATATATATATATATATATATATACACACACACACACATATACACAATGGAATATTACTCAGCTATAAAAATGAAATTTTATCATTTTCAACAACATGGACGAACCTGGAGGGTGTATGTCACTGAAATAAGTCCGACAGAGAAAGACAAATACCATATCACTTATATGTGGAATCTTAAAAAAAAAAAAAAAAAAAAAAAAC
>NW_006773575.1:0-730 GCF_000442215.2 Lipotes vexillifer | reverse complement strand
GCTGAATTGCTGAGTCTTGGAGGACTCCTCTTCTCTCCACTGTCCTCAAATCTTCTTCTTGTTCTAACCAAGAGATCAGAGTGGGTTTCAATGATTGATACCCTGCTGTGGTCAGGTTCTTGTAGTTCTCCAGCATCACATCTCTGAAAAGAGTCCAGTAAAGTCCACTCTTCCTGGGTGAAGTCCACAGCCACATCAGCGAAGGTCACTGAGTCCCAAAAACAATTTCTCAAACACTCAGTCATCATCCTTTCTACCTCTATCTTTTCCTCAGGAAGGCAGAAAGGGTCCTAGAAAGGACACTATTTTCCATTTTCATTTCTTGTGGGTACTGAAAACAATTCATTATATGTATGATATATACATCATATTTGTATTAGACACCACTGGTCAAGACTGCAGCTGGATATTTGAAAGGAAGAAAGATGAAGTTTTTTATTCAGTTGACATGCTTGAGCTTCCTTGATGGATGTTGGAGAAGCTTGAGGCCTGGGCTTCCCTTTAATTTATCTCTGGCTTATTCCTTTATGTGTTCAGTATATAATTAAGAAGTTATGAGCAGTTGAGAGCAGAAACATATTCAGAAAATGTCTTGGCATTATAATTCAAAGTTCAAGCACACTCTGAACCACACGATGACCAGCATGACTCCAGCACTGATTTTTTTTTTTTTTTTTTTGCAGTACGCGGACCTCTCACTGTTGTGGCCTCTCCTGTTGCAGAGCACAGG
>NW_006773573.1:0-269 GCF_000442215.2 Lipotes vexillifer | reverse complement strand
ACACCCTTTGTATTCCAAAATAGGGTCTCAAACATTTTGTAATTTTCATTTAAATTGTTAGGAGGCTTGGAGCTATTAGTTAATCTATCTTCCAATACACTGTTTAATATAGCACTGAATAAATGATGCAAGTTGTCAATGGATGAGTGATCAACTAATAGCTCTGCTAGTAATTGATTTATTTTTCTTCA
The DNA here is from genome assembly GCF_000442215.2 of Lipotes vexillifer. Classification (NCBI taxonomy): domain Eukaryota; kingdom Metazoa; phylum Chordata; class Mammalia; order Artiodactyla; family Lipotidae; genus Lipotes; species Lipotes vexillifer. The sequence goes on along the minus strand of NW_006773573.1, from coordinate 78 downwards.
ATAAAGTTGCATAAACCAATGAGTTAGCTGCCTGGATTAATCAGTATGGGAAACAATCTTTTGTAAATGCAAAGCTGT
>NW_006773572.1:0-762 GCF_000442215.2 Lipotes vexillifer | reverse complement strand
CGAACCCGCGTCCCCCGCACCGGCAGGCGGACTCCCAACCACTGCGCCACCAGGGAAGCCCCCATCTCTCAACTTTTGGTTATTGCAAACAGTTTTTATTTTTTCTTATTTATCTGCTCTTTTGTATTCATTTCTGCAGCTTATTGCTGGAGACCTTTCATGCCCTCTCTTTTTTCCTCTCCAGCTGGGAGAGGGCAGATGGCATTCCCTGGCAATGTTCTTCTCCATGAGGTCCTTTTGTGGGGATGTTTGCAAAGGTGTTCCCTTGACTTTCTCGCCAGCCTGTCTATTTTTAGGAATATTTTTGAGGACTTGGCTGAATCATCTGCTTTCCCTGCCAACTCTTCTGAGAGATGCAGGTAAGGTGAAAGGACTTCCTGAACCAAGCATCTTTTATTTATTTGCTTGGCCATCTCTTTTCAAAATCTATGTCCTGTATTTTTGCTCCTTTCATTAGGTGTCGGAGTAGACAGATTCCCTCATTGCCCTCATCTTAACTGGGAAGTCTGAACTATTTTGCCATTTTTTCCTTCTTTTTCTTTTATTCTCCCCTTTTTTATGAGGTGGGCCAATATAAGTTTATTAAAAAATTTTTTTCTACCATGGACATATTTTTTTTGGTTAATTATTTTAAAAATTAAAAGTAATATGTTGAGGGCTTCCCTGGTGGCTCAGTGGTTGGGAGTCCGCCTGCCGATACAGGGGACGCGGGTTCGTGCCCCAGTCCGGGAGGATCCCACGTGCCGCAGAGCGGCTGGGGCC
>NW_006773571.1:0-256 GCF_000442215.2 Lipotes vexillifer | reverse complement strand
AGCCCCCAAGAGAAAAGTAAAATCTTGGCTTCCATCTAGCCAGGTGAAAAGCTGTAGGCATCCTGAGAAATGAAACTTGAAGTTGAAATGTAAGAAATGTAGGAAGTTACAGGTCATTCTGGGGGAAAAAAAATAATGATCTTATCCAGCAGAGTAAAAAGCAGCTAGAGGCTGAATCATTCTTTCCTGTTCTCTTCCCCCAGTTTAAAACCATAGGTTCTTTAGGTTGAAAGTCCAGGGGTTGAAGCAGAAATCT
>NW_006773570.1:13945-20179 GCF_000442215.2 Lipotes vexillifer | reverse complement strand
ATTTAATCCATTCACTTTTAAGGTAATTATCGATATGTATGTTCCTATGACCATTTTCTTAATAGTTTTGGGCTTGTTTTGTAGGTCCTTTTCTTTTCTTGTGTTTCCCACTTAGAGAAGTTCCTTTAACATTTATTTTAGAGCTGGTTTGGTGGTTCTGAATTCTCGTAGCTTTTGCTTGTCTGTAAAGCTTTTGATTTCTCCAATGAATATGAATGAGATCCTTGCTGGGTAGAGTAATCTTGGTTGTAGGTGCTTCCCTCTCATCGCTTTAAGTATATCATGCCACTCCCTTATGTCTTGTAGAGTTTCTGCTGAGAAATCAGCTGTTAACCTTATTGGAGTTCCTTTCTGTGTTATTTGTCATTTTTCCCTTGATGCTTTCAATAATTTATCTTTACCTTTAATTTTTGCCAATTTATTTATTATGTGTCTCGGTGTGTTTCTCCTTGGGTTTATCCTGTATGGAACTCACTGCACTTCCTGGACTTGGGTGGCTATTTCCATTCCCATGATAGGGAAGTTTTCGACTATAATCCCTTCAAATATTTTCTCTGGTCCTTTCCCTCTCTCTTCTCCTTCTGGGACCCCTATAATGTGAATGTTGTTGTGTTTAACATTGTCCCAGAGGTCTCTTAGGCTGTCTTCACTTCTTTTCATTCTTTTTTCTTTAGTCTGTTCCATTGCAGTGAATTCCACCATTCTGTCTTCTAGGTCAGTTATCTGTTCTTCTGCCTCAGGTATTCTGCTATTGAATCCTTCTAGTGTAGTTTTCATTTCAGTTATTTTATTGTTCATCTCTGTTTGTTCATTAATTCTTCTAGGTCTTTGTTAAACATTTCTTACAGCTTCTCGATCTTTGCCTCCTTTCTTTTTCCGAGGTCCTGGATCACCTTCACTATCATTATTCTGAATTCTTTTTCTGGAAGGTTGCCTATCTCCACTTCATTTAGTTGTTTTTCTAGGGTTTTATCTTGTTCCTTCATCTGGTATATAGCCCCCTGCCTTTCCATCTTGTCTGTCTTTCTGTGAATGTGGTTTTTGTTCCACAAGCTGCAGGATTTCAGTTCTTCTTGCTTCTGCTGTCTGTCCTCTGGTGGATGAGGCTATCTAAGAGGCTTGATGGGAGTGACTGGTGGTGGGTAGAGCTGACTGTTGCTCTGTTGGTAGAGCTCAGTAAAACTTTAGTCCACTTGACTGTTGATGGGTGGGGCTGGGTTCCCTCCCTGTTGGTTGTTTGGCCTGAGGCAACCCAACACTGGAGCCTACCTAGGCTCTTTGGTGGGGCTAATGACAGACTCTGGGAGGGCTCACACCAAGGAGTACTTCCCAGAACTTCTGCTGCCAGTGTCCTTGTCCCCACGGTGAAAGAGAGCCACCCCCCACCTCTGCAGGAGACCCTCCAACACTAGCAGGTAGTTCTGGTTCTGTCTCCCCTGGGGTCACTGCTTTTTCCCCTGTGTCCCGATGCACACACTACTTTGTGTGTGCCCTCTAAGAATGGGGTCTCTGTTTCCCCCAGTCCTGTGGAATCCTGCAATCAATTATCACTAGGCTTCAAAATCTGATTCTCTAGGAATTCCTCCTCCCGTTGCCAGACTCCCAGTTTGGAAAGCCTGACGTGGAGCTCATAACCTTCACTCCAGTGGGTGGACTTCTGTGGTCTAAGTGTTCTCCAGTCTGTGAGTCACCCACCCACCAGTTATGGGATCTGAGTTTACTGTGATTGTGCCCCTCCTACCATCTCACTGTGGCTTCTCCTTTGTCTTTGGATGTGGGATATCTTTTTTGGTGAGTTTCAGTGTCTTCCTGTCAATGATTGTCCAGGAGCTAGTTGTGATTCTGGTATTCTCACAAGAGGGAGTGAGAGCACGTCCTTCTACTCCACTATCTTGGTTCCTCTATTGCTATTATTTAAACAATTATCTGGAAGGTGTTCATGTCTCAGCTCTACTTCATTGGAACATCTTCATCAGTTCTGAAGGCTGGAAGTCCAAGGTCATCCTGCCAGCATAGTAGTCGTGTTCTGGTGAAGACCCTCTTCTGGATTGCAGACAACCAGCATCTCAGTGTGTCCTCACACTGTGGAAGAGCTTCACCAAGAATCTTAAAGGAGAAGAAAAGGAAATGGTACATTGAAATCTCAAGTAGAATTGGGACGCTTAAAAATTTCCCAGAATGTATCCAACTTCCCTTGAGTGTGTTGTGTATTTTCTCTACAATCTATCTCTTACACTCTTGACCCTATGTTTTTGAGAATGACAATGTTTTATTTACACTTCAATCTCCCCAGGTGCAAATGGAATAATATTCCCTCTCAGTCAATTACTCTTTCTTTTCTTTCAATACTCAGCACTCAGTTTAACCATCTATTACTTTGTGAAAGCTTTCATTCTCCCACCACAGGAAGGATTCAACGATCTGTTATCTCTCTTTCTTTTCACTATAACACTCTGTTTTAAATTCCATCATGCCGTGTACCACATTGTAGTTACTGTCGATTTATTTGTCTGACTTCCCCACAAACTTGAATGCAGAGAACATCTTTTATCTCCGTGTCCATCCAAAATACTAGAGTTCCTGGTAATAGATATGTGTTGCATGAAGGCCCAAAGGAAAAAATTAAGTAATTTTTTTACATTGGCAGTCTGATAAGTGAGACTTCATGAAAGTGAGTGGAAAGTAAAGAGAAAAATAATATAATTATGAAATATCCTGAAAAAAATGTTTCAGTCTTGACACAGTCTCTATTACATCCTTGACTATTAAACAATACTGAACCATAGGCTTGGTTAAACTGGAAGAAAGATCAGGTGATCCTGGTAAAGGTAGTGAGTGAACACGCAGACATTCCTAGGGTTGAAAAGGAAGTTACATCAATTCCAGAATAAACAACTCAATCGGAAGTGGAAATGTGTACAGTAGGATTTTTTTTTAGTGCTGAAACATTATCCAAGGAAGCAGTAATTGATGTGAAAATTATGTGTTTATAATCACAGAGGACTGGTAAGTGTCAGAGGCTGCAGAGCAAAGGAAGAAAAATGTGAAGAAGCTAATTATTATTGATAGTATGTTATTCTCACTTCTATAAAAAGAGGAGGCAGTATTATCTGCAATCAACTCAGGAACAATTACAGCTTGGCAAGAGTGAAGCTGATCAGCTGGAGGTGGTCGTGAAACACAGTGATCAAGCTAATGAATCCACAGGAAACGCTAAGGGCTTGAATGAGATGGAGAAAAGAGAGCACAAGGGACTGATCAGGGACATGGCAGTGAAATCATGAGGATAAATGAAAATCAGTTTAGTGGAGGACAGAAAGGTCAGAGGCTTTCAAATAAAAGCAAAGGCAAAGGATAAGAGAGATGAATTAATATGTACCGTGAGATTTAGAGTTCAATTAGTGCTGGTCCAGATGCTAGTTGACTAAGGTTTTAATTTCAGTTGCACCACTGGCATCTCATATGAGTTTGATGAGTCAGTGGCCTTCTTTGCTCTTGGGTCTTTTTATATGTAAAATTAAAATGTTTGACTAGATGACAGCTAAATCTTTACTACATGAGAGTTTTCTTGTCTGACTATTCCTCAGTTACATGACACCATGATTTTCCCAATTTCTATGGGTGTTACACCCAATTGCACTTCCTGGCACATAGTAGATGTTGAATAGGGGTTATCAAGTAGAGAATATGACAAATAATTAGTTTTCTTCTCTATATTTGGAAGTTAATAACCATAAAGTTATATGTATGATTGGCCCTCTGTTTAGTACTGTTTAAAGGGAAATGGAAAATCCCTCCTACCCCAACTAAGAGCTCAAAGAAGCTATTCTTTGAAGAGCTGGGAGTGAGAGAGTTTGGCTGGAAACTTCTTAAACCAATGACTATATAAATAAACTTACTGCACCATCACCCTTTAGCTGGTAAACAAATGACACTCTGGCTGGTAACATAAGTTGGTACAAGGGGTTAACTTAGTACAAGCTTCTTGCTAGACATGTATATATAGGGATAGGGAAACATTAGAGCAGGGAAAGCAGTATCTTAGTCCTATTTTTACCAAAGAGCCTAGAATTAGTTTTTCTCCTTTTAAGCACCATTAATAAAATGGTGCCCTGAGTCTTATTCTGCAACTGGTCTGCAGTTCTCTCTCAGCCACATCAGGCGTGCTTTACTTTTTGTAATATCATCCAACTTTTAGCTTAATTTTAAACCTTTATCATTGTTATTACCTTAATATTTGAATATAATAATAAATAGTAAGCATCATACACAGTGTCTAATACTTGGTAGTCATTCAATAAAGGATAACTACTATTTGAAGGGATATATAATTATCAAGGTTTTTTTTCAAAAATGGAAATTAAGTTTCACAGAAATTGAGGCATACTTTATGTTACTAATGTTCTGACTTCTCCACAAATGTTCTATATTTGCATAAATGGTTTTATGACCAAATAGTATACAAAATGAGAAATGTCCTTTAAGTATCTTGATAAACTTTATTAATAATTTTATGTCAATATTTTGTGAGGCTAAAAAGTTATATCAGTTGCAAAGACTAAATTATTACCCACCTTTTCACTACCATACCCCATGGTAAATCTCAGCTTGAATTTCACAGAAGACCAGACAATGAACCAAAGTCTATCTTTCCTCCCAGTTCTATAAAGAAAGTCCCCTATTCCGTGGGAAGGTGGGAGGAGGAATTTGAATGGCATCTTTGTTGGCGGAAAAGGGCATGATCTTGGTGCTTGTACATGATTCTTTGTAAGTGGCCTCCTTGTCACTTCACTGCTTTTTGCTGATACATCCTATGCAGGTCTGCAAGATTAATCTCCCCAAACACAGTTTGTGCCTTAAATCCTTCTGATCAAAATCTTCGGTAGCGCCACAAAGCTGACAGAGTAATATGTTAACTCATAGAATTAAAGACTGACTCTGAGTTAACTATCCTCAGGGGTTTATTCACCTCACCAATTATTTGACACACAAATCTGTATGTGTGTTTATCCCATTTTCTGGCCTCCACTGAAATACTTCCAAGGGCGGGAAACCTTATACCTACTCTGTTTACACTCTATTTTGTTCCTTAGAATGTCCTCATATTTGATAAAAAAAATAATAATCTGTCTCATTGCTGCTGCTCAAGAGTCAGGCAAAATAAATCAAATTCTTTTTTGTATATAATAATTAATATTCTGGACCACACAGACTTTCTAAACCTTTCTCCTTTTAATTCAGACATTTCTCCTTTCAATTTTTTCTTCTGCAGTCCTTAGTCATATTTCAAAACTTGCTCTAATGTGGCTCTTTCCATAATCTTCTATTTCCTTCTCTCAGAAAGAAGGATTTTTTTCCCTTCTCTGTACCCTGTGAATATGGCACTTCAATTTATTGATTGCTCTCTTATACTGCTTATTACTTTATACCTTTACTTATAGAAATATTTTATAAAATTTGATCCATGCAACAATATTCTCACAAGTTGTCATAGGGGTTATGTGGGGGAAAATACATAAAACAATAAACATTTATTTTCTACCCATGAAATGGATCTTAGTTACATAGGATCCTTAGATTACTCAGAGGAGTTTCAGTTTGTGAATTTTCAAGGGTGGGTGAGAAGTAAGGTGTGTATTTTTCTAAACTAATTTGACCATAGAACTCTGGGTTTCATAAAATTGGATTTCTCATGGCTGATTCTTTGTGATATGTCAACTAATAATTATTTATAACAATGTTTCATCTCTTTTACTGTAATAAGAAGTTCTTAATAGCCTTGTACATGTCTTATATATCTTTGTTACTGTCACAGGGACTTACTGCCAAGTATACAGTAGGTATCAAAAATGATCAAATGATCAAGTGAATTAACAAATCAGTAGGCTACAGATGAATTTCCTATCCTTGTTGGGAAGGAAGAGGAACTGACTGGCCTCTAGCCAGGGCCTGAAAACTGAGTCAAGACAACATTTAAAAACATAAATAAATAACTTTAAAAAATTAAAAAAAAAACACATATTGTAAAAACCAACTCTAGGGCTTCCCTGGTGGCTCAGTGGTTGAGAGTCCACCTGCCAATGCAGGGGACAGGGGTTCGTGCCCCGGTCCGGCAAGATCCCACATGCCGTGGAGCGGCTAGGCCCATGAGCCATGGCTGCTGAGCCTGAGCGTCCGGAGCCTGTGCTCCACAACGGGAGAGGCCACAACAGTGAGAGGGCTCGCGTACCACAA
>NW_006773570.1:0-617 GCF_000442215.2 Lipotes vexillifer | reverse complement strand
TTGAGATTTTTCTTGTTTCTTGAGGTAGGCTTATATAGCTATAAACTTCCCTTTTAGAACTGCTTTTGCTGGATCCCATAGGTTTTGGATGGTCGTATTTTCATTGTCATTTGTCTCTAGGTATTTTTTGATTTGCTCTTTGATTTCTTCAGTGATCTCTTGGTTACTTAGTAACGTATTGTTTAGCCTTCATGTGTTTGTGTTTTTTTACATTTTTTTCCCCTGTAATTCATTTGTGATATCATAGTGTTGTGGTCAGAAAAGATGCTTGATATGATTTCAATTTTCTTAAATTTACTGAGGCTTGACTTGTGACCCAGATGTGATCTATCCTGGAGAATGTTCCATGCGCACTTGAGAAGAAAGTGTAATCTGCTGTTTTTGGATGGAATGTCCTATAAATATGAATTAAATCTAACTGGTCTACTGTGTCATTTAAAGTTTCTGTTTCCTTAGTTATTTTCATTTTTGGATGATCTGTCCATTAGTGTGAGGTGTTAAAGTCCCTCACTATTATTGTGTTACTATCAAGTTCCTCTTTTATAGCTGTTGATATTTGCCTTATGTATTGAGGTGGTCCTATGTTGGGTGCATATATATTTATAATTGTTATATCT
>NW_006773569.1:0-828 GCF_000442215.2 Lipotes vexillifer | reverse complement strand
ATGGGAGCGTGGGAATCTTTCAGGCATAAACCCAAAAAATTAATATAAATGTTATAACTGCCATAATATAAATGTTATAACAGTTAATATAACTGTTATAACTGTTAATATAAATGTTATAACTGTTATAGCTGCCACAGCTTCCCACCCCTTAAACATGGGCTGTGCCTAGTGACACCCTTGCAAATGGTACAGACAGAATGGACTGGGGGAAAGAGCAACTTTACAGTGGAGGAACCTGACAAGCCCTCCTTCAGCCAGGGGACCAGGGTCACATCAACAGTAAAAAGCCACAGGGACTTCCCTGGTGGCGCAGTGGTTACGAATCCGCCTGCCTGTGCAGGGGACACGGGTTTGAGCCCTGGTCAGGGAAGATCCCACATGACGCGGAACAGCTAAGCCCATGCGCCACAACTTCTGGGTCCGCATGCCACAAATACTGAAGCCTGAGCGCCTATAGCCTGTGCTCTGCAACGAGAAGCCACCGCAATGATAAGTCCCTGCTCGCCTCAACAAGAGAAAGCCCGCGTGCAGCAACAAAGAACGCAGCCAAAACTAACTAACTAAATAAATTTATTTTTTTAAAAAAAGAATTACATGTTATTACAATGTCCATCCATATAGTTAGGAATGTAAGTCAAGATAAAGAGTAATCTGGGGATTCCCTGGTGGCACAGTGGTTGAGAGTCCGCCTGCCGGTGCAGGGGACACAGGTTCGTGCCCCAGTCCGGGAAGATCGCACATGCCATGGAGAGGCTGGGCCCATGAGCCATGGCCGCTGAGCCTGCGCGTCCAGAGCCTGTGCTCCGCGGTGGGAGAGGCCACAAC
>NW_006773568.1:0-2277 GCF_000442215.2 Lipotes vexillifer | reverse complement strand
TGTCAATTTTATTGGTCCTTCCAAAAAAAAAAAAAAAAACCCACAAAAAAACCACCAGCTTTTAGTTTCATTGATTGTCTCCATTTTTTGTTGTTGTTTTGTTTACAGTTTCATTAAGTTCTGCTCTTTATCATTTTCTTTCTTCTCTTGCTTTTGGTTTATTTTGCTCTTCTTTTATCTAGGTTCTTGTGGTGTGAGTTTAAATTACTAAACTGAGACTTTTCTGCTTATTTAATTTACTATGTTAGTGCTATAAAGTTCAGTCTCAGCACTGCTTTAGCTGTGCCCCACAAATTTTGAAATATTGTATTTTCATTTTAATTCAGTTCAGCATATTTTTAAATTTCTTTTGAGACTTCTCTGACCCACGGATGATTTAAAAGTGTTTTTTAGTTTCCAAATATTTAGAGTTTTCCTGTTGTCCTTCTGTTACTGATTGCCATATTGGCTCCATGATCATTAGAGAGTGCACTCTGTATGATTGTAATTATTTTCAATTTGTTACGGTTTGTTTCATTAACTAGGATATGGTCTGTCTTGGTGTATGTTGCATGATGTCTTGAAAAGAATGTGCATTCTCCTTTTTTTGTGTAGAATGTTGTATAAATGTTTATTAGATTCTATTGGTTGTTGGTTCTTCTGTATCCTTGCTGATTTTGTACCTGGTTGTTGTATCATTTGTTGAGAGAGAAGAGTGTTCAACACTCCTGGTATGTCTTTGTTAAATTAACATATGTTAAAAGGAACACAAGTTAAGGGTGCTGAATGGTGAGTGGTGGTCCAACAACAGACCACAAGAGAAGTTGAAATAGAGAAGTTCTTTACTCACAGGTCCTGGGGGAGGTACATCCAAGCCTCCAGGGCCCACATGGGGAGATCAAGGCAGAGTGCAGACAGAGGCAGAACCTGGGACACATGCCTTTATTAGGGTCTGTGGGTGGAGTGCTTTAGGATTCCCAGGCTAAGGCCAGATTGGTCAATTCAAAACAAAAGAGTAGAGTTTTGGTAAGTTACATGGGATCTCATCTAGGGGACATATAAGGGGGTAGCCCTGGGAGGCAGAGGAGACTGTTGATCACAAGGTCTATTGCAGAAGTCATATCAGGAACTTAATTTGCTTGTGACTCTGTGGGATGCTATCTAGAGCATGCACGTGCATGAGGGGCTAGTGTCAGTTTAAGGTCTCTGCAGGCTGCTTGGCCAAACAAAATGGATGCCAAGGCAATAATACCATGGAATAGCTTAGCTAATCTTTAATAACTCTAAACATAATTATAGATTTATATATTTTTCTTTTCAGTTGTGTCTGGTTTTGTTTCACATATTTTTAACAGCTCTATAGTTTAGTGAATCCACAGTGAACCCTGCAGTATCTTTTTGGTAGATTGACCCTAAAACTTGCAGAAAGTAATGTAGTCCTGTCAACACATTGATTTTTGCCTCACAATACTTATGTCAGACTTTGGAACTACAGAACCATAAAATCATAATTTGTGTTGTTTTAAACTGCTAAATCAGTGGTATTTGATAAAGCAGGAAAGGAAAACTAATATGCTAGTATAAGCAATTAGTGCTATAAGTTCTTCTAATCACTGCCTTACTTGCATCCCATAGATTTTGATATATTGCATTTTAATTTTCATTGATTCATTTGAACATATTTTTTAAATTTACCTTGAGAAATCCTCTTCGACGCATATATTCTTTAGGGTTATGTTAGTTAATTTCCGATAATTTGAAGAGTTCCCTGTTGAGTTTCTGTTATTGATTTCTAGTTTCAGTGCATCACATTCAGAGTCAAATCACACTCTGTGTGATTTCATTCTTTTACCTTTGTTAAGGTTTTCTTATTACACAGGGTCTAGCTTGTGAATATTCTATGTGTGCTTGAAAACAATGTGTGTTCTGTTGTGTTGGGTCGTGTTCCATAAACACTAATTGCATCCTGTTAGATTATGATACTGTTCAGTTCTATATCCTTTATACTATATTTATATCCTCTAAATCCTTGATGAGTTCTTTTCTACTGTTACTGTTGATCCCTTAGGGAAAGGTGTTTAAATCCCTGACTCTAAGTGTGGATTTGTCTACAAGTCCGTCCTTTCAGTTCCCTCGGATTTTTTTTTTTGTGGTACACGGGCCTCTCACTGTCGCGGTCTCTCCCGTTGTGGAGCGCAGGCTCCGGACGCGCAGGCCCAGCGGCCATGGATCACAGGCCCAGCCGCTCCGCGGCACGTGGGATCTTCCCGGACCGGGACACGAACCCACGTCCCCTGC
>NW_006773567.1:0-6517 GCF_000442215.2 Lipotes vexillifer | reverse complement strand
CCGTGTCCCCTGCATCGGCAGGCGGACTCTCAACCACTGCGCCACCAGGGAAGCCCAAGCACTCCCATTTTTTTCTCTGCCAATTTGATAGTGGAAAATGGGCTCTCACTGCAGGGTAAGCCTCATTTCTTTAAACTCCTGGGGTTGAGCATTGCTTTTTGTTTTTTTTAGTATTTCTTTATTTACTTGGCTGCGCCGGGTCTTAGTCACGGTACGCGGGGTCTTTAGTTGTGGCATGTGAACTCTTAGGTGCGGCATGTGGGATTGAACCCGGGCCCCCTGCATTTGGAGTGCGGAGTCTTAGCCATTGGACCACCAGGGAAGTCCCGAGCATTGTTTGTTTATGAGCCACCTGGGAATTGCATGTGCCTCTTCTTATATAACTACTGGGGTCTAGTATTAACGAGCTCTTTTTATATGAAAGATATTAAACTCTTACCTGCTGTGATGCTTGCAAATATTTTCTCAGTTTGCTGTTTACTTTTCAATGCTTTTGGGTTTTTTCGGACATTAAAACATAGTTTTTGTTTTCGTTTGCTGGCGTTTGCTAAGTGGTCACTCCTGGTGCGGCCACTTTTCTCCAAATTCCTCTAAAGACCTCTTGATGCCTGGCCCAGACCCCCTCAAACCCATGGCTGTCAACCTTCCCCTTTCAGCAGTGGGCAGAAGCAGGGGTTGGGGGAACCTCTCCTGCCCACCTGCCCCAGACTCACCTGCACAAACAGGGGGATGGTGTTGAGTCGGAAGATCTCCATGCGGTTCATGGGATCCCGGGCGAGGATGTGCAGGGCTCCAGTGCAGCCTTCCACGATCTCCTCCATCCTCACGCCATCCTGTATAAGAGGAGCCATTGGGGCATAGCAACAGGTAGCCCTTGGGAGTGGTCACACACCCCCAGGACACTGGCAAACCTCACTGGTCCTTGGAGTTGGCATCAATTGCAACTCGCCTCCCTATTTACACACTCGCATGCGCACACGTTCACACAGAGGACACTCTGACTCCCCGGGTAGAGGGTCACAGGTCCCTGCAGCTCACTTACCGTGTAGGGCTGCTGTGTGCCTGCAGCCATGTGGCGCTGGGCATCCTGGTGGGCCTTGACCAGCAGCTGGACGAGGCGGGGAATGACCGCTGCCTCCTGCAGTGGGGCATGGTTGGCTGGGCACAGGGCCAGATTCCTGATCAGGCCGATGGTTGCCTGGCAAGGAACGGGACACTCATCAAGGGCATTTCCTGGGCATCACTTCTCCAGCATCATGTCCTCCTTCCCCTCTCATCTCTTCTGTCCCCCAGGCCAGCCACAGACATGCTGGAAGATCTCCAGAGAATGAGATCACCCCCAGCCCATGCCCCTTATTCCATACAATCTGTGGGTCCTCATGTCTAACTCTTAGAGCCCCTGCTAAAAGGATACCCCATTCCAGAATATTCCATCAGCTCCTAGGCCCTGACACTGCCCCCGTCCCCTCTCTCTTACCTCCCACTCACAGACAATATAGTCTTGCTTTTCTGACAGTTCCCAAACCCTGATTATCAGGGAGAGGGGGTCCTCACTAGGGGTGACCCCGAAGCCTCCTGCTTTGGCGACGCTCACACTGTAATCAATCCCCAGCAGGCGGCTTTGGGAAGAGGTCTCTGCCCCAGGGTCCTCCAACTCCCAGGAGCCATTCTGGCCTCTCAGGGCTCCTTGGGGAGCAATTTATCAACTTATTTGATCCTCAAAACAAGAAACCAGGAGGGCAGGGATGAAAATCATGGGGGAGATGAGGACAGGGTGGATGACCTGCCAAGATCACTTGTCAACTTAGCTGCTGGGTCAGGGTGCAAACCCTCCGCCCACCTCGAGCTCGTGCTGCAGACCAAGACCAAGGAGGGGGGGACCGCGTGCTGCCCTTTCTTTAAAATACAACATATATAATCACTTAAGAGTCATTCTTATCTGGACTGTTCTATTGTTGAAAATTTGGGCAATAGGAGCCCCTGCCAGCTGGCTCCTGCGCCCTTTGACAAGACCCCAGTCTACGGCAGCTTCCCTCACTCTCTGGCACCAGGTGCCACACACACCGGTAGCTCTGCCCTGGCTCACCCTCACCTCCCCTGCCTGTGACAGGGAACTGATACACATCTCTCCTCTACCCAGGCAGCCTCCTGAGAAGAAGGCTCCACCCTGGCTCCCAGCAGCAGACACTAAGCGTCCCCAGAATCCTCTCTACCCTTTGTCTTTTTCGCAACCCTCCTGCGTTTGAGCAGGACACATAACACGGTGCTAACACCCTTGCATCCAGATGTGGCCAAATGACCAAGTTCCAGAGCATGGGTTGAAGTGACGTGTCCCACTTTCTGGTCGCTGCTAGCCCTCCCTACTTGTCCAGGGCTAAAAGGCACCTGTGGGGAGGATATAGTCCACCTGTTCATGCGAGGACAACCCACCCTCACGACCAGACCCGCTGGCATAAGGAATGTGCTCCATGGACCACCAGTATCACCTGGGGGCTTGTTAGAAATGCAGACTCTCAGGCCCACCCCAGGCCCACCGAATCAGAGCCTGCAGCTGAATGAGCCCGCCCAGGGTGTTCCTGTGCATGTTAAACTTTGAAGCTCTATTCTAGGAGATGGCTGAGCTACGAGATAGAAGGAGTCTGGGTCTCAGGAGCAGAGCCACTGTGGAGGTCTAAACCAGAACACGAGAGAGGAGTAAACTTTTGTCTTATCGGAGCCACTGTATTTTAGGCCTCTTTGTTACCGCAGCTTTGCCTGAACCCATACAGCGCCTAATCTTGTCTTCAGAGCTCCTCCCCTCGCTGGACCCCACCGTGCAGTGGGCGGTACCTTGACCAGCGGCCACTGGTTGGGTTGGCTGAGCAGCTTGACGATGGCCGGGATGCCGTAGTTGAGGCGCACGGAGTTCTGAGCCATCTCGGCCTCGGGGTGGCGGCTGGTGAGGTGGCGCAGGGCACAGACGGCGGGCTCTGTGATGTCATCCTTGTCCCCGGCGCACAAGATGGCGTGGATGAGCGCCTCCACGCCGCTGTTCTGCGTCACCAGCGTCTTGTTCTTGCTGTTGTTGCAGGTCAGGTTGGACAGGGTGCCCGTGGCACAGGTGAGGACATTGACGTCGTCCACGCTCAGCTGGTTCACCAGAACCTTCAGCACACTCTCCAGGCCCTCCTGGGGTCGGGGGAGGCAGTGCAGAGTGAGGGAGATTCCCAGACGCAGGGTCTTCCCAAGTGTACCCGGGAGAACACATGGCCTACAGAGGTCTCCAGCCCACTCAGCTCACACTCGATGGGCCCTGCCTGTGTGTGTTCATCCCCGTGATCCTGCCAACACCCGTGAGAAGGTAGTCGTGGGGCAGCTGAGGCCCAGAGAGGTTGAGGGCCTTGCCCACAGACCCACAGCTAGTGAGCCGGATCTGAACTCAGGCCTGTCTGTACGCTCCATGCTCTTTCCTTCCACCCCCTCTTGTCCTCAGACCCAACAGAGCTCTACTCAGGCCGAGGGAGGCCCCTAGGCCAGAAGGAAATTGTTGAGGAGGTCCATGCTTCCATGGCCCAGCTGACCCACTTTTACACGCTTCTCCCCTCTCTGGGCCTTAGCTGCTCCCCATTCAGTGGTCCCCAGGCCAAATCTGCTTTCAGGAAACATCCCTAACCCAGGAGCCTCATTCTCCCAAGGGGAGCCATGTGGGCCCTGTGATGGAACAGGAAGACCCCAGGATCTGGGGACAGACAGTCCTGAGTTCAAATCCCAGCTCTGCTGTCTGCTAGCTGTGACCAAGGGCCGTTCCTTAACTCCCTGAGCCTCTGTTTTTTTTTTTTTCTTCTATTTTTCTGTGAAAACTTTCTTTTTCTTTATATTTTTTATTTTATATTGGAGTATACTTGATTAACAGTGTTGTGTTAGTTTCAGATGTACAGCAAAGCCAGTTACACATGTACATGTATCCATTCTTTTTCAGATTCTTTTCCCATTTAGGTTACTACAGAGTACTGAGTAGAGTTCCCTGTGCTATACAGTAGGCCCTGTTGATTATCTATTTTAAATATAGCAGTGTGTACATGTTAATACCAAATTCCCAGTTTGTCCCTTCCCCCCACCCTTCCCCCCGGTAACCATAAGTTTGTTCTTTAAGTCTGTGAGTCTGTTTCTGTTTTATAAGTAAGTTCATTTGTATCATTTTTTTTAGCTTCCACATATAAGCGATATTGTATGATATTTGTCTTTCTCTGAATGACTTACTTCACTTAGTATGATAATCTCCAGGCCCATCTGTGTTGCTGCCAGTGGCATTATTTCATTCTTTTTAATGGCTAAGTAATATTCCACTGTGTACTGTACCACCTGAGCCTCTGTTTCTTCATCTAGGCCCCACACTCTACCTCCAAGTACTGAAATGGGTAAAGGAGCCAATGTCCCCAGTGCCTAGTGGAGCCCAGCACATGGCAGGTACTCAACAAGCAGCTGATTGATGCAATTCTTAGCAATGACAGTCAGGTTGAAAGGAAGGACCAGAAGACTTGTCCTGAAACTGCCTTTTTCCTTAAGCTGTTTTTAGGCACCAGAGACCCCCAAGCCATCTCCTGCACACTACTGCTCCCCCCGCCCAGGGTCTAGGTCAGAACTGTTCCTCTGACACCACCTGAACCCCAGCCAAGAAACATCAGCCTCCTTCATCTAGTCCCCTTTCTGAATCCCTAACAGGGATTAGAGCCTTGAGCCTAAAGGGATGAGGGGTTACAGGGCACTTCCATCCCCAGCCACAGTGGAGCAAGATACAGAGGCCTCAGTCCTCCCCCAGCTCCTAAGGTCAGACTCCCAGACAGGAGGTCGGACATTGTAAGACGGAAGGACGAGGTGGCTGAAGAGGCAGGCCCAGGCTCCATGACCTCCCTCACCTGCTTGGTGGCCACGTCCGAGAGGTTGCGCAGGGTCCAGAGGCAGTTCTGCACGAGGCGGGGGCTGTTGCTCGTCAGGTGTTTGCCCAGGGCCTGCATCCCACCTGGGGTGGGAGATGGGGGCACATCAGCCACAGGGGAGCACCGCTGACTGAGCCTGGTCACTGGTCAGATCCCCCAACCCCGCCTGCCCGGCCACATGGGCCACCCTCACCGGCCACAGTACTCACCAGCCTCCACAATAGCGGGCTTATTGCTGGGACACACGGACAGCACCTTGAGCACACGGCTGGTGGTCCAGAGCAGCTTCTCATAACTGTAGTTGCGCATGATGTGCACGAGAGCCTGGGGTCCTCCATTGGCCAGGATGATGAGCTGTGGAGGGAGGGGGGAAATGAGTGTGAGACAGATAGTGACTATGACAGGGAACAAAGAAGGAAGGGGGGGTGACAGAGCTGTTATTACTGTGCCTCATCTAAAACCTGAATAGCTTTTGTGACTATTAAATAAGCCAAAACATTAAAAAAAAAAAAAAAGGTAATACACAATGCTGGAAAGGATGAGGTGAAACTACTAACATACATTGCCACTGATGGCATTGCAAATAATGCAATCCTTTTGGAAAGTACCTGGAATTCTGCGTAAAAGCTTAGAGATATTAAAAATCCTCAGCCCCACTGATGAAAAACTTTTCCTACTCTCTGGGAAAGGCTGTGTACTTGAATATGTTCATTAGAGCATCGTTCGTTCATCAAGGTGGAAAATCGGGAGCAACCTAGATGCCCTCCCTCAGAATAAACTCTGGGGCCTCCACTTAAGTGAAATGCTATTTGCTGTTATAGAGGGTGGTTTTGAGGACAGTCTAGCAAAAAAAAAAAAAATTTAATATCATGCAGAAAACAGATGCAAAGTTGTAAATTGCTATAAGTACAACTGTGTACAAATATGCCCACAGGAAAGCACTGGAGAAGCACATGGTTGTATGAGGATAATGAATTCTTTCTTTCCCTTGTCCTCAAAATATCCAGTAATATGGTGAAACATGTACATCTGCATATACATATATATTTAACCTAAACAGGGTAAGAACGCAGTGTCCTGAAGCTGCCGCTGGACGGAGGGTGATGCCAGGGGGGCTGCAGGTCTTGGTTGGGGGCGGGGTGCGGCCCACCTTGCTCTCCTGGTTGCCGTAGGCCAGGAGCTGCAGGCAGTCGGTGGTGATGGCCAGGAACTTGGGGTTGTTCTTGTTGAGCAGAGGCACCATCTTCTGCAGCCCATCTGCCAGGCGCACCGCCATCTTGGCGCCCTCCTGGTAGAGCAGCAGGTTGTGCAGCGTGGTGATGGCGTAGAAAAGGACCGACTCCACGGGGGAGCTGGGAGAGGGGGAGGGGGTCCACGTGAGTCAGGTCCCACGTAAATGTGGGCCACCTCCCAGTACTGACAATGGTGTCCCTTGAGTCCAGCCCCATTTTTTGGGGGGGGCCACACCGTGCAGCATGCGGGATCTTAGTTCCCTGACCAGGGATCAAACTTACGCCCCTTGCAGTGGAAGCGCGGAGTCTTAACCACTGGACCACCAGGGGACTCCCACAGCCCCATTTTTTTTTTTTTTTTTTTTTTTT
>NW_006773566.1:0-743 GCF_000442215.2 Lipotes vexillifer | reverse complement strand
GCATGTGCGATCTTCCCGGACCGGGGCACGAACCCGTGTCCCCTGCATCGGCAGGCGGACTCTTGACCACTGCACCACCAGGGAAACCCTACTTTCTTTATGTCATTTCTTCTTCCCCCAGTTATCCTGTGAGTTGGCCATTATTGTCCCCATTTTGCAGATTAGAGCACTAAGATTCAGAGAGGTTAAATATCTAGTCCAAGGTCAAACAGACAGTAAGTTTAACTCCAACATTCAGTTCTTTCCAGTACCTGTCAGCGTGTGGCGAAATGATCAGGCTGGGAGGGATGGAGAGGAAGAGAGAGCACAACGTTTCTCCTCACCTCAAGCTTCACCTTAAAATGCGATGGAGATGAAGCCCCAGTAATGACCTGGGCAGTTCTTGGACTGCTGGGGGAGGGGGAGTCGATATCTAGGGTCTGTGGGTGAATGGCTGGGTGTGACGATGCTGCCGGGGAACAACAGCCACTTGGTGAAGATGCGCCCATTCATTCCACTTCATAGCCCTTGGGTTGGTAAAATTTAAGTCTTTCAACCTCAAGTGTTGGGATCTCTTTTCCTGTCCGTGAGAGCATAAGTGGGTACAACCACTTAGGAGAGCAATTTGGCAATATCTAGCAAAGCTGAGATGAGCATTGCCCAACCCCAGCAATTCTGCCCCGGTGCATGTGCCCTGGAGAAATTCTCCTACTAGTATTGTTTATAACTGGAAAAAACAGAAATCACTTAAATGTTCGTCAGCA
>NW_006773565.1:0-520 GCF_000442215.2 Lipotes vexillifer | reverse complement strand
ATCTTCACTGAGTGCATGTTGTGTTCCAGACTCTATTCTAGGTGCTGGAGATACAACTTTGACCAAGACAAAGTCACTGCGATTGTGTTCTAGAAGTGAAGACAGAAAACAAAGATGTCAACAATACATTTTTATTTCAGTTCAGATCCTGATTTCCCACGAAGCGAATAACAATGGAGACGCTTCATGAGGTGGACCAGCGGGGAAGGCTCACTGCGAGGGTTTGTTAAAGCTGAGGCGTGGAGGCTGAAAGGAGCCTTGAGCATCCCATGTGCATATCGGGCGAGTAGACAGAGTCCCTACCCTGCAGTACAGCAAATGCTCTGTAAAATACAGACACAATCCCTCCCTTGGGACATCAGGAAGGAAGCCACTAAGTCCTCTGGAGGGGCTTGGGGGAGGGCAAGCACAGGGAGGGGTTAGAACGCTTTGCACAGACATTTAAACCAAGTCTTGTGTGAGTAGATACAAGGTAGGACACGAAAGACAGAAAGAGAATTAGAGGCAAGGGGATCAGGGA
>NW_006773564.1:0-3799 GCF_000442215.2 Lipotes vexillifer | reverse complement strand
AACCTGTGTCCCCTGCATCGGCAGGCGGACTCTCAACCACTGCGCCACCAGGGAAGCCCGCTTCTTATGTTTTATGAATTATTTATATTTCCACTGTCTAGGTCAGTTATTTTGATATTTATTTTGGTTGTTCTCCAAATAAACTTGAGGTACAGAATTTCCTACCAACACATGGTCTTTTACTCATTTACTTGTGAATCAAGGTCAAGTGCAATTGATATAGGTGGCTTTGGTGAGATTTCCTTTGTTCAGCTCCAAACTTAGAGCTAGATTTTGTGTTTGTCAATAGGAATGTGGGTGATAGGATTTACTTTAGGGTTCTGGGGGCAGGTAGTCAGTCTGGGCTTCTCTCTAAATGCCAGTGCAAATTGGGTCCTCTCTGGTATGCCAGCCTCTACTCTGAATTACTATTGCATGAATACACCACATACACTGACTAAATTTCTTCAGAGATGATGTTTCCAACTTGGCCTGGGGGCAAAATCCATTGCTGCATAGAAGGATGGGGCAGGGCACCAAAGACCAAGGACAGCAGGAGTCCGGGCTCTGGTTCCATCAGTCCTGATGTATGTGCCCATCTTTGGAGTTGGGGATGAGAACATCTGTATTCATAACACCATGGATTGAGTAGGGAAGTTGTATTCCTCAGAGGAGATTCAAATGCTTTTAACTGAAGATTAAGACAAAAGCAATAGCTGTCCACTATAATAGGCAAGTGTGATTAACCCCACTTTATGAGTGCATTTGGTGAAATACTGTGAATGAATCATAGAGGTTAGGAATGAGGAGCAGCATGATATAGTAAATCAACGTAATATAAACAACACCATTGCTGATCCTTGTGCTGATCTTTGTGGGAAAAGCTAGAGGGAATGCTTAAGTAGTTCCATCAACTTAACCTTGGCCCAGTTCACATCAGTTGGGAGTGGAGAGGAAGAGGCTCTGCAAATCATTAACATCATAGCAAAGATGCTATAGGCTCCAGTAGAGACCAACTTCCTGTTTCTGATTCACTAAATATCTTTCCCTTAAAATGAGCATAGAGTAATCATGAGAGAAAAATGCGGCTGTGGAAAAGACTTGTGGAATATTACAAAATGTTTGGGACCGTATTCACTCCATTCGTACTCCTCCTTTTATTTGTAGAGTTCCTATGCATTTCAAAGACTTTTTCGGTACTGACAGGGAAGAAAGTTCTGCCAAATTGGAACATTTTAAATAGATCAAGATTTTCAGCTTATCCCAGAGTTAGATTTGATGCAGATATATCTGGACTACAACACAATGTTGATGGGATCATTCATTTCCTTTCTTTTTAGCAGAGTTAACTGCCATTCTCAAACACAGATCAAGCATTTAGCCCTAACAAATGTAGTAATCAAAATAGAGGTTGATCAGCTTATCCAGTTTCCCATCTGTGCTTTGGCTGAGATGTTTAATTTTCATTTCCTCCTTTCCATTGACATGGAAGGAGGTCTGATAGCCCTTTACAGGAGATGTTGTTATTTCTTCATTCTCAAATAAGAGCTGGAATTCCATTTGAAAAGAGAAATTACATTGGGTTTAATCAATACCCTCAAAGAACTAAGAGAAAAAAATTACCTGTTATTTGACTTTAATACGTACTTGATGCCCATGATTTGTGTTCTTATGTTAATTATAGGGTCACTAGCAATTAGATTAGCTATTGTTAACATCTAAAATTGATTTAAATGCAAAAAGAATCAATACTTGAGCTAAATGTTTAAATATCCTGACACTAACAAGAGACTCAGTCTTTCCAATTCAATTATTTTTTGCTTTCTGCATTTTACAGCATCGAGCATGTCTAAGAGAGGTGAAAAATACTGTTGTAAAGGACAATGTAAATAACTTGCTATGGTCTTAGGAATGAAGGTAATGGCACTGGTGGGAGCATTAAGTGGTAAGGGTAGTTTATGAAACTAAAGTATCTTAGGATTAAATTTGGCAAAAGATTATGCTAATTATAAATGGCTGATGGGGGTTTTTATAGTAATAGTTTTTTTTTAATTGGAGTATAGTTGATTTACAATATTGTGTTAGTTTCAGGCGTACAGCAAAGTGGTTCAGTTATATATATTTTTTCAGATTATTTTCCATTACAGGTTACTACAAAATATTGAACATAGTTCCGTATGCTATATGGTAAATCCTTGTTGCTTATCTATTTTATGTATAGTAGTTTGTCTCTGTTAATTCCGTACTCCTAATTTATCCCTCCCTCACTTCCTATCCCCTTGGTAGCCATAAGTTTTTTTTCTATGCCTGTGAGTCTGTTTCTGTTTTGTAAATTCATTTGTATTATTTTTTAGATTCCACATATAAGTGATATCATGTGATATTTGTCTTTCTCTCTCTGACTTACTTCACTTAGTATGATATTCTCTGGGTCCATCCATGTTGCCACAAGTGGCAATATTTCATTCTTTTATGGCTGAGTAATATTCCACGTATACACCACATCTTCTTAAACCAATTGTCTGTTGATTGGCACTTGGGTTGTTTCTGTGTCTTGGTTATTGTAAACAGTGCTGCTATGAACATTGGGGTGCATGTGTCTTTTTCAATTAGTTTTCTCTGGATGTATGCTCAGGAGTGGGATTGGTGGATCATATGGTGGTTCTATTTTTAGTTTTTAAGAAACCTGCATACTGTTTTCCACAGTGGCTGCACCAATTTACATTCCCACTAACAGTATAGGAGGGTTCCCTTTTCTCTATACCCTCTCCAGAATTTATTTGTAGACTTTTTGATGATAGTAAAATGGCTGATGTTTTCAAGCACTTGCTGGATACTTGACACTGTTATTTTTCTCATTTAATTTTCACAAAAATCTTATGACACAGGTACTAAGTGACTCAAGGAGGATCTGCCTCCACTAAGTCACAGGTTAGGTTGAATCCCAGATCTGCTGACCACAGATCCAGAACCCATAACCTGTATGCTATGTTTTAGCAATTGCGATTCTAGATATTCTAAACAAATGGAGGGTTGATGGAGTTTTAAAGGGTGAAAAGTTGAAAAGATGTAAATTCAGAAAAATAGTGGAGTTTACAAATTACTTGCTCTTATATCAGTTTAAATCACAGAAACTCTCTTGGTAAATTTGATACTCCTATAACCCTAAATTTAGTTTGTTGAATTGGGTTCTACAATTGTAATAGTCAAATTTACCACATTTTTAACATGTTCAAATCTTTTTTAGAGTCTCCGAATTTAGAGTTGAGAGCTATCAGAGTGTATACAATCATAGGTCATAGAAGCATTTAGGGATCTGAGTCTGGGAGACTAAACCTAGCTCAGTGTGTGTGGTTGTGTGTGCATATGTGTGTGCGTGTGTGTGTGTGTGCACCCATATGTAAACCTGACTGCGTGTTGGTGGTGAGGTTCTGGTTAGACAGAACTTCAGCCAAATAAATCACATTTAAACAGTCGCTGTTTAAAAACAACAAGACCCCTTGGTGCAGACTCTCCTTGTTCTTTTTTGTTTTTAAGTATCACTTGAGAAGCTGAACATAGTTATGCAAATGTATGTCAAGTAGGCCCCACAGGCCCTAGAGAAAATGTATAACAGGATCTTTTGTGGCTAGACAAAGGCTGCTTAGACCAAGGAGCCCTTGGTTTTCAGAGTTGGATGCTA
The DNA here is from genome assembly GCF_000442215.2 of Lipotes vexillifer. Taxonomy (NCBI): domain Eukaryota; kingdom Metazoa; phylum Chordata; class Mammalia; order Artiodactyla; family Lipotidae; genus Lipotes; species Lipotes vexillifer. The sequence continues at coordinate 138 of NW_006773564.1, read as the reverse complement.
GAGAGGGAAGGTGGGGGTGAAATGAGGAAATTTGCAGGAAGCCCATTGTTTCAACAATTTAAAAACTACATTAGTGGGCTTCCCTGGTGGTGCAGTGGTTAAGAATCCGCCTGCCAATGCAGGGGACACGGGTTCCAG
>NW_006773563.1:0-1031 GCF_000442215.2 Lipotes vexillifer | reverse complement strand
AACAAGGTACATAGCCTCGGGCACTAGGCTTAGGGAAACAGAAATAGAAAAGACAGAGCCACCTTAAAGATTGGGCCTGCCCTCTTTACAGGAACCTCGTCCACGGTACAAGTTAAATACACACGAAAGGAAAAAATGGATCGCCAATTTGCGGCACATACGTGCCATGGAATATCAGTCAGCAATGAAATCAATGTCATCAGGCCCATAGCATCTTAGTGAGTGGATTTAGTTCCGATGATTCCAAGTGAAATAGATCACATGGAAAAAGAAACATCATACGGTATCACTAATACACGGATTGTAAACTTTTCTAACATGGAAGGAATTACAAAACAGAAGAGAGTCTCTCATTTAGAAAACAAATTTATGCTTGCGTAAGGGGAAAGCTGAGTGGGGGTGCTGCATAAAACCAGAGATTGAAATCAGCACAGATACCGTTCCAGAAGCCAAATACGTAATAGACCAGATATACTCCCTGCTCCACGAAATGGACTCAACACCCCATATTCAATGAATAGGAATAGACCTGACTGGTAGGAATCTTAAAACCTATGTATTTATATGTCTCTGTAAGAGAATCAAGCGTGTGTAGAGCGACATTAGCGCAGCAGTGAAAATCAGCCAAATCCCATTATAAAAATAAGTTTCAAAATGAAAACACAATTACAGTGAAATAGAGAGACATTCTTACTTAATTCATTCAGGGCTCGGGATGAAACCTGGATTTACCACATCTACACTCACAGCTGTGTGAGACATAATCCTGGACACTAGGTTCTGTTAGGATTGGTGAGGTTTGCTAAGTAAAGGCAAACCCTTTGAAGTCATACTGCATGGTATCCATTCCATGGGGCCCTACTCCCCAGGTTTAATGGATTCTTCCTTCCGCTAAAACATTCATGGGGAACCCAGAGTATGGTCCACCGTGTGATCGGGAAACGTTCCTAAAATGCATCTAAGTTTATGTGCCCGGGAACACCTGTTGGCCGTTCAAGACGCTTTCCTGACACTCCTCACACTTGCAGAGT
>NW_006773562.1:0-282 GCF_000442215.2 Lipotes vexillifer | reverse complement strand
GATTATCCTTTTGCTAGCAAGAGAAGAAACATAATGGTTACAGTTTAGCTATTGATTTTAATACCCATATCACTTGGGTAGTCTGCAGATTATCCCAGTATATGATTTTACCTAGAAGATAAATTCTAGAGAATATGGATTTTTTAATCAAATAATACATTCATGACAGTATTCATTAACTAAGATAATGATGCCACAAATGGAAGCACCTTCAGTTACAACTTAGTGATCAGGACAAAAAATTCCAAGATGAAAAAAAATCAAAGGTTCACTTGGTAAGTA
>NW_006773561.1:0-307 GCF_000442215.2 Lipotes vexillifer | reverse complement strand
AGCACAGAGATAAACCCACACACATATGGTCACCTTATCTTTGATAAAGGAGGCAAGAATATATAGTGCAGAAAAGACAGTCTCTTCATTAAGTGGTGTTGGGCAAACTGGACAGGTACATGTAAAAGTATGAGATCAGAACACTCCGTAACACCATACACAAAAATAAACTCAAAATGCATTAAATACATAAATGTAAAGCCAGATACTATAAAAACTCTTAGAGGAAAACATAGGCAGAAAGCTCTATGACATAAATCACAGCAAGATCCTTTTTGACACACCTCCTAGAGAAATGGAAATAAAA
>NW_006773560.1:0-213 GCF_000442215.2 Lipotes vexillifer | reverse complement strand
TTCAGAGAAAAAGGAAAGTTTGGTGAGAGAATTAAAGTGGGGGAACTGAGGGTATATGGGAGACGCAGGCAGCATAGAAAGCAAGGAGGAAAATGGCATTTGAGGTAGAGCCTGAGATAAAAAAGCCAAGAAGAAGAGCCTGAGGCTTCGAGAGCCGTTTGATCTTTGTTTAATCATTTGTTTGCCTCAGTCAATCTTAAAATATTATTCTGC
>NW_006773559.1:0-797 GCF_000442215.2 Lipotes vexillifer | reverse complement strand
GGCTGGGCCCATGAGCCACGGCCGCTGAGCCTGTGCGTCCGGAGCCTGTGCTCCGCAACAGGAAAGGCCACAACAGTGAGAGGCCCGCGTCCGGCAAAAAGAAAAAAAAAAAAAAGAAAAATTCAAGAAAAATCACTTAACTTCTGTGGTAGACTGGCAAAACCAAAAGATTCATAAGTTAGATGCTATCCCACATTTCCTTTTGTGTTTTTGTTTCTATGCAGATGTAGTTCTCTGAAATAAAATGAAGCTCAATAAAATTACACTATCTCATACATAATGCCCAAACTCCCTAGGTTGCCATCTGTATCATGCACACTTTCATATGACATTAGATTATGAGGAACACAGTGGATTATGCAAGCAACTATAAAACGTTTACCGATACCACGTGTTTGTCCATTCCACAACTTGTTCTGTTGACGTTTGTATGCATGGATATAATTAGTCCCAAACACCAAAAAAAAGCACCAATCAGGCTTTATAAATATATAAAAATGCTTCAAGGTTATCGTGTTTCCTTAATGCAAGGGAAATCGACGTGCAGTCATGAGCAGCAGTTCTAAACTTTAAATTAAAGATAGTTAAACTGGAGTCTTCAACAACATGGGAAAAAAGTTCAAGTTTGGGGGAGATTTTGTTATGTTCACAGCAACACATATTAGCGAAACATCAATATAATTGAATATAATTCAAACAGACATTCAATTAAGCCCCTACTGCCTCTAGAATATATTGAATTGACAGTTTCATCTAAACTACTGATACTTTTTTTTTTTTTTTTTTTTTTTTTTTTT
>NW_006773558.1:0-210 GCF_000442215.2 Lipotes vexillifer | reverse complement strand
AACCCGTGCCCTAATCCTAACCCGTACGCTAACACTAACCCGTGCCCTAACACGTACGCTCACACTAAAATATTGTCGTAAACTAACCTGTACCCTAAACAGTCCCCATTCCCTAACCCTAACCCTATCCCTAACCCGAAACCTAAACCTTACCCGCAGCCTTACCCTAACACAGACCCTAATCCTAACTCGTACTCTAACACTAACCCG
>NW_006773557.1:0-200 GCF_000442215.2 Lipotes vexillifer | reverse complement strand
GCCCCCCCCCCCTGCCGATGCAGGGGACACGAGTTCGTGCCCTGGTATGGCAGGATCCCACATGCCGCGGAGCAGCTGCGCCCATGAGCCATGGCCGCTGAGCCTGCACGGTCCAGAGCCTGTGCTCCGCAATGGGAGAGGCCACAACAGTGAGAGGCCGGCGTACTACAAAAAAAAAAAAAAAAAAAAAAAAAAATTTT
>NW_006773556.1:0-230 GCF_000442215.2 Lipotes vexillifer | reverse complement strand
CTCTCTTGAGGAAATGGGCCAGGTGGGCTCCGACACACCCGTCCTGATTCCATGTGGAAAACCTCCCCTCTTATGGAAACGGCCATGGCTGAGGTGAATTATTTCCCCTGGCTAAGAAAAAGGCACAAGTCCTGTGATCTTCTCAGGTGTAGGATTTGGAGAGTAGGGAGGGTCACCTAGGTGGGGCGTGGGATTGTGTAAACTAATATCCCTTGGATTTATACGAGGTG
>NW_006773555.1:0-561 GCF_000442215.2 Lipotes vexillifer | reverse complement strand
AGTTGTGGCTCACGGGCTCTAGAGCGCAGGCTCAGTAGTTGTGGTGCGCAGGCTTAGTTGCTCTGCGGCATGTGGGATCTTCCTGGACCAGGCCTCAAACCTGTGTCCCCTGCATTGGCAGGCTGATTCTTAACCACTGAGCCACCAGGGAAGCCCTGTTTTACTACTATTTATGTTTATTGTTGACTGGCTTCCTTGCTAAAATACACGTTCTAAAAAGCATTATCTTTCTTTTGTTCACTGATGTATCCTAAACACTTGGAACCATGCCCTGACATATAATAGGTGCTCAATATATGTTTCTTGAATGAATTCCCAACTTGCCTGTGTTCAGGTGGTTCATACTGTTCAGATTTATTTTCTTGGTTGCTTTTGTAATGAGCAGGAATATAATAGTTTTCCTTCTTATTTGGTAAGATTTCCTATAATCTTGATGTAGCAGTTATCAATAAGAATTCCTGGAAACACTTGAAATCCCAAACACCCCTCTATAACAGCAAAAAAAAAAAAAAAAGGAATGACCCAAATGTCCCCATACTGAACAGTTAACTATTTAATTCA
>NW_006773554.1:0-220 GCF_000442215.2 Lipotes vexillifer | reverse complement strand
GTGTAGAAAAGTTTACAATCCGTGTATTAGTGATACCGTATGATGTTTCTTTTTCCGTGTGAGGTATTTCACTTGGAATCATCGTACCTAAATACAATCACTAAAATGCTACGGGCCTGAAGACCTTGATTTCATTGCTGACTGATATTGCATGGCACGTAAGTGCCGCATCTTGGCGATCCATTTTTTCCTTTCGTGGGTATTTAACTTTTTCCGTGCA
>NW_006773553.1:1778593-1781853 GCF_000442215.2 Lipotes vexillifer | reverse complement strand
GCCATGGCCGCTGAGCCTGTGCGTCTGGAGCCTGTGCTCTGCAACGGGAGAGGCCACAACAGTAAGAGGCCCCCGTACTGCAAAAAAAAAAAAAAATGACATATACTCAATATTTTGTATAAGGGGAAAGAATCTGAAAAAGTATACACACACACACACACACACCCCGTGTGTGTGTGTGTGTGTGTGTGTGTGTGTGTGTGTATGTATAACTAAATCACTGTGCTGTACAGCTGAAACTAACACAACATTGTAAATCAACTATAATAAAATAAAATAAAACAACAATGACAAAAAAGTAGCATTTGTAATAAAAGAGAAAAGAACCTTCCAAAATAAGGGAGAGAGGTAAAACTGGATCTGTGTGTTTTCCAGGAGAGGACAGCAACGAGTGTAGTTACCTGCTGACAGGTATTTTCCAATTTAGCCGGGCAATAAAGCCTAGAAAACACACAGCCTGAGAGCACAGATGATGACCCCCAACCACAGACCTGGAAGTGAAATATTTAATAGAGGTTAATTCAGTGGAAAACCAGGCGCCCTGGGGTGTATGTTTCTCCTAAGTACTTCTGAGAATCTGCTTTCATGGCTGAGGTGGAGCTCACGGTGAGCCAGAAACCTCCACCCTGCTCTCCCTGTTAGTTTCCAGAAGGTTCCAGGAAGCCCAGAAACCCCTGAGGCCACCTTCCAGGTTTCTGGATCTCAGAACAAACATTGAGAGGCTATTTTTGGCCATAACATTTGGCTTTAAGAAAACTGCCAATTATAAGGAAATACTCAAAGACAAACTATTGATACTCGCTAACCGAACTTCCAAACTACCATGCCCCGTTATCCTCACCAAAGGGGACTGCAGATGGTGGGAGCCCCCTGGCGGTCCAGGGGACTCGGCAGTCTTGCACTGCCGAGGGCCTGGGTTCAATCCCTGGCCGGGGAACTAAGGTCCCACGAGCCGCATGGCACGTCCCCCCACCCCCCAAAAATGCACGTGTCGCCAGCCCTGTAAAGGACTGACGCTCCCTCCCTCGGAACTTCGTGCAGGACCTGACTTGCTCTGACTGCAGTAGATCCCAGGGCAGGATTATCCCCAGACAGGTGACTACAGAGAAAGAGTGGCTGAGTGCGAGTGGAGGATGGGAGATGCCTCGCCGGTCTCAAAAGTACCATATAAACTCCGCCCCATTAACCCACACAGGACCCAGAGGGAGACCCCAGGTGACGAGAGTTCTTTTGGCCAAGAGTGAACCCACAGCAGAATCAGAAACTCCAAGCTGGGAGAGCCTGAATCGACACGTGGACAGTGGCCACAGTGCTCAGACTATATACAAAAATAGAACTCGGACCCACAATATACAGCAACCTGCCCAGAAAGTCAACCCCTTATCTATCATAAACAACCCAGAAGCCAGCCTATGTCAGACTCAGGAGAGGCCAGATCCCTATCTCTAGGGATAATCCAAGAAGCTAAATAATAACTTCTGCAATAATTGACCCAAAATGTCCAAGCCGCCATCAGTAACTGACAGCTTCCCTAATTTTTGTCCCTGTTTCCAACTCAGGACCAGCCAGAGAAAGGCAGACATAGCCCCCCACAGGACACCCCACTTCCGGTCAGCCGGCCTCCAGCCCCCGCAGGCCAGCAGCCTCCAGCAGGGCAGCCCTGAGCCTCCCCTCTGTCCCGCCGTGAATCCTTCCTTCTCCTCGACCCGCCTTGGAGTCTCTGCCAGATTCCAGGGCTAGTGGCTGACACCCCCCTGCCCCCCCCCCTCCGCCACATACACACACACAGCTGGGCATGAAGAGCCTCTGCTGGTCCCCTTTGGTTGGTCTGCATTTATGTTCACACTTTCTAGTTCCTTCCTCCACACCAGCCAAACTCAGTTGGAAGCCAGAGGGCAAGGGTCACAGTGACCGGTGCATAGAGGCATCACATGGGAGGGTCATACACTGGGTCAGACACAGAGGGAGCTGTAAACGTCGACGTCACAAATGGGAGACCCAGGAGAGATGTCACATTAGGACGGGGTCAGGGACAACGGGTCACACCTGTGACATATGGAAGTCACCCACGGGGTCATGCAGGGGCCTCCAGAGGAGCCCTCATCTGCTCTACCTGTCCCCACACAAGCCACCACCAGGGGCCTCCCATCCCAGAGCCTAGACACGGATGTCAGAAATTATGTTCTAGAAACGACTTCTCTGCCTGTGCCCCTCAGGTGCCCGGGTCCCTTAGTCCCTGAGGCTTTTTACTGTCTGCACTTCCCACCTGCCCAACACCCTGTCATTAAAAACTGTCCACACCCAAGTGTCCTTGGGAAGGTCTTCCTGTGTCCTACAGCATCCACCCGTGTGAATAACTTTATTTGCATGAGATAGTATATTCACTTAGTGGCAAAAAATCAAAACATCATAAAAATGCGTGTGAAGCATTTGGTTCCCACCTTTGCCCTCTCTGACCTCATTCCTTCTAACTAGTTGTTGGTGTCTTTTATAAAAACTATCAGTTTCCCGTACATTACTTTCATATTTCACCATCTAACTGATGTCTTTTGCTTTCAGTAATTTTTCAGCCATTTTAGGTCCTTCAGTTATGCAATCACATCTTCTGTAAATAATGACAGTAGTTTTATCTGCTCCTTTGTAATGTTTATATATATATTTTTAATTGTCTAAGTGTACGCTTGCTTTTGTCTTTGACCTAGGAAGTAACTTAGAACTGTTTTCTTTTTTTTTTTTTCTGGCTGAGCCACGCTGCTTGTGGAATCTTAGTTCCCCGAACGAGGGGCCACTGGCAGTGACAGTACCGAGTCCTAACTGCGGGACCACCGGGGAACTCCCAGAAGTGTTTTCAAATATCCTAATTTTGGTAAGCTTTTTCTGACTGATTTCTAGCTTTATTGTAATTGGCTCAGAGAAAGTGACCTGAGTAATACATATGCTTTGAAATTTGTTGAGATTTAGTTTATATTCTAGAAGGTGATCACATTTTTATAAAATGTTCCATGTGACTCAAGAACGTTGCTCTCTAATTACTGTATGCAGAGTTCTCTCTGTGTCCATTTGATCAACATTGTTAATTTTATTATTCAAATCTTTATATCTTTTTAATTTTTGAATTTTATTTTATTTATTTTATACAGCAGGTTCTTATTAGTAGTTATCTGTTTTATACATATTAGTGTATACATGTCAATTCCAATCTCCCAATTCATCCCACCACCACACCACCACCCCCACCACCCCACCCCCCACCACACCCC
>NW_006773553.1:1767275-1778583 GCF_000442215.2 Lipotes vexillifer | reverse complement strand
ACCACACCCCCCACCACACCCCCCACCACTTTCCCTGCTTGGTGTCCATACGTTTGTTCTCTACACCTGTGTCTATATTTCTGCCCTGCAAACAGGTTCCCCTGTACCATTTTTCTAGTTTCCACATTTATGCATTAATATACGATATTTGTTTTTCTCTTTCTGACTTTCTTCACTCTGTATGACAGTCTCTAGATCCATCCACGTCTCTACAAATGACTCAATTTCTTTCACTTTTATGGCTGAGTAATATTCCATCGTATATATGTACCATATCTTCTTTATCCATTCGTCTGTCGATGGGCATTTAGGTTGCTTCCATGACCTGGCTATTGTAAATAGAGCTGCAATGAACATTGGGGTGTGTGTGTCTTTTTGAATTATGGTTTTCTCTGGGTATAGGCCCAGCAGTGGGATTGCTGGGTTGTATGGTAGTTCTATTTTTAGTTTTTTAAGGAACCTCCATACTGTTCTCCATAGTGGCTGTATCAATTTACATTCCCACCAGCAGTGCAAGAGGGCTCCCTTTTCTCCACACCCTCTCCAGCATTTGTTGTTTGTAGATTTTCTGATGATGCCCATTCTAACTGGTGTGAGGTGATACCTCATTGTAGTTTTGATTTGCATTTCTCTAATAATTAGTGATGTTGAGCAGATTTTCATGTCCTTCTTGGCCATGTGTATGTCTTCTTTGGAGAAATGTCCATTTAGGTCTTCTGCCCATTTTTTTTTTTTTTTTTTTGCTATGTGGGCCTCTCACTGTTATGGCCTCTCCCGTTGCGGAGCACAGGCTCCGGACGCACAGGCTCAGCGGCCATGGCTCACGGGCCCAGCCGCTCCGTGGCATGTGGAATCTTCCTGGAACGGGGCACGAACTCGTGTCCCGTGCATCGGCAGGCGGACTCTCAACCACTGTGCCACCAGGGAAGCCCTTCTGCCCATTTTTTGATTGGACTGTTTATTTTTTTAATATTGAGCTGCATGAGCTGTTTATATACTTTGGAGATTAATCCTTTGTCCACTGATTTGTTTGCAAATATTTTCTCCCATTCTGATGGCTGCCTTTTCGTCCTGATTGTAGTTTCCTTTGCTTTGCAAAAGCTTTTAAGTTTCATTAGGCCCCATTTGTTTATTTTTGGTTTTATTTCCATTACTCTAGGAGGTGGATCAAAAAAGATCTTGCTGTGATTTATGTCAAAGAGTGTTCTTCCTTTGTTTTCCTCTAAGAGTTTTAGAGTGTCCGGTCTTACATTTAGGTCTCGAATCCATTTTGAGTTTATTTCTGTGTATGATGTAAGGGAGGGTTCTAATTTCATTCTTTTACATGTAGCTGTCCAGTTTTCCCAACACCACTTACTGAAGGGACTGTCTTTTCTCCACTGTATATTCTTGCCTCCTCGTTCATAGATTAGTTGACCATAGGTGCGTGGGTTTATCTCTGGGCTTTCTATGCTGTTCCATTGATCTATATTTCTGTTTTTGTGCCAGTACCATACTGTCTTGATTACTGTAGGTTTGTAGTATAGTCTGAAGTCAGGGAGTCTGATTCCTCCAGCTCCGTTTTCTTCCCTCAAGACTGCCTTGGCTATTCGGGGTCTTTTGTGTCTCCATACAAATTTTAAGATTTTTTGTTCTAGTTCTGTAAAAAATGCCACTGGTAATTTGATAGAGATTGCACTGAATCTGTAGATTGCTTTTGGTTGTATAGTCATTTTCACAATATTGATTCTTCCAATCCAAGAACATGGTATATCTCCCCATCTCTTTGTGTCATCTTTGATTTCTTTCATCAGGGTCTTATAGTTTTCTGCATACAAGTCTTTTGTCTCCTTAGGTAGGTTTATTCCTAGATATTTTATTCTTTTTGTTGCAATGGTAAATGGGAGTGTTTTCTTGATTTCACTTTCAGATTTTTCATCATTAGTGTATAGGAATGCCAGAGATTTCTGTGCATTAATTTTATATCCTGCCACTTTACCAAATTCATTGATTAGCTCTAGTAGCTTTCTGGTGGCATCTTTAGGATTCTCTATGTATAGTATCATGTCATCTGCAAACAGTGACAGTTTTACTTCTTCTTTTCCAATTTGGATTCCTTTTATTTCTTTTTCTTCTCCGATTACCATGGCTAGGACTTCCAAAACTATGTTGAATAATAGTGGCAAGAGTGGACATCCTTGTGTTGTTCCTGATCTTAGAGGAAATGCTTTCAGTTTTTCACCATTGAGAATGATGTTTGCTGTGGGTTTGTCGTATATGGCCTTTATTATGTTAAGGTAGGTTCCCTCTGTGCCCACTTTCTGGAGAGTTTTTTATCATAAAAGGGTGTCGAATTTTGTCAGAAGCTTTTTCTGCATCTATTGAGATGATCATATGGTTTTCATTCTTCAATTTGTTAATATGGTGTATCACATTGATTGATTTGCATATCTTGAAGAATCCTTGCATCCCTGGAATGAATCTCACTTGATCATGGTGTATGATCCTTTTAATGTGTTGTTGGATTCTGTTTGCTAGTATTTTGTTGAGGATTTTTGCATCTATATTCATCAAGGATATTGGTCTGTAATTTTCTTTTTTGTAGTATATTTGTCTGTTTTGGTATCAAGGTGATGGTGGTCTCATAGAATGAGTTTGGGAGTGTTCCTTCCTCTGCAATTTTTTGGAAGAGCTTGAGAAGGATTGGTGTTAGCTCTTTGCTAAACGTTTGATACAATTCACCTGTGAAGCCATCTGGTCCTGGACTTTTGTTTGTTGGGAGATTTTTAATTACAGTTTCAATTTCCTTACTTGTGATTTGTCTGTTCATATTTTCTATTTCTTCCTCATTCAGTCTTGGAAGGTTATACCTTTCTAAAACTTTGTCCATTTCTTCCAGGTTGTCCATTTTATTGGCATAGAGTTGCTTGTAGTAGTCTCTTAGGATGCTTTGTATTTCTGCAGTGTCTGTTGTAACTTCTCCTTTTCATTTCTAATTTTATTGATTTGAGTCCTCTCCCTCTTTTTCTTTATGAGAGTGGCTAAAGGTTTATCAAGTTTGTTTATCTTCTCAAAGAACCAGCTTTTAGTTTTATTGATCTTTGCTATTGCTTTCTTTGTTTCTATTTCATTTATTTCTGCTCTGATCTTTATGATTTCTTTCCTTCTGCTAACTTTGGGTTTTGTTTGTTCCTCTTTCTCTAGTTCCTTTAGGTGTAAGGTTAGATCGTTTATTTGAGATGTTTCTTCTTTCTTGAGGTGGGCTTCTATTGCTATAAACTTCCCTCTTAGAACTGCATCCCATAGGTTTTGGATCGTCGTGTTTTCATTGTAGTTTGTCTCTAGGTATTATTTGATTTCTTCAGTGATCTCTTGGTTATTTAGTAATGAATTGTTTAGCCTCCATGTGTTTGTGTTTTTTACGTTTTTTTCCCTGTAATTGATTTCTTATCTCATAACGTTGTGGTCAGAAAAAATGCTTGATATGATTTCAATTTTCTTAAATTTACCAAGGCTTGATTTGTGACTCAAGATGTGATCTATCCTGGAGAATGTTCCATGTGCACTTGAGAAGAAAGTGTAGTCTGCTGGTTTTGGATGGAACGTCCTATAAACATCAGTTAAATCTATCTGGTCTATGGTGTCATTTAAAGCTTGTGTTTCCTTATTAATTTTCTGTCTGGATGATCTGTCCATTGGTGTAAGTGAGGTGTTAAAGTCCCCCACTATTATTGTGTTACTGTCGATTTCCTCTTTTATAGCTGTTAGCAGTTGCCTTATGTATTGAGGTGCTCCTATGTTGGGTGCATATATAATTGTTATATCTTCTTCTTGGATTGATCCCTTGATCATTATGTAGTGTCCTTCCTTGTCTCTTGTAACATTCTTCATTTTAAAGTCTATTTCATCTGATGTGAGTATTGCTACTCCAGCTTTCTTTTGATTTCCATTTGCATGCAAAATCTTTTTCCATCCTCTCACTTTGTCTGTATGTGTCCTAGGTGTGCAGTGGGTCTCTTGTAGACAGCAATATATATGGGTCATGTTTTTGTATCCATTCAGCGAGCCTGTGTCTTTTGGTTGGAGCATTTAATCCATTCATGTTTAAGGTAATTATCAATATGTATGTTTCTATTACCATTTTCTTAATTGTTTTGGGTTTGTGTTTGTAGGTCTTTTTCTTCCCTTGTGTTTCCCACTTAGAAAAGTTCCCTTAGCATTTGTTGCAGAGCTGGTTTGGTGGTGCTGAATTCTCTTAGCTTTTCCTTGTCTGTAAAGCTTTTGATTTCTGCATCAAATCTGAATGAGATCCTCGTCAGGCAGAGTAATCTTGGTTGTAGGTTCTTCCCTTTCATCACTTTCAATATATCATGCCACTCACTTCTGGCTTGTAGAGTTTCTGCTGAGAAATCAGCTGTTAACCTTATGGGAGTTCCCTTGTATGTTTTTTGTTGTTTTTCCCTTGTTGCTTTCAATAATTTTTCTTTGTCTTTAATTTTTGTCAATTTGATTACTATGTGTCTCAGCATGTTTCTCCTTGGGTTTATCCTGCCTGGGACTCTCTGCACTTCCTGGACTTGGGTGGCTATTTCCTTTCCCATATTAGGGAAGTTTTCAACTATAATCTCCTCAAATATTTTCTTGGGTCCTTTCTCTCTCTCTTCTCCTTCTGGGACCCCTCTAATGTGAACGTTGGTGTGTTTAATGTTGTCCCAGAGGTCTCTTAGGCTGTCTTCATTTCTTTTCATTCTGTTTTCTTTATTCTGTTCCATAGCAGTGAATTCCATCATTCTGTCTTCCAGGTCACTTATCTGTTCTTCTGCCTCAGTTACTCTGCTATTGATTCCTTCTAGTGTAGTTTTCATTTCAGTTATTGTATCTCCGTTTGTTTGTCCTTTAATTCTTCTAGGTGTTTGTTATACATTTCTTGCATCTTCTCGATCTTTGCCTCCATTCTTTTTCCAAGTTCCTGGATCATCTTCACTATCGTTATTCTGAATTCTTTTTCTGCAAGGTTGCCTATCTCCACTTCATTTAGCTGTTTTTCTGGGGTTTTATCTTGTTCCTTCATCTGGTACAAAGTCCTCTGCCTTTTCATTTTGTCTGTCTGTGAATGTGGTTATCGTTCCACAGGCTTCAGGACTGTAGTTCTTCTTGCTTCTGCTGTCTGCCCTCTGGTGGATGAGGCTATCTAAGAGGCTTGTGCCAGCTTCCTGATGGGAGGGACTGGTGGTAGGTAGAGCTTGGTGTTGCTCTGGTGGGCAAAGCTCAGTAAAACTTTAATCTGCTTGTCTGCTGATGGGTGGGGCTGGGTTCCCTCCCTTTTGGTTGTCTGGCCTGAGGCACCCAGCACTGGAGTCTACCCGGCTCTCTGGTGGGGCTAATGGTGGACTCTGGGAGGGCTCACGCCAAGGAGGACTTCCCAGAACTTCTGCTGCCAGTGTCCTTGTCCCCACGGTGAGCCACAGCCATCCCCCGCCTCTGCAGGAGACCCTCCAACACTAGCAGGTAGGTCTGGTTCAGTCTCCCCTGGGGTCATTGCTCCTTCCCCTGGGTCCCGATGCCCACACTACTTTGTGTTTGCCCTCCAAGAGTGGAGTCTGTTTCCCCCAATCCTGTCAAAGTCCTGCAATCAAATCCTGCTAACCTTCAAAGTCTGATTCTCTAGGAATTCCTCCTCCCGTTGCTGGACCCCCAGGTTGGGAAGCCTGACGTGGGGCTCAGAACCTTCACTCCAGTGGGTGGACTTCTGTGGTCTATGTGTTCTCCAGTTTGTGAGTCACCAACACAGCAGGTATGGGATTTGATTTTATTGTGATTGCACCCCTCCTACCATCTCATTGCAGCTTCCCCTTTGTCTTTGGATGTGGGGTATCATTTTTGGTGAGTTCCAGTGTCTTCCTGTCGATGATTGTTCAGCAGTTAGTTGTGATTCCAGTGCTTTCGCAAGAGGGAGTGAGAGCACATCCTTCTACTCTGCCATCTTGAACCAATCTCCCCAAATCTTTATATCTTTTTTGTTTTGTTTTGTTTTTGTTTTTGTTTTTGTTTTTGCGGTACGCGGGCCTCTCACTCTTGTGGCCTCTCCCGTTGCGGAGCACAGGCTCCGGACGCGCAGGCTCAGCGACCGTGGCTCACGGGCCCAGCTGCTCCGCGGCACGTGGGATCTTCCCGGACCGGGGCACGAACCCGCGTCCCCTGCATCGGCAGGCGGACTCTCAACCACTGCGCCACCAGGGCAGCCCCGCTATTGTTTCTTTATGGTCTTGGCTTTTAGCTCTACCCAGTGGTTTTCATTTTCTTTGGTCCTAGTCCTTGCCTCCCAGACCTTTGTCTTGGGTCATTTTCCTTCTTCCTGAAGTACATCCTTCACATAGTCCTTCAGGGAGGGACGCTGATGGTTTCATTTACTTGAAAATGTCTCTGTTCTTGAAAGGTAATTTCCCAAGTATATAATTGTAGGTTGGCAGTTACTTCCTTTCAGTAGTTTGGAATTATTAGTGCACTATTCCTGGCTTCCATTGTTGCTGCTGAGAACTCTGCTTCAGTCTAAGTGTTAGCTATTTCTTTTTAAATAATCTTTTTTCCCCCTCTAGTTGTTTTTAAAATCCTTACTTTCTCTATTGTGCATTTCTTTATGTGGTATATAGGTATTCTCTCTTGATTTATTTTCTTTTAAAATACATTATGAGGGCTTCCCTGGTGGCGCAGTGGTTAAGAATCTGCCTGCCAATGCAGGGGACACAGGTTCGAGCCCTGGGAAGATCCCACGTGCCGCGGAGCAACTAAGCCCATGCACCACAACTACTGAAGCCCGCGTACCTAGAGCCCACGCGCTGCAACAAGAGAAGCCAATGCAATGAGAAGCCTGTGCACCACAAGGTAGAGTAGCCCCCATTCGCCGCAAATAGAGAAAAGCCTGAGTGCGGCAACAAAGACCCAACGCAGCCAAAAATAAATAAATAAAATAATAATTTTTAAAAAAGAAAGCAAGCCTAGGTTTGAAAAAATAAAATATATTATGAGCACATTTTTGCCTGGGACTTTATATGCTAAAACTAGATGGACTGTTTTCTTCTCTTTTTTTTTTAAATTGGAGTATAGTTTCTGTACAATGTTGTGTTAGTTTCTACTGTAGAGCATAGTGAATCAGCTAGACAGATACATATATTCCCTTTTTTTTGGATTTCCTTCCCATTTAGGTCACTGCAGAGCACTGAGTAGAGTTCCCTGCACTATACAGTAGTTTCTTATTAGTTATCTATTTTATACATAATATCAATAGTGTATATATGTTGGGATTTCCCTGGTGGCACAGTGGTTAAGAATCAGTCTGCAAATGCAGGGGACATGGGTTTGAGCCCTGGTCCGGGAAGATTCCACATGCTGCGGAGCAACTGGGCCCGTGCGCCACAACTACAGAGCCCACATGCGTAGAGCCTGCACACCACAATGAAGAGTAGCCCCCGCTCACCACAACTGGAGAAAGCCCGCATGAAGCAACAAAGACAAAACCCAGCCCAAAATAAAGAAATTAAATTAATTTAAAAAAAATAGTGTATATATGTCAATCCCCATCTCTCAATTCGTCCCCCGCCCCCCAGAAGGCCTGTTCTGAGGATGTATTTTTTTCAGAGAGAATTTATTTCTGCCAGCATGCTGGGGGTCCTACTGACTGGGGAATTATCCATTAACTTCTTGACTTGGAGATTTTGGACTATGCTTGTCGAGTGAACACCGACCTGAAACTCATGTTTCATAAAGTTAGATCTCATGAACTTCTAACCAGATTTAATAAATATTAATGTCTTGGCTACTTTCATTAAAAAAATTTTTTAGGGGCTTCCCTGGTGGCGCAGTGGTTGAGAATCCGCCTGCTAATGCAGGGGACACGGGTTCGAGCCCTGGTCTGGGAGGATCCCACATGCCGCGGAGCAACTAGGCCCGTGAGCCACAACTACTGAGCCTGCGCGTCTGGAGCCTGTGCTCCGCAACAAGAGAGGCCCGCGACAGTGAGAGGCCCGCGCATCGCGATGAAGAGTGGCCCCCGCTTGCCACAACTAGAGAAAGCCCTCGCACAGAAACAAAGACCCAACACAGCAAAAATAAATAAATAAAAATTATTTTTAAAAAAAAATTTTTTTTTAAAGTAGAACCTGCCTCCGTCCCCTCTTCCTCCTCATTCCCTGGGTGGGAACCACTCTCCCAGAGCTGGTGTGTATAATTCCGATGCACAGTCCAACATGGATACATATTAAGTATGTATCCATTAACATGTATAGTATGCGTTTACATTCTTTGTGTGTTTAAAGTTTTTGTGCAGAGGGGGAGGGGCAGGCCTTGCTCCTTCCCAGGCAGATTTTTCCAAAATCCAAATCCCAGCCCACCAGGCACCCACTTGGAGCAACTGAGAGCGTTTCACCAAACGCCGTGCATATGGCATCAGACTGTGTAAACTGAAAAACGCTCCTGTCATTTTTCGCATCTGTACAGTGGGTATGATTTTTTTTTTCCTCATCAGTCAGTTTCAGGTTTCGATTCCCACCATGGCTATCACACAGTTTCGGTTATTTAAAGTTTGTACCTGCCTAGCAACAGTATTCTCATTCCTAAAGAGATTAATATGCAGATCTGGCAGAGGACGGAAATTAAGTGGAGACTAAATAACTTTCCCAGCTACAGTTGATTATTCATCAGTTGCTAAACAGACAGACGTTGAAGAGTGGACTTCTTGAGATGCAGATACACCCACAAGTGTAAAGATTAAAGGAGGGAATAGGAATGTGGCAACACAACAAAATGCTTTAGAAAAACTGGAACCTGACTGTTTTAAGGACATGACACCAACTTTAAGGAAAACTCAGAAAATCATTATTAAGAAGAGAGAACCGTTAAATTTCGGCATCCCAGATGGTAGCACAGGTTTCTCTAATAGACTAGCAGCTACACAAGGTATGCCTTTTATTCACCAATCTCCTGAATTAGGTGACATGGATACCTGGCAAGAAAACACCAATGCATAGAAGAAGACGATGCGTCAAGCCTAAGAAGTTCTGAGGCAGCAGAAGACAGCAGACAGAGAAGAGAGCAGCAGAACAACAAAGGAAGAAAATGGAAAAGGGAGCACAGCGGCTAATGAAGGAACAAAACACAATTGGTATGAAACCTTCATAACAAATGTTCTTCAGATGTCATGGTGCCAGTGGGAGAAATAAGAGCTCCACAGCCCAAGCAACATTCGCATGGAGCTAGGAGTATTTTCAGAATACAGGTACACTGCTTGACTTTAATGCATTCATCAGGCCACCCAGGACACCAGGAATCTCTCAAAGTCCCTCGAACTCTTAGTGATTGAGACTCAAAGAACAAAAAAAGACTTATGAGACAATATTTCCTTCAACATGTTCCAACTGTAAGACAATTGTTTGCTGTAGAGAAATTATTACAAACGGCATATATCAGTACCTTTCCAAGCTGGTGTTTCTAGCTTAATAAATGGGTGTAATAATTTTACAGTGGGAAACAACTCTCCTGTCTATAATGATTTCCTTCAATGTGCATAATGATAAAATGAATTATTCTAAGTATTCTTTTGTTTCCATGATTACCTGACCTAAATCAGACAAACCTTTAACTTCTCATTTTTGTTGTCAGAAGCTGGTGTTGGCATACATTTCCTCTAACTTGAAGTGGCATTGTTCATGTCTGATACAACATCAAGGAATTTCGTAATTTTGGTTTTCAAGAAAATGACATTAAATGCAATAATTTTAGTTATCACAAAAAAAAAAGTTTTTGTGCAACTTGCTTTTTTTTCAGAGTAAAAAATTTATTTTATTTAGTAATTCATTTTCTGCTGTTGTTTTTAATTTACGAGAATTTTAAAAGAAAATAAATACAATAGTGCTGCATACATTTGATATTCTATTAAAAATTTAAAAATCATGTTAATTTTTTGTTTCATGCACAGCTCATGTACTCAAACCTGACGGTAATAACATACAGAAATTTTACTGACAATATGCAATAAAAATTATTCAAAGTGGCATAGCAAGTCATTTCTGAGAATCACCTTCACCGTGTTTTCTAGTAACCTCCATAAGATTAGCTCCTGTAACCGGATCATTCTGTGTCTATCTTTCCGTGTTCCTTTCTCTTCTGAAGGCAAGGGGAATTGTGGATCTTGGGGGGGTTACCCTTTTTGCAGGAACCCAGAAGGGTCTTTTTACACTGTTATTCACAAAAGTAGCGGCTGCTCCCTTTGGACCTAAAATCCCCCAATTCTTCCAGCCGGATGTATGTGCTCACCCAGGACTACCATGCTCCCTGCACCCTCACCGTCCCCTTCAAAGAACCCCTTGACATGTTTTTCCTTTCCACGTGTGACTTCTCTGAATGCACAGGTGTGCGCCCGGACTCAGCCACAGAGACATTCATGGTTCAATGGACAGGGGAGCTTACACGTCTGAAGCAAGGCCCTGGAGCGACACCCCACGGTGGGCTGCAAACTGCAGGCAGGACCTGGTGGTAGCCTCCGCTCCCAAGGGGAAGGGGAGCGGGCTCTTTATAGGGGGAATTACATCAGGTGGCCTCATTAGTTACCAGGGAAACCAGTGGAGGGGCAGGCCCCTCACCGCCCTTGTGGTAAGCTGTCACCAGCTGGGTCCTGGGCATAGGGGTAGGTGAAACAGGCCCTGGCCGGGCAGGGGAACGTGCAGACAGCAAGAGAACAGCCATCTTGCGTGGCCTGGCCATACAGCCCCTGAGACCCCTGATTTTCTGCAGGCCCCCTCAGCAGATCTGCTCCTAGTTTGCAGCCACAGATACTAACACCGGAGGCTTAAGGGCTTCCTGTCATTTAAGATTCCAAACGCTTTCTTCTTCTTGTCTGGCTCTTCTGCCCACATAGGAACAGGGCCGGTCCTAGTCTCCGGGGACAGCCGCGCAAGACCGCGCGGGAGCGGGCTCGCCGCCCAAGCGGGTGCGACCGCCGTCAGGGGCGAGGGCGTGGAGCGCCTGCGGGGAAGCCCGGCTCTGCCCTCCCGGGGCATCTCGGGACCGCGGGGCTGCGCAGAGCTCGGCCGTCGCTCCGAGGCCCCCGGAGGCTGCTGTCCCCGCGGCGGGTGTGGACGCCCCCCGCGTGTGCGAGGCCGCGCCCAGGGCCCGGGGGAGCACGAGCAGCCCCCGCCGCCGTCCAGGCCCCCGTGCGGGCTCCACCTGCGGCCAGACCTGCGGACGCGAACGTCCAGCCGCGTCCACGTGCGGCCGAGCCCGCGGGGCGGTCAGATGAAGGCCACCTGCGGGGTCACGTGCAGAAGGCGCGGCGCCT
>NW_006773553.1:1750701-1766975 GCF_000442215.2 Lipotes vexillifer | reverse complement strand
GGGGTGGGGGCGGGGAGGGGTTGCTCCGAGGCCCGACGCACCGCCCCCTGCCGGTCCCGGGAGGAGCTGCGCGGTTATCAGCCCTATGTTCCCGCCGGGAAGAAAAACAGTGGGTTTTCCTAGCAGCTGACAGGATAATTAACCTCCGTGAGGCCAAATCGCTCGCGTGGGGCCGCCACTCCGCTCCTCAAGAGCCCCTGCACTTAAGAGGAAAAAAGTCAGCTTGACCCCGACGTGACTTGAACACGCAACCTTCTGATCTGGAGTCAGACGCGCTACCATTGCGCCACGAGGTCACAGCGAGCATGAGCGTCCGTGTCATTAAAGGCCTCGCTGAGGCGGCGCCGTCGCGCGGCCCCGGAGACGCAGGCACTGTCTCCGCGCCGCCCGCCCCCACTCAGAGGAGGAGCCGGCCGCCACGCGCCTGCGCGACAGGGGGAGGGGCGCCGCGAGCGAGTGCGGGGTGTGGCCGAGGCCGGGGCCCCCCAAAAGAAAGGGCCCATCGCCGGGAAACTAAGGACTTAATAAACGAGCTTGATAAACGCAAGAACTTTACTATTTTTTTCACTTTGCAAATCAGCTCACTGCATTTGTCAATTTTTAAAAACTAAAGTATAGTTGATTTACAATTATTATATTTAAACTATAAAAATAAACATTGCCTTTGAGGAAAGCCAGAACAGCGCCTGGAAGAAAATTAGAATCTTTGACCATCCACCATCCAGACATAACCACTGCTAATACTTTCATATGCGGTATTTCTTTTTGCAGATTTTTACCGGCTACATCCACATCCCAAATATGTTACTGGACTTTCAGCTGACAGCACACATCCGGAAAAGTAGCCATGAATTTTCACAAAGGGCAAATACTTGTGTATCCGGCGCCCAAATCGAGAAAGACGTTAGCACCCGCCCCTTCCAGTCGCTTCAAATCCAATTTTGAGATGAGATTATATTGTACCTAACATTTTGTTAATATTCTCACTTGTCACTGTATTGTCCGCATATTTTAGTTGATATGTTTTCTAGCATAATGTTAAAGGGTCCATTGTCCACCTCATGGGATTCCTAAGACCCTGCTTCTGGAGAGTTCTTTTTCCTTTTTATTAAATAAGAAAGATCAAACTATTAAATAAGGGAGTAAATATGCTTTTAAGTAAAAAAGCTACTAAGTAAGAAAGAGCACTATCCTGGTCTGCTTAAGAACAAGAAGCATCAATTAACTCAATAAATACAACACCCGCAGTGCCTGGTGTTCTTTAGAGGAGAGATGGAGCCGCCCCGCCTTTGCCGTCTGATGCTCTCCGTGAACTTGGGGTTGGGGGCAGCTGAGGCCGCCAGAGCATTTACTGTCTAACAGGAAAGGAGGCGCGGCCGCTTCCGTGTTTGTGGCCACGTGTGACACTAGAGGCATTTGGGATTGACCCCAGGGCTGTTAGAGAAGCAGAGGCCAGGAGGCTCTATCCCTGTGCTCCCAAGGGAAGAGCCAGCCAGCTCACTGCATGATTGCTGATGCCGTGTCCGGATTCCACGGAGCCAGAGACCAGAGTCACCTCCTTATTGCTTCTGGTGGCCCAGGGGTGACGTGAACCCTGTCAGGGGGCGGGGGGAGGAATGGGGGGACCAAGGGAGTGGAGGCAGTGAATGAGGTGGAGTCCCCAGGTTTGGATCCACCTTCAGGCTGATCACACACTCCTTTCCCTTCTCCCCCCCGCAAGCCCTCCAGCCTTGGACGCACAGCAAAGTCACTGTGAGGAAGAGCCAGTGCCCTTCCCACGGAGGCCAAGGGCCCAGAATCTACTGGGAGGAACGCCTCACCCACAAGATAAGACCAGAGATGCTCTTGAAACCCTGCTCAGAATTTTGGATACACACGTCCCGGGCCCTCTTCTCCTGGCATGTGGAAGCAACACCTGCTGTCTAATCGTGCTGTGGCTGCACCCCTACAGGACAGTGTGGTGACGCAAATGGACAAAGGGATTAAAGAGGTTGGTGCAGGTAGTGTACAGGGACCCCTTTGAAAAGTGAGAGTCCTGCCTGCCAGGACAGACCAGAGTGCAGCAGTGCAGTGGTCACGCAGTTGTGCAGGGTCACGTCGTCTTTTGTGCTTTTTTTGCTTTCTGGGTTTTTTTTGCGGGGGGGCCACGCAGCATGAACCCGTGCCCTAGGCACTGGGGGCACGGAGTGTTAACCACTGGCCCACCAGGGAAGTCCCCCAATTTTTGTTTTTCAAAATACTGCATTTTAAAAATTTATCTTAACTGCTGAGGTTTTTGGTGTTCCAACCCCCCCCCGGAGAATGCCTCACTCACCTCACCCTAGTTCCGGCCTTGCTGCTCACCAAAATTCTGCTGATGCCCAGAAATCGCAAACACCTTTGCGGTACGTGGGCGTCTCACTGTTGTGGCCTCTGCCGTTGCAAAGCACAGGCTCCGGACGCGCAGGCACAGCGGCCATGGCTCACGGGCCCAGCCGCTCCGCGGCATGTAGGATCCTCCCGGACCGGGACAAGAACCCGTGTCCCCTGCATCAGCAGGCGGACTCTCAACCACTGCACCACCAGGGAAGCCTGAAAATTTTTTTAAAAAAATAGATTTACTTATTTTACTTATTTATTTTTGGCTGCGTTGGGTCTTCGTTGCTGCGCGCAGGCTTTCTCTAGTTGCGGCGAGCGGGGGCTACTCCTCTTTGCGGTGCGCGGGCTTCTCATTGTGGTTGCTTTTCTTGCTGTGGAGCACGGGCTCTAGGGTGTGCAGGCTTCAGTAGTTGTGGTGCGCGGGCTTCCGTAGTTGTGGCTCGCGGGCTCTAGAGCACAGGCTCAGTAGTTGTGGCACATAGGCTCAGTAGTTGTGTCACACGGGCTTAGTTGCTCCGCGACAGGTGGGATCTTCCCGAACCAGGGCTCGAACCCGTGTCCCCTGCATGGCAGGCAGATTCTTAACCACTACGCCACCAGGGACGTCCCATAAATCACTTTTATGACAAAATAGTCAATGTCCAGTTAATACAAAAAAAGGATGAGTGCCAACACTGGCACAGAGTGTGGGGAAATAGATATTCTCACTCAGGACTGGAAAAGAATATAAACTGGAACTAGCTGTTTGGATCATAATGCGGCAAATGTTTTAAAAATGCTTCTGTCCAAGCATTTCCTCTTCTAGAGAATAGTTACTAAAACAGTTAAGGCTAGAGGCAAAGATGTACCTTCAAGATTGTTCGCATCAATCGTAACAGGGCAGCCCAGGAGCTAACTGGACTGTTCCATTTTACAAGCTCAGTCTGGATTTCCAAGCAAATGAGCAGGGGAGCTGGCCTAGGCAAGTGCTTGCATCTATGAGCTACCTGAATAAAGGGATGTCGTACTCAGACTCTAGGAATAACTGCCGTGGAGCGAGGATGCAGGGATGGAACATTTAAACTGTTCATTACAAATACTGGGAGCGAACGCTGTGTAACCCGGAGCCCCGGGCCAAGGACAGGACTCCTCCAAGCTGTGGCCTCCTGACTGACAAGAAAGGCCAGTCACAGCCCGTGACGGGAGATGGAAGCCCCTGGCCGCCGCACAGAGGGAAAAAACTGCAGATTTCGGGAGAATGGAAGTTTTCACATATTGAGGTAGGGGGTGGGGGGGGAGTCATTCTGGTTGTACATGAGCTAACTCGAATTATATGCTAACCAAACAGCCTGTGTGTGCTGTCCAACGTATACTGCACATCTGCTGTAAAGAAAAGCGTGTACTGACCAGAATTAAAGAATGTCCATGTTAAAAATAAAGATGAAATGCCTCCGTTTCTGGGACGCCGGTGCTGGTTTCTCC
Source organism: Lipotes vexillifer (assembly GCF_000442215.2). Lineage (NCBI taxonomy): Eukaryota > Metazoa > Chordata > Mammalia > Artiodactyla > Lipotidae > Lipotes > Lipotes vexillifer. The sequence continues at coordinate 1,763,156 of NW_006773553.1, read as the reverse complement.
TTTGATGGTAAGACTCCCTTCACAGGTGCCAAGGCCACCCTGACTCACTTTGTATTTGCTGGTCCGTTTTTTTTTTGAAGGAATGTGTCCCTGACTTGTTTGATGTTGTTCGTTCTGACAAGATATAAAACTGAGCTGGAAACCATGCTTCTCTGTAGCAGATCCGCAGAGCTACTGAGAGCCTGTGTCCCTGGCTACAGTCCTCAGTTTGGCTCAAATAAAACTCTTCCATTCCCATTATAGTTTGGTTATTGATTATTTGTGTCAACAGGGAGTCCATGAACTTCAGGCATTTAGATTTTCAGGGTTTTTAAATATTTTTTTATTTATTTGGCTGCCCTGGGTCTTAGCTGCGGCATGTGGGATCTAGTTCCCTGACCAGGGATCAAACCTGGACCCCCAGAATTGGGAGCGCGGAGTCTTAGCCACTGGACCACCAGGGAAGTCCCGATAATTTTGCTTTATGCCAGGTTTTCCTCCTTTGCTATCTGCCTCAAAAACCTTGATTAGGAAAGAAACCCTCCCTTAAGATGGTAACATCCAAGAGGATTACAGCTGGAAAGTCTGCACCTCCCTGCCTGTCCTTCCTCTTTTAACGTTTCTGTGACCCTATTATTAGGTTTTGGTTTTGCTGAGGACATACTTCAGTATAGACCCGAGTAAGTTTGACTGGGCTCGAATGTCTTCAATGATCTAATGAAAAGGTTGCCACACTTGTTCGTGGTCAGAAGAGACTGGGGCAGCGTGGATGCCCTTTACCTTGGTGAAATGGACAGCCAGAAGCAGAAAGTTCTGTCTGCAGGGTATCGGCTGTGGGTGTACCTAGCGAGAGACAAGGGTCCTGTCCAGCTAGTCCCCACGTGACAATAAATGTGACTTTCTCAACTTTGCCCCATGTGACAATGTTGGCCGAACTGACCTCTGGAGATGTTTTTCAGCCGAGAGATCTTGACTCGGCATTTTACTAAACCCAAAAGCCCTGCTTACCGTCACCCGCCAGATGCCGCTGATGGCAACTGGGGGCTACGCTCAGGGGCCCTGATGGCAGACAGGACCCTGTAGTTCCATCAACAGTCAGAGGAAGACAATGCCATCTTTTGGGACTAAAACAGCGGAAGAACTATGAAAGGGAGAGCCTTTTCCCTATTCATCAGAATTTAAATATGGGCTTAAACTGCCTTAGACAAGAAAGGATTACTGTGGAAAATTCCCTCTACCAAGCAGGTGGCAAGCATACCAGCCCCGCCCTTGCCACCTACTAACTGTGTGCCACTGGACACGTCACCTGACGTTTCTTTGCCCTAGAGTCCTCAATTCTAAACTGTGATATAACCGATCTCAAAGGGCTGTTGGGAAGGATAAGCCAAGGAATGCTCTGGAAATGGGTTCCAGAGAGCACAATGTTTTGTTTCCTAATTCTTAGCATGTCTACTAGGCTTCCGCGGACCTGTCAGAATTTAGGACTTCGCAGTTGTCAGGGCTGCCCAGGACTGTGGGGCAAGATGTGATTTAACCTAATTCTAGGCTCTCTCTAAGCGCGAGTAGTAACTAAGCCTGCTGTCAATACTTACAGCAGAGTCACATAAGCCAGCAGATGGCTATGGCACAGCTCCCTTTTCCACTTTACCTTCTTCTGTTGTTTCCCCCTCTCCTTTCTCTCGAATATGTATTGTTCTTCTCTGATTAGGCTTTAACGGAGTCCAACCAAATCACCCTAATTGCATCCCCAGAATAGCCAGTGTGATCTTGTACTATCTGATGGATGTGTAAATTGGGGAATCATCACCACAAAATGACTCATAAACCTACAAGTGGCCTGGAAACTCAGATCTTTGCAATTTTATCACTTTTATGAGGACCTACTATGCCTCTGGCACCGTGGTAGGTATTTTATGTGTTACCTCATTTAATCTTCACAACCAATACGCTCTTGAATTCTTCATTGAACTTTGCCTTCTTTGATGGTTGAATGGTCAGGCCCCATAAATGGCTGCTCTCTTGCTCTCTGTATGTCCCCTGCCCAACCCGGCCCTGCCTCACCCCTACCTTATGCGCGTGATTGCCTCCCCATCTTAATCTGAAAGTTTAATCAGTAACTATCCGCGTGATCAGCCTGACCCCCAGCTAATGATCGTTCTAGCCCTCGGACTGGAGCGGCTCCAGTGTGTTCAGTCATCACCAGGAAACATCGACCCTCGTGATGGTTGCTAACCCAGAGCTGTGCGAGATCTGTTCCTTCAAGCAGTTCCCCCATTGACCAAGGGGTGCTTCTGACCTCATGCTCTGTAAACCTGAGAGCTCTCCCTCCCCACAGTGAAGATTACTGCCGTGTCCTGCCTGTCCTGTGCCGTACACAGTGGGGAATAGGACCTTTGCCTCTGCCGTGTAGGATTCCCCGTCCAATAAACAGATGCCTCTGTGGCTGTCTCCTGGCTTTCTTCCATCCTCACCGCTGGACAATTACAAGGACTGCAGGACTGAGGTGTGCAGCCCAACAATGGTCTTTATTCATTTTTCTCCATTTTTTCTCACGTGAAATAACTCCCTTGGAAGAGCCTTGTGCTATTTTTTAACCTTCCCCAAGAGATTTTTCTGCTTTGGGCTTCCATTCATATTTTGATAGTATAAGGACTCTGCCATTTTTACAGAGATATTTTCGAACGTTTAATCTGTTGTTCAGTCTGTTGATATCTTCTCTTCCTGAAGGGAAGTGTTCCTAAGAATAAAATAGGAATTACTATAGGCTCCCAAACTCTTCTAGAAAAGTCTGGCCGAGGACTGAGGTCCCCATCTCCCTCAGGACAACCACCAGCCAACCAATCCTGGGGAACCTCGGGAAAGAACTGCACTCTCCACGCCTTTGAGAGCTGGGGGCTAAGCCCTATTTTGAGCTTCTGACATTTCTTTTCCGGGAGGACATCCTGTCTGCACCTGTCAAAACTTTTAGACGCTCCCAACACCTAGTTCCTGGTTCTCTTCAGTTTTCCTCTACCGGGCGGGCCCTTCTTTTACTTCCTACACTCTTAACTCAGTTTCTTTTATGGATATCTCCAGAGGTTCAGTGAGGTCCAGAATAAGTTTGTTCCAAGGCTCTAGAGCTGTCCCGCTGCTCCGTTTGTGCCTTCGCCGCCCGTCCTTCCCAGGGCACTTCTGCTCCAGGCCGCGCCCCACCCCTGGCTCCCCGGACCTTCACAGACGAGGCCAGGAGGGAGGCAAGGGCAGGTGCGAAGGCAAGGCTGGGCTCGAGAGACTCGACTGCCGGAGGCAGCGGCCCGGGCCTGGACAGGCGGTGGGCGAAGGCTGGCCTCAGCTCTGGGACCCGGGACACCTGGGCGCAGGCAGGACGCACCTGTGTGACCAGCACAGCCTCAGGTGCAAGAGCTCGGCTTTTAGCCCCGCCCTGCGCCCGGCCGACCAATCCCGCTGCGGCTCCACGTGCGTCACAGTGGGGCGTCAATGACGTCACGCAGCCCCACGTGACTCTTGCCGGAAGTCCTCCCAGCCTGCCCTTCGCCCTCCTTTCTGCATCCCGAGGACTCTCGGCCTCTGTCCAGCCCAGTGACGTCACCAGTTTATTGTTAAACTTATCACTGAGTTTGTCGAGGCCTATTGCCCCTGAGGCTGCAGATGAGCTGACTTAGGAGGAAAGCTGCAAGGGGAATCTGAGAGCACAGGAAATGAGGTGCTGTGCCTCAAGGTCCACTCTTACTTGCTGAGCATGGATTTTGTGAGCTCTTAAACGTGGCTCATGTTGGCTCCTAGTGGAGAGTGAACACTGTGCCCACCGAGTGAGTAATTAAGGCCGGATGAGAGTCGCAAATGTTGCCCCCGAAGGCCCTAACCCTCTCCGTGTTCCCAAAGCGAAGTCCACGAAGGGGTCTGTGTGAGGTGGGCAAGAGGTGCAAGTGGTCAGGGAAACGTTTCCTGACGTCCCCTGACTGACCCGCCGCTCCTTCCCGCCCCGATCCATCTAAAGGCACTGAGCTGGAGGACTTCCTGCCCACATCCGGACAGCGTAGTCGAGGGGCTTTGGAGCTGGGCTGCCTGGACTGGAGTCCCCACCTGTCACTGGCTCTCGTGGGTCGAGGGTGTGTCTTAAACTCCCTCTCGCTCTCACCGTCTTCATATAAAGAGGAGCCTCACTCAGGGCTACTGGGAGGTTAGCCTAAGAACCAATAAAGCACTCCGAACATACCTGTGCTCTGTCAGCTTTTTTATGATCTACTGCAATATTTAAAACAGCCTTGGGTTCACGACTTTGGGCCAAATGACAGCCCTTCTCCCTTGATTCATCTTGTCAACGTCTTCATTCAGAGGTGCCATTGGCGGGACTCGTTCACGTTTGCCCATCTTCCACTTTTTAGAGGTGACAGGGCAGATGTACTCACTCGAGCAGCTACTGCTGAGAGTGGTGGGCTCAGACTGAGGACTTCCTGTGGGAAGCAGGCGAGTGAGAACAGATCTGGGAACTTGAAGATGAACGACAAAAACGTGCAGCTAGGGCTTCCTTGGTGGCGCAGTGGTTAAGAATCCTCCTGCCAATGCAGGGGACACGGGTTCGAGCCCTGGTCCACGAAGATCCCACATGCCGCAAAGCAACTAAGCCCGTGCGCCACAACTACTGAGCCTGCGCTCTAAAGCCCGCGAGCCACAACTACTGAGCCTGCGCTCTAAAGCCCGCGAGCCACAACTACTGAGCCCATGTGCCACAACTACGGAAGCCCGCGCGCCTAGAGCCGTTGCTCCGCAACAAAAGCCACCGCAATGAGAAGCCCGCGCACTGCAACGAAGAGTAGCCCCCGCTCGCCGCAACTAGAGAAAGCCCGCGCACAGCAACGAAGACCCAGTGCAGCCAAAAATAAATAAAATAAATGTATTTAAAAAAGCAAAAACGGGCTTCCCTGGTCGCGCAGTGGTTGGGAGTCCGCCTGCGGATGCAGGGGACGCGGGTTCGTGCCCCGGTCTGGGAGGATCCCACATGCCGCGGAGCGGCTGGGCCCGTGAGCCATGGCCGCTGGGCCTGTGCGTCCGGAGCCTGTGCTCCGCGACGGGAGAGGCCGCGGCGGTGAGAGGCCCGCGTACCACAAAAAAAAAAAAAAAAAAAACAAAAAACGTGCAGCTAGAGCGGGGGGTTCAGAGGAGTGTGAGGGCCAGTAACGCATGGTGGACGATTCAGAAGCACCACTGCAGGCCTCCCTCGGTCCGTGTCCATCCACGCCTGGGTTTGGACCATGAACTCTAAGGCACCAAGATCGCCTGTTGTTGTCCCACTTTGACGGGGCCTCTCTCAATGAAGACAAAGTAAAATGCCTCTCTCCACGTCTGTGATTTTCAAATGGTTTCCATTTGGAGGTCTTTCATGGGTTTGGGAAAGTGAGGGACTGGATTAACCGCTCAGGCTAGCCCCATTTTCTTAGATCTTCCATCGTTTCTTTTTGTTTGTTTTTCTGCCACACTTCGCGGCTTGTGTGATTTTTTAAAAAATAAATTTATTTATTTTATTTATGGCTGCGTTGGGTCTTCGTTGCTGTGTGCGGGCTTTTCTCTAGTTGCGGCGAGCGGGGGCTACTCTTCGTTGCGGTGCGCAGGCTTCTCACTGTGGTGGCTTCTCTTGTTGCAGAGCACGGGCTCTAGGTGCGCAGGCTTCGGTAGTTGTGGCGCACGGGCTTAGTTGCTCTGCGGCACGTGGGATCTTCCATGACCAGGAATCAAACCCATATCCCCTGCATTGGCAGGCGGATTCTTAACCACTGCACCACCAGGGAAGCCAGCTTGTGGGATCTTAATTCCCCAAACAGGACCACGAGGGAAGTCTCAGTTTCCCTGTGGTTTTAAATCTGCAGCCTAGGGGTGGAGGAATTGAAGAAAGCCCTTTAAGGGAGAGAAACTGGAGGCTATATCACAAGCTCCAACTTTACAGGAAGGGGCTTGCAGCATCATAATTTCTGCATTTGACTGAAGGGCTTGGTTCTGGTGGTTATGAAGACTTAGAAGCCCCAAGGCCTGCAGTCAGCAAGCTGGAGACCCAGGACAGCCAGTGGCATAGATCCAGTCTGAGTCCAAAGGCCTGAAACCCAGGAGAGCAATGGTGTAAGTCCAGTCCGAGTTCCAGTCTGAGTGCTGGAGACCAGCGTCCCATCTCAACGTGAGTCAGTGAGAGCATGTTCTCCCTCATTCCACCTTTGTGTTCTATTCAGGCCTCTAACAGATTGGGTGAGGCCCACCCACAGTGGGGAGGGGAAGCTGCTTTACTCAGTTACCAATTCAAATTATAATCTCATCCAAAAACGCCCATGCAGACACACCCCAAATAGTATTTGACTAAGTATCTGGGCACCCCGTGGCCCAGGCAAACTGATACATAAAATTAAGCATCGTAAGACTTCCCTGGTGGTGCAGTGGTTAAGAATCTGCCTGCCAATGCAGGGGACACGGGTTCAAGCCCTGGTCCGGGAAGATCCCACATGCCGTGGAGCAGCTAAGCCCGTGCACCACAACTACTGAGCCTGCGCTCTAGAGCCCACGAGCCACAACTACTGAGCCCACGCGCCTAGAGCCCGTGCTCCGCAACAAGAAGCCACCGCAACAAGAAGCCCGCACACCGCTACGAAGAGTAGCCCCTGCTCGCCACAACTAGAGAAAGCCAGCACACAGCAACGAAGACCCAACACAGCCAAAAAAATAAATAAAATAAATAAATTATTTAAAAAAAAAAAAGAAGTTACACCTCTGAGAGGGAAGCTAGATCCTATATTGGATTCCTAGGTCTGCTGTAACAGAGCCACAAACTGGGTGTCTCAAAACACAGAAATTTATTCTCTCACAGTCCTGGAGGCCAGCGGTCCGAAGTCAAGGTGGCAGCAGGGTTGGTCCTCTCTGGAGGCACTGATGGAGCATCTGTTCCATGCCTCTTTCCCGGCTTCCGGGGTTGCTAGCAATCCTTGCCTTGTAGCCACATCCCTGCCATCTCTGCCTCCATCTTCATGAGACATCCTCAGTCCTGCATCTCTTTCTCGAATCTCCCCCCCCTTTCTCTTATGAGGACATCAGTCAATGGAATCATGACCTACCTTAAATCCAGGATGATCTCATTTGAGATCTTTAACTGGATTATGTCTGCAAAGATCCTATTATTTCCAAATAAGGTGACAACTGGGGTTCATGGTGGGCATGTCTTTTTGGGTGACACTATTCAACCCCTTACAGACCCATCTCTTGCTTGCAGATGGCCTGGGTCTCTGACTGCCATCCTGCTACAGACTAAGACTTTGACTTTGGGCATATTCTGTAGCCTTCCTAATCTTTAGTTTCCTCACTAGTTAAAGGTCTTTGTCTGGTCTGCCTCACTCACTCAGCCTTTCATTCAATGCATTTGTGTTGAGCACCTTTTAGACACTGGCCTCTATACATCTTGACACCTCATGTGATCTTTTGGGCAAAGAACAGAGTAATCAAGGTGATGCCAGCAAGATAGCAGGATAGGAAGTCTCAGCCCTCATCCCCAACAGGGACATCAAAGTAATGCTAGAAATACCAAAAGATCTTTACGAGAAACTCCAGAAACCAGCTAAGAAGTTGCAGTACCCCAGGCAAATACAAAGCCAAGAACAGCCACATTGAAAAGTGTAAGAAGAGCCATTTCACTTTATCTGTGATTGCCACCCCTCCCCCAGGCCAGCACAGCTTGTACCTGGGGTGCGGGGTGGGGTGTGGGGAAGAGAACATGAAATGTGCGTCATCATTCCAGCTTTCAGAGGGCTGCCCAAGGCACTGGTTTCTGTCTCTCCTGACTTGAGGGCTAACAGAACCAATGCAGTTTGGATGTCCGGAGGCTGCCAAAAAGCGAGGAGGAGTGAGGGCAGCTTTCGGCAGCACCAGAGGGCCTGTGGTGCTGCAGACAGAGGACAGGGCAGCTTGGCGTGATCAGAAGATGCCCAACTTTGTAGCTTCTCCCCCAGGAGGGAGAGAGAAGGGCAGAGCATGAGTACAGCATTCTGGCTTTTTGGAGATGTGCCTGAGGACTGGTATCTATCTTGCCTGCTTTGGGGAGCTGACAGGCAGCTGGCATGCTTCAGATGTCTGGGGGCTGCTGAGAACAGAGAGCCAGGGAACATGCAGTACCTTAGACAGGCACCAGAGGGATCAAGGGATTTCATGCTCCTGAAAAAGGACCCAGCAGGGCTTCCCTGGTGGTACAGTGGTTGAGAGTCCGCCTGCCGATGCGCGGGGCGCGGGTTCATGCCCCGGTCCGGGAGGACCCCACATGCCGCGGAGCGGCTGGGCCCGTGAGCCATGGCCGCTGAGCCTGCGCGTCCGGAGCCTGTGCTCCGCAACGGGAGAGACCGTAACAGTGAGAAGCCCGCGTAAAACAAAAAAAAAAAAAAAAAAAAAAAAAAAAAAAAAAAAAAAAAAGAACCTGCAAACCTAATTGGGAAGTTATGTGCACAAGCTCAGAGAACGTGCACCTACCCCCCTCCCATCAAAAGATTTCAGAGGCCTCAGAATATCTAGCTGGGCTAATTGGTGAGGGTATTCCCCTGTATAAAGCCTGGGAGTGGTGACTTTTTTCAAAGCATAAAACTCAGCAAATAATCATAAGGCACGTGAACAAACAAGGAAAGATGTCCCAATCAAAGGAACAAAATTAATCTCCAGAAACCAAACCAAAAAAAAAAAAAAAGAAAGAAAAAAAGGAGCGCTCTGAATTACCTGTCAAATAAGTCAAAATAATTATGTTAAAGAAGCTCAGTGATCTACAAGAGAACACAGACAACTACACAAAATCAGGAAAATGATGCATGAACGAAATGGGAATATCAACAAAGATAGAAACTATTGAAAAAGAACCAAACTGAACTGAAGAATCCAATCACTGAATTTAAAAATTCAGCAGAGGGGTCCAATAGCCAACTCCATCAAGTGAAGGAAAGAATCAGAAAACTCAGAGACAAGTCATCTGAAGTTACAAAACAAAGAAAGAATGGGGCTTCCCTGGTGGCGCAGTGGTTGAGAGTCCACCTGCCGATGCCGGGGGCGCGGGTTCGTGCCCCGGTCCGGGAAGATCCCACATGCCGCGGAGCGGCTGGGCCCATGAGCCATGGCCGCTGAGCCTGCACGTCCGGAGCCTGTGCTCCGCGACGGGAGGGGCTGCAGCAGTGAGAGGCCCGGGGACCGCAGAAAAAAAAAAAAAAGAATGAAGAAAAGTGAAGAAAGACTAAGGAACTTATAGGACACCTTCAAGGTGACAACATAGACATTATGGGAGTTCCAGAGGAGAAGACAGAGAGACAGAAAGGAACAGAAAGCTTACTTGAGGATACAATGGTCCAACTCTGTGGAAGGAAATGAACATCCAAATTTAAGATGTTCAAAAAACTCCAACTAAGATAAATACAAAGAAGCCTACACTGAGACACATTTTAATCAAACTGTCAAAAGTAAAAGAGAGAATCTTGAAAGCAGCAAGAGAAAAGTGACCTGTCATATTCAAGGGAGCTCCCATTAGATTATCAGCAGATTTCTCAGCAGAAATATTACAGGCCAGAAGGGAGTGGGCTGACATATTCACAGTAATGAGAGAAAAAAAACCCTGCCAACCAAGAATACTATAACTGACACAACTATCTCTCAAAAATGAAGGAGGGGGACTGCCCTGATGGTCCAGTGGTAAAGAATCCGCCTTCCAATGCAGGGGATGTGGGTTCGATCCCTGGTCAGGGAGCTAAGATCCTACATGCCATGGGGCAACTAAGCCCGCATGCCACAACTACTGAGCTAGTGTGTCTCAACTAGAGAGAGAAAACCCGCACACCACAACGACAGAGCCCATGTGCCCTGGAACTAGAGAGAGGAAACCAGCACACCACAACTAGAGAGAAGCCCGTGTGCCACAATGAAGAGCCCACACCACAATGAAAAATATCGCACATGCCTCAGTGAAGATCCCACATGCTGCAACTAAGACCCAACACAGCCAAAAAATAAAGTTTTTAAAAATGAAGGAGAAATAAGGACCTTCCCAGGTAAACAAAAGCTGAGGTGGTTCATCACCCCAGACCTACTGTACAAGAATTGCTAAAGGGAGTCCCTCAAGTTGAAATGAATGATGCCAGAGAGGAACATGAAAGCATACAAAAATATGAAGTTCTCTGGTAAAGGCAAATACATAGACAAATAGGGAATCCTGCAATACTGTAATGGTGATATATAAATCACTTAAAAAAATTTATTTATTTATTTATTTTTGGCTGCATTGGGTCTTCATTGCTGTGCATGGGTTTTCTCTAGTTGTGGCGAGTGGGGGCTACTCTTTGTTGCGGTGCCCGAGCTTCTCATTGTGGTGGCATCTCTTGTTGCAGAGCACAGGCTCTAGGCGTGCGGGCTTCAGTAGTTGTGGCACGTGGGCTCAGTAGTTGTGGCTCGCAGGCTCAGTAGTTGTGGTGCGTGGGCTTTGTTGCTCTGCAGCAGGTGGCATCTTCCCAGACCAGGGCTCGAACCCATGTCCCCTGCATTGGCAGGCAGATTCTTAACCACTGCGCCACCAGGGAAGTCCCATAAATCACTTTAAATGCTGGTATAGGATTTTTTAAAGTATACAGATTATCAAGATTATGGTGATATTAATAGGTCAAAAGGTAAAGAGGATGTAAGGCTAGGTACCTTCTTTTTTAGTTTGTTATTTAACTTTTTATTTTATTCTAGCCATCTTAGATCTGTTTTATGGCCCAGCATATAGTCTACCCTGGGGAATGTTCCACGGGCATTTGAGAAGAATGTGTATTCTGCTGTTGTTTGGTGGAGTGTTTCATAGCTGTCTGTTGGGTCTAACTGGTTTATGGTGATGTTCATTTTAATCTCCAGTGATTAATATTGAATTGTCTGCTTCTCTCTTCATTTATGTCAAAATTTGCAATACATTTTGATGCTGTTATTAAGTACAAGAATGTTTAAAATTGTTATGGCTTCTGAAGGACTGACCCTTTTACCATTATAAAATGTCCCTTCATATCTCAAGTAACATTGTTTATTTTAAAGTTTATTTGGTCTGATATTAGTAATAGCCATTCAAGCCTATTTGTGGTTACTGTTTGTATGATACATCTTTTTCCACCTTTCTACTTTCAATCTGTTTGTATCTTTAAAGTGTATCTCCTATAGACAGCATAGAGTTGGATCTTTTTTTTTTAAATCCAGTGCAAAAATCTTTGCCTAATCTTTGGATTGTTTAATCCATTTATATTTTATGGGTTTTTTTTGTTGTTATTTTTGTTGTTATTTTTTGTTGTTATTTTGTTTTGGGTCTCTCACTGTTGTGGCCTCTCCCATTGCGGAGCACAGGCTCCGGACGCGCAGGCTCAGTGGCCATGGCTCACGGGCCCAGCCGCTCTGCGGCATGTGGGATCTTCCCAGACCGGGGCACGAACCCGTGTCCCCTGCATCGGCAGGCGGACTCTCAACCACTGCGCCACCAGGGAAGCCCCCTATATTTTATATTACTATTAATATACTTGGATTTTCCTCTGACATTTGCTTTTTGTTTGTATCTGTGTGTGTCATGGCTTTTGTGTTCCTTTATTTCTCCTTAATTGCTTCCTTTTGCATTACATGGATATTTTCTAATATAGTATTTTAATTTATTTAATGATTTTTTCACTATATATTTTTTAGTTATTTGGTTACCATGAACATCCTTTTTCTTAAAAAATATTTATTTACATATTCATTCATTCATTCATTCATTCATTCATTTTGGCTGCACTGGGTCTTAGTTGCGGCATGTAGACTCTTAGTCGTGGCTGCTTTCAAAACTGTTTTCCTGTCTTTGGCTTTCAACATTTTTACTGCTATGTATCTGTACACAGTACAATCTCTATGGACCTTATCCTTAACTTCACAAATTCTTTCTTCTGCCAGTTAAAATCCACTGCTGAGCTCCCCTAATTTTTTATTTCAGCTATTGTCCTTTCAATTCCAGAATATCCATTTGATTCTTTTTTAAAGACAATTCTATCTCTTTGTTTTTACTCTCTGTTGAATGCATCATTGTCATCATGCCTTCCTTTACTCCTTGATGGTATTTATAATGGCTACTTTGAAGGCTTTGTCTTTTAAAAGCAACATCTGGTCTCATTCGCTGTCAGTTTCTGTGCCTGCTTTCCTTTTTTTTTTTTTTTTTTTTTTCTTCCTGGTGAATGGGTGATACTCTCCAGTTTATTTGCATGTCTCATAATTCTTTTATTGGACCCTGAACATTTTGGATGATACATGATAGCAACTCTGGGTACTGGGCCTCCTCCTGGCTTGTTATTGTTATTAGCTCTTTTTTGTTTCTTGACTTGGCTGGGTTATTTTAGTGGAGTCTATTTCCATCCCTGCGTTGTTGTAAGGTTTCTGGGGCACAGCCTTGGATGTGCATGCTCTCACCTTGGAGTGACACTGGTTTTGTCAGGGATCTC
>NW_006773553.1:1727989-1750691 GCF_000442215.2 Lipotes vexillifer | reverse complement strand
CCGTTTCCCTGAGTACACCCAGCTGTTAAACCCCACTAAGTGCGTGCTGATTACTGTTTTCAAAAATACCCAGGGGCCATAACTTGCTCCATAGCCTGGACTCATCAAGCCCCCACTCCTTTGAATGGATATTTGTAGAGGTCAGTGTTTGAGATCTGTTCTCATCCCCGGTGGTCTCCTCTCAGCTGTCTCTCTTCCTGGTTTGGGGGTAAACCAGCCAGCCTACAGTTAGCTTATGTGTCCAGTGATCCCACCAATCTCCTTCCAACTGCCTTTCACCACATGCTCCACTGCTGAGAGCCCTCTTAGGATTGAACTTCTCCACACTCTACTGCAGATGAAGTCAGTTCCTCTGGGAAGAGATGAGGATTTATCTACTTGATGGCCTGCCTCTCCCCCCAGGCAAAATCCCTGAGCCAGGGTCTGGAGCTGAGGGTGAGAACAATGGCCCACTTTTTCTGAGTGATATCACCCCAGGAGGAGCTGGGCACTCAGTAGAGGGGAAGGGCAGTTGACTCAGGTCTTCTTGGCTTGTCTCTCCAGATGTGGAAGTGCCGCCTTCCCGATTCAGACAACGGCAATCAGGGCCTCAGTGTTCTTGGTGGCGCTGATGCCAAGGTAGAGCTCCTGTCCCACCAGTGGAACCTGGGGAACAAGGCACCCCCACCCTCTTGGCCACACTTGTGCAGAACGTAGCTTCCACAGCAGGTAGCTGAGGACAGGATGGAGAAATGCTGAAGCCCTTTCCTTGCTGGGAAGATAGACCTTCCGGTGGCAGCTGGGGTGGGAGGGAGCCCTGAGCTGAGAGCAGGGAGGAAGTGCATTCTGTTTCAAACGCCACCAACTTCGGGGCTTCCCTGGCGGCACAGTGGTTAAGACTCCGCACTCCCAATGCGGGGGTGGGGGGGGCCGGGTTTGATCCCTGGTCAGGGAACAAGATCCCACATGCCACAACTAAGTAGCCTGCATGCCACAACTAAGGAGCCCGCCTGCCACAACTAAGACCCAGTGCAACCAAATAAATAAATAAATAAATAAATATTTTTAAAACCCCCAAAACCCACTACCGACTCCTGGCATGCTTGTTGAGCTCTAGTAGATTTTCTTGAATATTTCTTCATTTTCTCTATGCCCCTAAACTATTCTAGAGACTTTATTATTATTATTATTATTATTATTACTACTACTACTACTACTACTACTACTATTACTACTATTGGCTGCACCACCTGGCTTGCAGGATCTTAGTTCCCTGACCAGGGATTGAACCCAGGCCACAGCAGTGAAAGCGCCGAGTCCTAACCACTGGACCACCAGGGAATTCCCATCTACAGACTTTAAATTGTTGTGCTTTTATCATTTTCACCAGTTTCACTGGCAAGCGGGTCCACATTGTCCCTCACACCGTCATATCTTTCACCTCACTCTTCTCATACATTTTCTCCCTTTGGTGAGGAGAGAGGAAGGAACGCTATTTTATACTGCGTACCTCTTGCTCTCATAAGCCTGCACAAGTATCACTCCTGGATATTTGTGACAGTTACCCACACACTGGCAGTAGGGACAATCTGAGCCCTGTGATCCTGGAAAACAGGGATCTGTATAAATTTTAGGGCCAGATTTTCCATTTTTGCGCAACAATGCTGATGGGGTTTTGAGAGAGATTGTCTTGAATCAATAAGTCACCAGGGAAGAATGTCATCTTAACAATATTAAGCCTTCCAGTCCATGAACACAGGATGTCTTTCCATTTATTTAGATCTTTAATTGCTCTCAGCAATGTTTGTACTTTTTTAAAAAAAATTATTTATTTATAATTTTGGCCGCCTTATGTCTTTGTTGCTGCGTGCGGGCTTTTCTCTAGTTGTGGGGAGTGGGGGCTACTCTTCGTTGCAGTGCATAGGTTTCTCACTGTGGTGGCTTCTCCCGTGGCAGAGCACGGGCTCTAGGCACGTGGGCTTCAGTAGTTATGGAGCACAGGCCCAGTAGTTGTGGCACACGGGCTTCGTTGCTCCATGGCACGTGGGGTCTTCCTGGACCAGGGATCAAGCCCGTGTCCCCTGAATTGGCAGGTGGATTCTTAACCACTGCGCCACCAGGGAAGTCCCGCAGGCAGTACTTTGATTAGTGACCTTTGTAGAAAACTCTTTGACAGTGTGAGGGGCATGAAAGGCTCAGTAGGGTGATCTTTTGAAACCCTTTACCCGTGTACAGTGCACAAACCGCTTTCCTTCCTGATATATGTCGTTAGGATATCTCTGAAGCGCTGTGGTCAGCAGGGCACAGTACATGTACTATTCATGTAGTGTCAGATGTTGAAGCTTGTGTTTAACAAAGACATGAGTGTGAATGACCCTGCATGGTGGTATCTCTGAGAATTCTGTATTTATCAGCTGGTGGTGCAGTTACTCCTTCAGTGCAAGATGTGTCTGTGACACCCTGTTATTAGCAACATGTGCTGTGTGTGTACTGCTTTCCTCAGTGACATGTGTTGAGACTTGTGTTTAACTGAACTGGGTGCGTGACTGATCCTGTAGAGATGTCTCTATCACTGAGTCAGTCACTGTGTGGTGCAAACACTCTTTTCTGTAGTGACGCGAGCTGAGACTGTGTCACCGGGTATGTGGTTCAGGTAGCCTGTTATTCTGAACACTGTGTTTAACAAGCTGGTTGGTAAGTATATGACGATACTCGAGTAGAAGTGTGTGGTTCAAGTGCTTCATGCTTACGGGATACACATTTGAACGATGATTGAATTGAGGCAAGTGGATAAGTGAAGGACAATGCTATGTATGGAATGCCGTGTCATGGGTGTGGCTCACATGCTCCATTTTTCAGCAATATATATTTAACAACATTAAATGTAATGGTAGTACCGGAAGGAGAGTTAAGAGAGAGAGGAGCAGACAAAAATATTTGAAGAAATAGTGGTTGAAAACTTCCAAAATTTACTGAAAAACAATAAATTCTATATCCAGGAAGCTCAAAGAAGTAAAGGAAGATATGAAGACAGTGTCTCATAAAATAGAGAATAATAATAAAGACATAGAAAACATATATGGAAATTTAAAAAGTACAATGAAAAAAATAAAAATTTTGTTAAAGGGGTTAACAGTAGTTATGGACTGTCATAAGAAAGAATCAGCAATTTGAAGATAGATCAGTAGAGTTCATGCAGCTGAAGAACAGAGAGAAAAGAGAGTGGATAAAAATGAACAGAGTTCCTGAAAAATATGGGATACACTTTAGTGTACCAACATACATGTAGGAGAAGTGCCAGAGGAGAGGAGAAAGAGAAAGAAACAGAAAAGATAATGACTGAAAACTTCCCTAATTTGCTGAAAAACATTAATCTACACATCCAGTAAGCTTGAAGAACTCCAAATAGGATAAATACAATGATATCCACACCCAGGCATATCATAGTAAAACTACTGAAAGACCAAGAGAAAATTTTGAAAACAGCCAGAGAAAAATGACTCATCACATACAAGGTAACCCTAATATGACATTTCATCAGACACAGAGGAGGCCAGAGGCAGTGAGATGACAGTTTCAAAGTGTTGAAAGGAAAAAAAAAATTGTCAACCAAGAATCTTATTATCTAGCAAAAGTATCTTTCAAGAAGGAAGATAAGATAAAGATATTCTCAGAAAAATTAAAAATGAATCATCGCTAACAGACCCGCCTTTAAGACACACCTTAAAGACACACTGGTTTTCAGGCTGAAAGCAACGAAACCCAGATAGAAATTCATACACACACACACACACACACACACACACACACACACACACGACACATACACACATAAACAGAAAGGAAGAGACAGAAAATGTGTACAGATAGTTTGTAATTATAGAAATTGATATAAATGCATATTTCATCTTCTTTCTTAACTGATTTACAAAGTAATCTTAAAATCAATGACCGAAATATAAGAGCCAAAATCATAAAACTCTTAGAAGAAAACACAGGGTAAATCTTCATGACATTGGATTTGGCAATGGGTTTTTATATATAACACCAAAAGCACAAACAACAAAAGAAAAATAGACAAATTGGACTCCATAAGAATTCAAAACTTCTGTGCATCAAATGACATCATTAAGAAAGTAAAAGGACAACCTACAGATGAGAGAAAATATTTGCAAATCATATATCTGATAAAGGTGTAGTATCCAAAGTATATTAAGAACTCTGACAACTCAACAACAAAAATACAAATAATCCAATTAAAAAAGGGGAGAAGAAAAAAAAAGGGGAGGGGGTTAAATCAACATTTCTCTGAAGAAGATATACAAATGGCCAATAAGCCCATGAAAAGATGCTCAAGATCATTAGTCATTGGGGAAACGCAAACCAAAACCACAATGAAATACCACTTCACACCCATTAGGATCTATTATTAATAAACAAACAAGCCAGAAAATAACAAGTGTTGGTAAGGATGTGGAGAAACTGAAAACCTTATGCACTGACAGTGGGAATACAGAATACTGCAGCCACTGTGATGTTTCTTCAAAATAGTAAATATAATATTAACATATGTCCCAGAAACTCCAGTTTTGAGTATATACTCAAAAGAATTGAAAGAAGACACTCAAAACAGGTATCTGTATACATACGTTCACAGCAGTATTATTCACAATAGCCAAAAGGTGGAAATAATCCACGTCATCAACAGACGAACGGACAAATAAAACATGGTATGTACACAAAATGGAATATTATCTGGCCATAAAAAGGAATTAAATTCTGACACTTTACAACCTGGGTGAACCTTGAATACCCTAGGCCAAGAAATAAGCCAGTCACAAAAGGACAGATGCCATATGATTCCACCTATATGGGGTATCTCGAGTCACTGAAGTTGTAGAGACAGAAAGTAGAATGGTGGCTGCGAGAGCCTGGGGAGAGGGGGACAGGGAATTAGTGTTTCATGGGGACAGAGTTTCAGTTTGGGAAGATCAAAAAGTTCTGGGGATGATGATGGTGGTGATGGTTGCACAACAATATAAATGTACTTAATGCCACTGAACTGTACACTGAAAAACAGTTAAAATGGTAAAGAGAGAAAATATTTGCACATCATATATCTGATAAAGATATGCTATGTATATCTTATCACAATAACAACTAATAAGTTAATTTTTTTAACTGAAATAAAATTGTAAATGGTGTGGGATGAATTAAAACTCGCAGACCATCACCGGGTCATGGGTCAAGGTTATGGGGTTCTCCCCTCTCTTCTGCCAAGGGGAGAATGGGCTACAGACAGGGTTCAGTCCCAAGTATAAGGTGGGGTCTGACCACCTGTTCCTTTACAAACAATTGTGCCCTTGTGGAATTAAGAAATCATCTGTAGCTCCCAGAAGGGGCTGATCCTATAGACATTAAAGCTCATAGCAATACTTTCACCCAGGGGAGGCGTGAGGGGTGCTGGGGAGGCTGATTTCCCCAGTGAGGTAGAGCCGGGGGCTAGCCTGCTGGCCCCGTGCCACGCCTGGCAGATGAGCCTGCCCTGAGCTAACGTGGCCCACCTGGGTGGCCTGGGGAGCTGCAGTGGTGGCTGTGGACCTTGGGGGCCTGCCCTGTGAGGAGCTGTGTCTGAGCCGTCCAGGGCTGTGGCCAGCACGGCCTGTCCTTCCCCACTGCCTGGACCATGTTGCCAGCTGCCCGGCTCTGCTCAGTCCACACCAGGGAAGATGTATGAGGACCACAGGTGCCGGGCCGGCTGAGTGTGGACAGTAGCGTTCCTGGCCAGCCATGGTCCTCTTAGGGGGCCTGAATTAGTTTGGTGTCCTGGGGAGACCGGCAAGTCTTGAGCTGTGGTTGGAATAATTTAGGACAAGGACAGGTAAGCGCCGTAACGGTCACCATCTCTTATCTTTTGTTACTCTGGGGCCTCTTCTCGTTATTCCTCGACAAGCCCCCTTTGAGACAGAACGTTCCTGTGTTTTGCATACGGGGAAACCAAGGCACAGAGAATGGCAGTGAGTGGACAGGGGGGCATAGCAGGTAAGTGGCAGAGGGGAACCCTGGCCACACCTCCTCCACAGGCCTGGCACTTGTGGGCGCGTCCACTGCCCGCTGCCCTTCAGCCAGTGCACCAGGAACACACGTGTAAGTGACCACGTTGGCATTTCACTGGCTGGAGGGAAGGAAGATGCAGACAGTGGGCAGCAGAGGAGGGCTGGTGGGAGGAAGAACCTGCTAGAGGATTGGGCATCAGGCAGGTGGTTTGGTGCAGCATCTAAGGAAGCCTGGCTTTGCTCTGGCTGGAGTGCTCCCAGAAAGCAGGGACAGTTTTACGATTGGGTGCTTTGTGGGTGACCTCATTTATGCCTTTTCTTAGATAAAATTATGAAGCAGTCTTGTCTTGTTTCATTTTATCCTGATCTCTGAGTAACCTCAGTAATCTCTGAGGTTGATTGTCTGTGAGGGTTTTTATGTCCTGCAGAACAAAACGGCCTGGCTGTGAGCCTCAGACAGCTTGTGGTCATACTGAGATCTAGCTATAAGTGTCAGATCAGTTCCAGATGTCAGGGGCTGCTTTTTTTTCCTCTCTCGGTTCCTCTTTTGGCCAAAGATGGGTGACATCAGGCAGCAGGACATTAATTCATGATGTCCAGATTTTTACCCTTGTCAAGATTCTGCTGATAAAGATCAGAAGCATGTATATTACACATACTCTCTGGTTGATTCAAGGTTAATCTCTTTTTTCTTTCTGTTGTAGGATGCATTGTTGAAACATCTGATGTGACAATGGCTGTGCAGTAGCATTTAAAACTCTGGACACACATGTATCACATCAAAGGAAAGCATCGACTAAATGAAAAGACAACCTACTGAATGGGAGAAAATATTTGCAAATGATGCGACAGACCAGGGGTTCATCTCCAAAATTTACGAACAGCTCACACAACTCAATATTGAAAAAACAAACAACCCAATTAAAAAAATGGACAGAAGACCTAAATACACATCTCTCCAAAGAAGATACACAGGTGGCCAACAGGCACATGAAAAGATGCTCAACATCACTAATTATTAGAGAAATGCAAATCAAAACTACAGTGAGGTGTCACCTCACACCAGTCAGAACAGCCGTCATTAAAAAGTGTACAAATAACGAATGCTGGAGGGGGTATGGAGAAAAGGGAGCCCTCTTGCACTGTTGGTGGGAATGTAAATTGTGCAGCCACTATGGAGGACAGTATGGAGGTTCCTTAAAAAACTAAAAATAGAGCTACCATATGATCCAGCAATCCCATCCCTGAATATACAACTGGAAGAAACAAAAATTCTAATTTGAAAAGATACACGCACCCCCAATGTTCACAGCAGCACTATTTACAATAGCCAATACATGGAAACAACCCAAGTGCCCATCAACAGATGACTGGCTTAAGAAGATGTGGTATGTATGTATGTATGTGTGTGTATATATACACACACACACACATACACACAATGGAATACTAGTCATAAAAAAGAATGAAATATTTCCATTTGCAGCAACATGGATGGACCTAGAGAATATTATACTTAGTGAAGCCAGAGAAAGACAAAAGCTATTTGATATCACTTACATGTGGAATCTAAAAAATAATACAAATGAATCTATATACAAAACAGAAACTGACTCACAGACGTAGAAAACAAACTTACGATTACCAAAGGTGGGGGGAGGGATAAAGTAGGATTATGAGAATAACAAACTACTATACATAAAATCAATAAGCAACAGGGATTTACTGTATAGCACAGGGAACTCTAATATCTTGTAATAATCTATAATTGAAAATAATCTGAAAAAATATATATTTAACTGAATCACTTTGCTATAAACCTGAAACTAACACAATATTGTAAATCAACTACACTTCAGTTGAAAAAAAATCTCTGGGCAGGACATGTAAACCAGCAGTAAAAAGGGCAATTAACACAAACAAAATGACTTTCAGTGCTTCCTATAGGTCTCAAAGCCAATAGGGCCCAGAATTTAGCTGGGTTTGCTTTAGACAGTCAGGTCCATTTCCTTCCAGGTTCGTCACACACTGTTCTGTCTGCCCTGTTGTACTTATGTAGGCATCACAAGCAGTATTCGCTACAGCAGGCTAAGAGCAAATCAAACGCTATCCCATCATCCGTGACTGCTGTAGCGAAAGCATTTAGTCTGTTGGTTCTTCAGAACACATGTAGCATCATTTATGACTTTCATGAAGGTTAGAGAAAAGTCAGAACCACTTTTTTCTAGTTGTTTTATTCCCTTCGTGGAAATTGTATTCTGTGGAGTATGCATGAAAAGGGAATCAATTATCCCTTCTGGAAGTTTTTTTAAAATGACTTGTATAAATTTTGTTTTAGAAGCTTCCAGATATTCTTTTTAGGACATATGATTGACTGGAGGGGTGGTTGTTTTAAGTGTCTGGATACCTCTAACAATTACTCAGAATACACAGGATAAGTTAGAATATCCACATGAGATATGACATCCCAGCAGAGCCTGGATTATATTGGGAGTATAAACAGCATTTATTATAATAGGAGTGAGTCCATTGGACTTGCGTGTTTTTAGATTTATCGTTTTCAGGCTTCACTGATACCAATATGGTATTTCAAATCGATCTTTTGCTTAGTGCCTCTGAGATTTTTCACCCAGCAATCTGATCTGGAACTTGTAGACTGACAATTATTGGCACTCACACAGGGTGAAAAGAATTCCAGCACGGAAAAACCTTGTAATATATGAGGCTGAATACTGTCTTCCCTGAAAGACTGTTGCATTTTTTCTGGAACACAGTTAAGCTACTAGGGATCAGTTTGATCCTTTTAAGCTATCTGTTCCCAGAAAACTCCACACTCTTTAAAGGAATTAAACAACATCTTGGACCCAAAGACATAAAAGTTACAGTGTCAAGCATCCAACTAAAAATCAATAGGCATGACTAAAAAAGGAAAGGAATTCGGAAATGTGCTACAACATGGATGAACCTTGAAAACATTATGCCCCATGAAATAAGCCAGTCACAAAAGGACAAATACTGGGCTTCCCTGGTGGCGCAGTAGTTAAGAATCCACCTGCCAATGCAGGGGACATGGGTTCGAGCCCTGGTCCGGGAAGATCCCACATGCCACGGAGCAACTAAGCCAGTGCGCCATAACTACTGAGCTTGCGCTCTAGAGCCCGTGAGCCACAACTACTGAGCCCACGTGCTGCAACTGCTGGGCCTGCATGCCTAGACCCCACGCTCCGCAACAAGAGAAGCCACCGCAATGAGAAGTCCGCGCACCTCAACAAAGAGTAGCCCCTGCTAAATAAATAAATAAAATTTAAAAATAAAAAATAAAAATTGTCCCTTGTTTCTCTGAATTTTTTTTTTATAATTTCATTTATTTATTTTTGGCTGGACTGGGTCTTCGTTGCCGTGCGCAGGCTTTCTCTAGTTGCGACGAGCAGGGGCTACTCTTTGTTGTGGCGCACGGGCTTCTCATTGCGGTGGCCTCTCTTGTTGCAGAGCACCGGCTCCAGGCACGCGGGCCCAGCAGTTGCAGCCCACAGGCTCTAGAGCGCAGGCTCAGTAGTTGTGGCACATGGGCTTAGTTGCTCCATGGCATGTGGGATCTTCCCAGACCAGGGCTCAAACCCGTGTCCCCTGCATTAGCAGGCAGACTCTTAACCACTGTACCACCAGGGAAGTCCCAAGGGACAATTTTTAAAAGGATCCTCATGCTGTCACACTCCCACATTTCCATAGTCAACAGGGGAGGTAAATTTGAGAGCGAGGTTTGGCCACCGTGGAGATTTGCACCAGGCCTTAGCGAGGCAAGTGAATTCGCTATACTGCTCACCCCTGTTGCCCATCCCTAACTCTGCAATATTTTATTTATTTATTTATTCATTCATTCATTCATTCATTCATGCACGCATGTGTACACACATGCATGCTGGGTCTTAGTTGTGGCACGCGGGATCGAGTTCCCCAACAAGGGATTGAACCCAGGCCCCCTGCATTGGGAGCACAGAGTCTTAACCACTGGACCACCAGGGAAGTCCCTCTGCAACTTTTCTGACTTGATTCTGTCGTCTGCAAACTTTTTCTTTGCTGCAGTGGACCTGTGTTTTTCATTTTTTCCTGTCCCTCTGAGTCCAAATTTTCATTTGCTTTTACCTGTGAAGGAGTCGCGTGTTTATAGCAAAACAGTGGACTCAAGGGTTTTTCAGAACTCCTACTATTTTGTCTCACCTTTTATAACAAATCTTAGGGAAATCTGTCCTAATGTCCGGAGGGATCTAAAATTATTCACGTGTAGGTGATTTGCTGGCAGCCTCAGAAGCTAAAGAGTAATGCAAATACTTTGGTTTGCTACATTCCCTCCCCCAGCAGAGAGAGGATTCTCAGACTGAGATCAAATACTCAGGGCAGTCACCGTGGAAGGCCACAGAGGGTTAGCATCTAGGAGGGGGCCAGCTTTGCAGATGAAATGACCTATGACAGAAAACTCAACTTAGATAATTTGGGGACTAGTAGGATGTTTTCCACGGTGGATTCCAGCTTTTACAAGAATAGGCGAAAAGCTCTGATGGAGCAACTGACTGATAACAGTCTAGACCCTCTGATTCCATTCCTAGAATCTGAAGGAGCTTCTGAACACCTGAAGTTGGCTGGAGTCTCTCGCCAGCTGTGAGGATTCCCAATTTTGAAAAAATATTCTGCGTGACCTGCCATGAAGACAAACGCAGCACTGCTAGCAGAATTTAACTCCGAAATCGGCATCAGACTCCAGGCCCTCAGCCTGCTTCCCGGTGCTTCTGGGTTTATCCTCAGAGCTGTGGTGGCAGTAGACACATGGGTTGAAAGGGCTCAAGCCCTCTTTGGGTCACTGGACTTGTCTGCATGTCCCACGTGCCCTGACAGCCCTCTTTCAAGTGCATGACACCCAGCACTGCAGGCGTGCCGCCCACTAGCTGTGGACAAATATCATTATCCAGCCCCGATGCTCTCTAACCAGACCCTGGTCAGCAGCCAGGCAGGCGACACAATGGCAACCAAGGAAGACGATAGGCCTCGTCTGACTCACCTGACGATGCTGTTCCAAGTTCAGACTTGATCACATCCCCAGCTGGGTCAGGTGTCGGGATGAAAATGGCTGAGTTAAGACTTCTGTGAGGTGGTGGGTGGCCAGGAACTCTCAGAAGCTTATGTTTTGCCTGGAATTAAATCAGCAGAAGCCGAATTAACTATTAGCAGTCACTGGGGCCACCATTCTCAATTCAAGACTTAAAGCAGGGAGGCTCCCCTGGTGGCGCAGTGGGTAAGACTCTGTGCTCCCAGTGCAGGGGGGCCGGGTTCGATCCCTGGTCAGGGAACTAGATCCCACATGCATGCCGCAACTAAGAGTTCGCATGCCACAACTAAGGAGCCCTGGAGCCGCAACTAAGGAGGCCACGTGCTGCAACTAAGGAGCCGGCAAGCCACAACTAAGGAGCCCGCCTGCTGCAACTAAGACCTGGTGCAACCAAATAAATCATAAATAAATAATAAAAATAAATATTAAAAAAAAGATTTAAAGCAAATCTACAGACAGTAATTATATGTAAACATCTGTTTAGGGCCTGTTTTGCAACAGGGAAAATTTGGGAAAACAGGGCATTCTCGACCGTGGTGGGAACTAAAATATCTCACAGAAAACTAAGCGCTGAGTTGTTCGGGGCTTCACAGCTCGTGTATCAGCAGGTGTGGCAGCATCCACGTGAGGCTTATGACGGTTTCTAGGGGAAGCTGTTTTGCTGACGCAGTTACAGAAGCCCCTGCTGAATCGTGGACATTCCCCCTTGTAATTCAAGAGGTAACTGCTGTTCGTTTTCAAAAATACGCTTCATGTAAGGAAATGGACGAATGCATTGAGAAAGGGGTCAAAATAAAAGTGACCAAACTCTGGTTATCAGCCAACAAAACAACTGCTGTGCCACACCTCCCATCTGCCTGGTGAGATGTGTCATAACAGAATCACGTGAGTCCGTCGTCCTAGAGGAACTTGACAGTCCCCACGCTCTTACCAAACAGATGACAGTGTCTGCCACGTACCAGAGACGTGCTGCTTGTCAGGCTGCTGCCAGGAAAGCACAGGACGTTTCCTGGACCAGCTTCGTCAGGCAGTGGATTCCATAGAATCAAGGCCTGTGGAAGGTGAGAGGTTTCATCGCGCGGTTTGCAGGATGTCCAGTTGGCTGATGTCCACCATCGTTCATGAATCGTGCTGCGTACGCCCTGTCCCCTTGGCCCTCCAAGGTGGAGCAGATGAGCCCAACTCTGGAAGCTTCG
Organism: Lipotes vexillifer; assembly: GCF_000442215.2. NCBI lineage: Eukaryota > Metazoa > Chordata > Mammalia > Artiodactyla > Lipotidae > Lipotes > Lipotes vexillifer. The sequence continues at coordinate 1,738,359 of NW_006773553.1, read as the reverse complement.
TCCTGCCATCTCCCGGGTGGGACCGGCCTGGAGCGTCCTTCCCAGCACCACTGCCCCCTCTGAACATACAAGCTGGAGTTTGGCGGGCCTGTGACCTTGGATCTGAGACCATATCCCGTGGGCACAGGACGCTTGTGCCGGCTCCTCTCATAACCAGGTCCAATGCCAAAAAGGGCTGCTCTCCCTGAAAACCCCGAGACCTCAGGTCGCAGGACCTGGAGGGACCGTCCAGAGGAAGTTTCACATGCACTCGGGTGCTGTCACTCCTGGGAGGGACCCTTTCACGTGCCTTGACCTGGCTCCCCACAGGAGAGAAAAACCCAGCTGGATCCGTGCTTCTGAGGTGAAGGAGGTTCCCACAAGGACTGGACTCAAGTTTCCTCGAATGACTGACATTGCTCTGAACTCAACAGAGAAGAGCTTTTCCAGGGGAGTTCTCACTGCAGGGAGCCCCACCATCCTGTTCACAGCAGCGATGCCTCAGCTGCTCCAAGACTCTTAATTCACTGGCCACAAACCTGTTGTCACACTTGTTGCTTCTCCTCTGTCCCAGTGATGGTCTCCTCAGTTTTCCCAAATAGACATGGTCTGGGCGCAGAAGTCCAACAATCCAATTATCCACAAAGCTGGAGGACATCGAGGTAGGGGTAGGAGGCTTGCAGTGGAGGTGAGATCGGGCTCAACTCCAAACATAGCAAGGAAAAGGGGGAGCAGGGTGGAGGTGGTCAGTGGACAGAAAATGATTAAGAGGAAACACCAGGGAACAGGGGGGATCCTGGCTGAACCAAGCTCACTGGATTCTTGCTGAAGTTTGGCCAGGGTGATGGGACATCGCCTGGGGGGTGGGGGGAGGAACCTGATCAGACATCCGGGGTGATCAGATACCAAGAGAGGGGATTCCGGCTAAACTGACTTATGCTAAAACTGGACAACGCAGAGAGGAACACAGAAGCCGAAAAGTCAGGGCCTGGTTGAGAAGAGTTCAGAAGATCCTGGGTTTGGTCAAGGAGAGGATCCTTGTCAACACTCAAACCCCAAATGTGATACCCAATGTCTGAGGCTAAGAGCCTTTATAAGTGGAATCGTGTCCCCCCTGGGCCTGCCCTCTATGGAATCTTTTTATTAAGGGGTCTGTTTGGGGCCATCCAAGGACAAAAAGAGACGTGTTAGAGCCAATCCTTGGAGGAACAGGACAGGCAAGTTCTAGCTGATGCTTTTTTTTTGGCTGCACCATACGGCTTGCAGGATATTAATTCCCTGACCAGGGATTGAACCTGCACTACACCCTCGGCAGTGAGAGCACCAGGTCTTAACCACTGGACCGCCAGGGAAGTCCCTAGCTGATGCTTTGTTTTGTTTTTTTTTGTTTTTGTTTTTTGTGGTACGCGGGCCTCTCACTGTTGTGGCCTCTCCCGTTGCGGAGCACAGCCTCCGGACGGGCAGGCTCAGTGGCCATGGTTCACGGGCCCAGCAGCTCCGCGGCATGTGGGATCTTCCCGGACCGGGGCACGAACCGGTGTCCCCTGCACCGGCAGGCGGACTCCCAACCACTGCGCCACCAGGGAAGCCCTCACAAGGTGCTGTGATACTAGATAACAGCCATGGGTGCCTTTGGCTTTTGTGTCTGGGAAATATTATGTAGGATGGTGGAACAGTTACGCAAGGGCCTAAGTTATCACGTGTGAGGCTACTCGTGTGAGTGGAGGGAACTCAGGACAGATGCATTGGGTCTTACAAGAAAAACTCTTAGAACGTTTGATTGTTGGGCCCTGGAGATACTCTGTCCCTTAGGCTAAGACTGGGTGAGTCTTTGTGGGCAACAAAATGACACTTCAACTGTTCATCATGTGAAAGTGCAAGCAGCAAAGTGAACACACTTTGTAAAATTAATGTATGGCAGAAGGGGAATTTTTGCACGTTGCTTGTCAGTGGGGTTTGGGACACACTGCCCCAAAATTTGATGCCTTGGTATGCTGATTTTTTTTTTTTTTTTTTTTTGGCTGTGCTGTATGGCTTATGGGAACTTAGTTCCCCAGCCGAGGATCGAACCTGCGCCCCCTGCAGTGGCAGCTCGGAGTCCTAACCACTGGACCGCCAGGGAAGTCCCTGAATATTTTAAGCTGAAGGAATTTGAGAAATGGGAGGTTCAGGAAGAACTTTCTGACCTTCCCCTGAAACCAGGCATAAAACTGTCACGTGAGAGGTGCCCCCCCCCCCCATACCCGGAGGAAAGAAGCATCTCTATCTCCAAGGATGGAGGGAAGAGGGGAGAAAACTGCATGGTCAGGCCTTGCCAAGCTCCACCGTTCACTCCACGTAGCTCATACCCTTCCTGTTCTAGAACATTTCCCCACGACTTCCCACTTGTTATCAAGCCCAGCGTGAAAACGCGCAGGTGAGACCACCTCTTCAGGCCTTCATTTCCTTCCAAGGCTCCCATGTCACAGACAACTTACATTAAATAAATCTGTGTGCTTTTCTCTTGTTAATCTGGCTTTTGTTACATGGGCCCCAGCTGAGAGTTTAGACGAGCATGTTAAAAAACAAAATTCAACTGAGTAAATTTCAAAGATCTTATTGGCTCTATTCAATGATTCATGGATCGGACAGCATCCCATCTAGCACGCAGAGAGGAGCTCCGAGGAACTGTACAAAGTGAAAGACTTTTACAGGCAGAAGGAGCGGGAACAGGAAGTTGTACTTGGCAGAAAAGCAGGTTGGTTACTGCAAGGTCACTTCCCTTTAGGGGATGCAGGGGTCCACCAGGCAGATGACCTCACTGGTGCTGATCTGGGGATTCCTGATTCCCTGGTTTAAGATCCTATTTCTGCGAGAGGCTGAAACTGTAATTAAGTGAAGTTTGGTGACATGGGGCTCAGCATCGGTGACTCCATCTGGGGGACCGTTGTCTTTGACATTGGTATGCATTTAAAGATTTCTCCCCACATCACGATTGTACTGAATTTTCTAATTCATCCCATTGTATTCTGATAATTCTTTACTATAGAATCACTGAATATTTCAATGGCTGCAAAATACTAAGAGAAAGGTAGAAACAGCAATGGAGATCATTAGAAATTGTAGTGTTACTGTTACCAACCCAGGTCCTTGGACTCTTTTTAATCAGTAGGTTAATTTTTTAAAGTCCTACTAAGTATCCCAAGGCTGGAGTCTCAGGCAACGTGGACTGTGTTTGTATTTCAAGGCTTGAGTGCTTGACCTGTGCCCGGCAGAGATTCGCAGAAGCGGCTGGACAGACAAAACCACATAAAACATAGATCCTCTAAAACTCACTTTAAAGTTCAACGTGTACCAACGACAGAAACTTAAAAGACTCAGACAAGAAACAAAGAAATGGTGTCACCACGAGGTGGCCTCCTGTCAGCTGGAGTTGGGAACAGAGAACAGAAAAGTACTCGGGGGAGGGGGGGGAGCTGTGACAAAGGTGACCTAACAGGAAGTCTCCAAGATGAAACGGACGGGAGTGTAGGTATGAGGACCAAGGGAGAGGGAACGAGAGGAGGGACAGAAAACACTGAAAAAGAGAGAGAGACAGAGGTTGCCTTTCAACCTGCCCCTGCGGGTGTCTATTCAGGCACCAGTCAACCTGCATCCAGAAACCGCCAAGCACCCTGTCCACTGCCCCCTGGGGTGCCCCAGCCCCGAAACCAGCCAGCTGCACATCTCCCACCTGTGTGTCACCCGTCAAGGTGACTGCTGCCAGCCAGAGGGAGCAGGCCTCACAGCTGAGAGGAGGGATGCTGCAGCTGCCCAACGTCCACTCCCTCGGAAGGAGAGGAGAGATCAGGAGAGGGAAAGGACCAAGGGGAGGCGGAAGCAATGCCTGAGCAAGGGTGCCGAGACCCTCGGGGTGACGATGGCAGACTTACCAAACGCGGAGAAGCTGAAGCAAGAGGTCTAGGCCGCTTGGAAGCTGCGTTTGGTGGTCCCGGAGGGGCCTACATCCTCTCCTGGGGGGGGCTGTAAAAGGCCCCAAGGACTTCCCGCCAGAGTCATCACAAAGTGTAATACTGACCCGGGTCCCTGGACTCTTTAATCAATAGAAATTGATAAGCGGCCAGACGAGGAACTCAAACAAGGCTTTACTGGGGCTTGTGCTGCAGCAGGAGGGAAGATGACCTCACTGGTGCTGATCTGGGGATTCCTGATTCCCTGGTTTAAGATCCTATTTCTGCGAGAGGCTGAAACTGTAATTAAGTGAAGTTTGGTGACATGGGGCTCAGCATCGGTGACTCCATCTGGGGGACCGTTGTCTTTGACATTGGTATGCATTTAAAGATTTCTCCCCACATCACGATTGTACTGAATTTTCTAATTCATCCCATTGTATTCTGATAATTCTTTACTATAGAATCACTGAATATTTCAATGGCTGCAAAATACTAAGAGAAAGGTAGAAACAGCAATGGAGATCATTAGAAATTGTAGTGTTACTGTTACCAACCCAGGTCCTTGGACTCTTTTTAATCAGTAGGTTAATTTTTTAAAGTCCTACTAAGTATCCCAAGGCTGGAGTCTCAGGCAACGTGGACTGTGTTTGTATTTCAAGGCTTGAGTGCTTGACCTGTGCCCGGCAGAGATTCGCAGAAGCGGCTGGACAGACAAAACCACATAAAACATAGATCCTCTAAAACTCACTTTAAAGTTCAACGTGTACCAACGACAGAAACTTAAAAGACTCAGACAAGAAACAAAGAAATGGTGTCACCACGAGGTGGCCTCCTGTCAGCTGGAGTTGGGAACAGAGAACAGAAAAGTACTCGGGGGAGGGGGGGGAGCTGTGACAAAGGTGACCTAACAGGAAGTCTCCAAGATGAAACGGACGGGAGTGTAGGTATGAGGACCAAGGGAGAGGGAACGAGAGGAGGGACAGAAAACACTGAAAAAGAGAGAGAGACAGAGGTTGCCTTTCAACCTGCCCCTGCGGGTGTCTATTCAGGCACCAGTCAACCTGCATCCAGAAACCGCCAAGCACCCTGTCCACTGCCCCCTGGGGTGCCCCAGCCCCGAAACCAGCCAGCTGCACATCTCCCACCTGTGTGTCACCCGTCAAGGTGACTGCTGCCAGCCAGAGGGAGCAGGCCTCACAGCTGAGAGGAGGGATGCTGCAGCTGCCCAACGTCCACTCCCTCGGAAGGAGAGGAGAGATCAGGAGAGGGAAAGGACCAAGGGGAGGCGGAAGCAATGCCTGAGCAAGGGTGCCGAGACCCTCGGGGTGACGATGGCAGACTTACCAAACGCGGAGAAGCTGAAGCAAGAGGTCTAGGCCGCTTGGAAGCTGCGTTTGGTGGTCCCGGAGGGGCCTACATCCTCTCCTGGGGGGGGCTGTAAAAGGCCCCAAGGACTTCCCGCCAGAGTCATCACAAAGTGTAATACTGACCCGGGTCCCTGGACTCTTTAATCAATAGAAATTGATAAGCGGCCAGACGAGGAACTCAAACAAGGCTTTACTGGGGCTTGTGCTGCAGCAGGAGGGACTGGGAACAAGTAACAGGCGCTGCTCCCTAGGTGAGCGGGCAGGTCCCTTAAATGGGGTGGGGGGCGGGGGCGGGCTGATGGGAGGGGCTGGAGAGGCGGCTCAGGTGGTCTGCCCACCCCGCTGCTGGTGCCGTGTGCAGGGGGCAGGCGCAGTTCCCTGCTTTTGCTCCCGGCACCTCAGCACTGGCAGTTGGTTTGTGGCCTTTCTGTATCTTATTGCTCAGAATTGCCCCCAGCTGAGCATGCACACAGTTATTTTTAGTCCGGTGTAGATCCTCTGTATCTGCTGCTCGAGGAGCCGTTATCCAGGTGCAAGCTCTCCAGTAGAGTCCCAGGTCTCAGCCTATCACACTACTATAAAATAGCAACAAGGGCTTCCCTGTTGGCGCAGTGGTCAGGAATCAACCTGCCAATGCAGGGCACACGGGTTCAAGCCCTGGTCCAGGAAGACCCCACATGCTGCGGAGCAACTAAGCCCGTGCGCCACAACTACTGAGCCTGCGCTCTAGAACCTGTGAGCCACAACTACTGAGCCCACATGCCACAACTACTGAACCCCGTGCGCCTAGAGCCCGTGCTCCACAAGAGAAGCCACTGCAATGAGAAGCCCGTGCACCACAACGAAGAGTAGCGCCTGCTCGACGCAGCTAGAGAAAGCCCACGCGCAGCAACGACGACCCAGCACAGCCAAAAACAAACAAACAAATAAATAAATTTATAAAATAGCAACAAAAGGGAGAATTGTGAGGGTAAATAAAAATAAGATTGAACTTTCCCTTGTTATTAAAAGGAAAGAGGTCTTTTCTCCCCCCTCCTTTCTCTTAGGACTTTTCCTAGAGAAAACTATTTGTAAATTCTCCCTCTGTCAGGGGCTGCTGTAACAAAATCCACAGATGGGGCAGCTTGTAAACAACAACATTTACTTCTCATGGTTCAGGAGGTTGGAAGTCCAAGATTATGGGGCCAGCAGACACGCTATAGTGGCTGGTGAGGGCCCACTTTCTGGTGCATGGCCGGCTGGGTCCTCACACATGGAAGAGGGTAGTGGTCTCTGCAGGGTCTCTAATCTCTAACAAGGGCACTAATCCCATACACAAGGGCTGTACCCTCAAGACCTAATTATCTCCCAAAGGTCCCACCCCCTAGTCCCATCACATTGGGCGCTAGGATTTCGACATATGAACTGGGGCATGGGGTTGGGGGGGAAGGGGGCAGGGGTGATACACTTCAGCCCACGGCGGGGCTAAGGATGCAGCTTCCCTTGCGTCGTGTCACTGCCATTTTCAGTGTCACGGAGGCCTCAGAAGCAGGAACCGCAAGCTAAGTCACCAGATCTCCAACCCGGACCTTGGAGTTGGTGACCTTAGCCAGAGAGGAGAGCCACCAGCCGGGCTGCAAGGCCTCGGCACAGTCACCTGGGCTCTTGTGAACCTACAGAACCAGGGTGGGAAGCATCAGGTTTGGGACCCAGAGGCCTGTTCTCGGGATCTGGGAGGCTGTGGGGTGAAGGCTCACCTGAGCAAGGAAGTTGGCACCAGAGACCGTGTGTTCAAGTCCCGGCTCACCCCTGACTAGTTTTTTCCAATGGAGACACATCATTTCTCTGAGTTTCTGTTAAAAACGGATACTCGATGTACTGCACGGGGTGGTTTCCAGGCTTTAGGGAGATGCTGTTTGGGAAGATGCTTTGAGAGCTATAAGGCACAAGACAAGTACTACTTAATATGACTCATCTGGCCTCTGTGGCGCACTCGCCCGCCGGGCCGGTCTCCCCTTCTGTCCAAAGAGCAGGGGAAGCAACGCACTGCAGTCCCTTCCAGCGCTGGCAGGGCGTGGGGTGCGGGCTCTAGCTAGACAGCACCCTCCCGCCCCCCCCGACTCCGCTGAGGCTCCGCCACATTCCTGAGCCTGCCAGCCCCAAAGTCTGGGAGCATCTATGGCTCATGTGTCTGCCAGATGGCAAGGGAACAACCCAGAGAGATGCTTCCAGAAAACCTTTCTTGACAAACGCACAAAGTCTGGGCCCTGTCCCCACCTCTAACCCCAACCCCAGAAGTTCAACAGTCACCCTCAGTCCTCCGTCTCCACCCCACCCGTCCCCAGCCTGGCTCTGGGATTTCTCTGCGTCGTTATTTTGTCCCCAGCTTGCGGCTTCTACTGTGGACCTGTGTGTCCCAGACCACGTCCTTCTGCCTCTGTCTCCCAACATGGAGGGGAGCGTCTCAGTTTCAGCACAACTGACCCTGCGGGGGACACCATCTGGGGGATCAGGAGTTCGAGGCTCCCCTTCTGCCATCACACAGCTGGGGAGCATCAGCTGAGACTTCCCCTCCCTGGGTTTGCATCTGTAATGCTGAGACGGTGACCTGGGGTGCTTGCCCGGCTGCTAGCCCGTCGGACTGGTCCAGGCTCCTCCTGCTTTCAGCTCCCCAGCCACTCCCCATCAACCTCCACCCTCTCCTTCTGCTGGGACAGATGCCAGGTGGCAACCTCTCACAGGGTCAGCTGAGGCAGGAGAGACCAGGGGAGCAGGACCCCAAGTCCTAGTGGACAAGCCTGCACAGATAGCCAGGCCCTCAGCCTCTGGCCTGAGCCCTCCTGCCCTCGGATCCCACATCTCTGGAATTTCGGTCCCTCCTCCTGTCCACAGGTCCCCGTCATGGAGCGCCTTGGCTCCCTGCCCCTGTCCCCAAAGCCCCACGTAGGCTGATTCAGGAGATGTTTCAATAATTTACTGGGACGGTGACACTCAAGCACACACATTTTATTTTTCGTATGATGCGCCCATTAATCCTTTGCAGTTTAATAGCCTAGAAGCCTTCCTTGTGGGGCTTTCCTGTCCTCTTGGGGGCTGCATCCAGGTCTCCTGCTAACATGGACGGAGGTGTCTCCCCTAGGCTGAGGGGGGCGGGCATGTTCCATGGATGTGTCCCCCCAGGACTTTCATAGAATCTGCTATGAGGGCTGTCAATGTAGCTCAGAATGCAACTACAGGTGTTTTTCTTTGGCTTTTGACCCGTTGCTGGGATGGCATTCCACAAAGAACGTGGGCACTGACCGGGCTGGACAAAGGGCACAACCACGAGGGACACGTAAGGGAACCCCATTCCTGGTGCACATGTGGGATCCCCAGGGCTGTGGGAGAAGGGGGTGGCCCCCATCCTGCTGGGGTAGCTTTGGAAAGAGTCTTCACTCGGGGGGGTAGGCCACCGGGCACCACCCGGACTCCTTGGCTTTGCCCGGTGGCCCCTCCTGTTCCTTCCCCAGCCTCTATTCAGGGGTCCCAATCTTGAACACCTAGGTCACCCGTCCTGGGGCTGCTCCAGTCTCTGAAGGGGAGACTTCCAGAATGGCGCCCGCTCAGCCCCCCCACCATCCCGGGAAATAAGCCAGGGCGGGGAGGGTGGGCCACAATCTTGGCGAGAGACCCCGGGGCCCAGTTTATCTGGAAAGAGAGGCAGGTTAGCAGTCGTCTGCAACAGAAACAGCCCCAGACTCTGTTCAGGCTCACACTCTGCCGCCGACCCTGAGGCCTCCTCGATTCTCGGTCACCGGTCACCACCCAGATGGGGCGTTCGGCCAGGGTGGTGTGGCACACAGGGGCCCTTGGAACAGCGGCCCCCATCCCTCCCGTCCCCCCGGCAGCTCTCCTTCCCTGGAGCATCTGGCGGGCGGTCACTCCTCCTGCAGCAGGGGCGCCCGGTCCCCCTCCTGCACTCTCTCGTCCTCCTCCCTCTCCATGCAGCCCACCGTGGCCGCCAACCCGGCACCCACGCCTCCCCCGACCACAGCTGCCCCCGTGGCCCCCACTGCAGCTCCTGCGGCCACCATCCCAGCTTCTGCGGCCAGCGCCGCGGCGGCCATGCCGGCGCCCACCACGCCCCCCGCCAGGCCCATGAGCCCCGCGCCCACGGCGCCGCCCACAGCGGCCAGGTGGCCGCAGAAGCGCACGGTGTAGGAGTCCATGAAGGCCTTGGCCTCGGCCTGCAGCTCGGCCTCCAGGGCCTCTAAGGTCTGCTCCCTCCCCGTGCATAGCAAGGCCGCCCCGTGCCGAGCCAGGAGCGCGTCCTTCTGGGTCGACAGGAGGTTCCGCATGGTGTCTGGCAGCACCCGGAGCGCAGAGAATATGCGCTTGGTGGCCACGTCCTGTGATGGACGAGAAAGAAGGGGCCCTGACCTGGAGCCCCGGTGCCTCCCACCGGACGCCGGCCCCCCGCTGCCCAAAGACTGGTCCCTCTCCTGCAGGACGCCTGGCCTCCCGGAGCCCGAGGCTCACCTGCTGCCGCAAGTACTCCTCAAACTCCTTCTTGGCAGCTTCCACCGTCCGAAGGTCGTGCAGCTGGGCAGCCATCTGTCCACGGCAAAACCCGACTGCCTCCCTCCTTTCCCCCGCTGGGCGCTGCCGGATCCCCCGCTCCATCTCGGGGAACCCGGCTCGCTTCCCACCCGTGTCCACCCCGTAGCCCCATACCTCATCCGGAGAGGCGCACCCAGGCCCCGTCCTGCCCATCCAGCCCGAGAGGTTCTGCGGAGACAGCGTCGGGGGGTCAGGGGGCGAGGGGGCCAGCGGGTCTCCTGGGGCTCCGGGGAGCTTTCACACCTTGATTTCCTGAGCCAGCTGCTGCCCTGTGAGCAGGCGCTTGTCCCCCCGGGCCGCGGGGCGCCCCTCGCTCCAATAGCCCTGGCAGCGGCTCTTGGCATGCAGGGGGGCCGCGCTCAGCACATCAGCCACGTAGGCGCGGAGGTGGCCAGCATCATCATCTGTGTCTGAGGAAGAGAGTCCTCATGCAGGGGTGCTGGTAAGCAGGACCGGCTTCAGGAAGAGAAAGGGGTGTCGGGAGAGGAGGAGGGGGAGGAGGGGAGGACGAGGG
>NW_006773553.1:1717011-1727707 GCF_000442215.2 Lipotes vexillifer | reverse complement strand
CTGGGACACTCACCTCCCGGGCTTCCGTGGCCTTTGCTCGCCCACGGCCTCCTGGGAGCTGGCAGGAGGCAGCAGCGGGCTCGCCTTCCTTGGAGCAGCCCCTGAACCTTGGGGTATTTGCCGGACGACTTCTAGAGAGGAGTGGGGATGTGCTCTGAGCGGGCTCGCTGACAGGACCCCTCCCCGGCTAACTGACCTTCTGCCCCATCTACACCTCCACCCCATCCCCTCCCTCACCTTGATGATGTCGCCTACATGCCCCTGCCCCGCCTTGCTGGGGTGAGATGAGTCACGAACTAAGAGGTCCAGGTGCTGGAAGAGAAGGGGTGCTGATAGCAGCAGCCAGGGTGTCGGAGTCTGGGGTGACAAGTCCAGAAACGGGCATCTCACCTGGATTGGCACCATCCCATAATGCCTGCCCATCACCTCGGCCACGTGGACAAACATCTGGGGACGGGGCACAGGGGTCATGGCTGGGCCACTCCAAGCGCTGTGCCTCCCCTCCCCCTGGGCCACTGGAGGACACCCTCCCGGCTCCTGGCCCCAGGACCCTCCTACCTCTCCCCAGCCAGGCACCTCCTGGTTTACCCCCCAATCCTGCTCCAGGTCACAAAATCCTGGGCCAGAGCTGAAAGGCACCCCTGGCCTCATGGGCAGGGCAGGGACAGGGTTCGTTCGGCCCCAAGAGCAGCTGTCTCCTCACCTCCAGATATTCCAGGTCTGTATCCTTCAGCTCCTGGAAGGCCGTGAGGATCTGGAACCAAGGAGAACAAGGTGGAAGAGGGTCTGTGAAGGCAAAGAGACACTGGGAAGACCCCGGTGAGGAAGGAGCCCCAGGCAGATCGTGGGGCTCAGGATGTGCGAGGGACCAGCCTGGGGGTCCCCCCGCAGCCTGCAGGGCAGGGCTGGCCTGGCCCGAGGGGTGGAGGGCAGGCAGGGGAACAGTCCACAGACCTTCAGCTGCCCCAGGGACCTCCGACCCACCTTTAGGACCTTCACACTGACTGGGGGCACCCCCAGAACCTGTGGGGACCCCAGACACAGGAGCCTCCGGGATAAAGGGGACGGTCCCCAGGGCTTGGAGGGCCAGACCCGGCTGGGATGGCCCTAGTGTGGTGGCGAGAGCGGAGCAGGGCAGGCAGAGGGGCTGGGGGGCCTCACCTGGTAGGAGCTCAGCATGGAGGTGAGGGCGCAGAGCCGGGTCCTCGTTTCCCTGCTCAGTTCAGGGCTCATGGCATCCCCCGTGTCCACCAGGAACACGGCCACCTGTGTGGAGGCAGGGGTGCACACTGAGGGGTCAGCCTGCCGCGCCCCCCAGGTGCCTCTGCCCGCCCCATCTTCTTGTCCCGGCCCCCAGAGATTTCCTCCCCGTTCCCTTCTCCGTGAGCCGGTCTGGACTCCTCTGCCCCTTCCCCCCTCACCTTCCTCCCCCCCTTCCCCAGCAGGAAGGGATGGCTCCACATCCAGAGGCCCTTGGTGAGGCTGCTGGCTCCCCACCGGAAACCCTGCCCGGAGCACCCTCCCCTCGGCCAGCCGCCCTCGCCGGGCTCCTGTGGGGCAGAGAAGCAGAGCATCCGTTGGCCCATCCGGCCCCCTCCCCTCCCCAAGCCAGGCTGGGTCCCTGCGCCTGCCCCCAGCCCCCGGCCCAGCCCCGCCCTCACCAGGCCGGGCAGGCCCTGAAGCAGGTGGTTTAGGAGGAAGGTCTTCCCCGAGTACCGCTCTCCCAGGACAGCAAGGAGGCAGACGGGGGTGTCCCTGGCCAGCGGGTGCTTCAGGCAGCGGTTGATGGCCCCCATCCTCAGGATGAGGCCCCCGGAGGCGTTGACACGCACCAGCAGCAGCGGCTGGGCCCTCACCGCGCAGGTCTCCTGGGCCCGGAGACAGGGCTCCCTGAGCTCCCAGGCTGGGGAGCGTCCACCCGAACTCCACCTCCCTCCGTGACATCCCAGTGCGAGGTCAAAGCCCCCGCCGGGAGGAGGCCCGCGCACCTGCAGCGCGGTGGGCAGCGGCCTCCGCGGCAGGAGCCTCATCCTCTCCCCCAGGCCCCGGAGGCCCTTCCTCTGCGTGCAGGTCTTGCGGCACTCGGGGCAGCAGGGCGGCCCGCAGCCAGGGACACGGTGGGTGCTGAAGCACCGCGGGCAGAAGTCGTGGCCACAGTCCAGAGAGATGGGCTCGCGCGGCCTCTCCAGGCAGATGGAGCAGGCGGGCGGCTCCCGGGGCGCCACAGGCCGGGACCCCAGACCCAGGTCCAACTTGGGGAATGGTGCGTGGGACCTGGGGGCGGTGTGCGGGGCGCGGGGACCCCGGGGCAGCAGTCAGAGGGAGCCTGAGACGGAGAAGCCTGGAGGGAGCCGTCTTGGGCAAGTTCCCGCCCAGGTCTGCCCCGTTTCTAACGGTCCAGGAGGGAAGGATGGGGTGAAGAGACAAGATGGTGCAACCTGCCGGGAGCCTGGCACAGACGCCCACGGAAATCCTCCCCCATGGCCTCCTGCTGCGAGGGGACGGGGGGGGGGCCCTCCAAGGGTCACTGACCTCTCCAGACCCCAAGGGGATCCCTTCTATTACCTCCCTCGGGCAGCGGGGACCATGAGAGGCCTCCCGGGGGGCAGCAGGCGGCTCTTGGAAGATTCCAGCCCTGAGCTGGCATCTGCCTCGCTGCAGCACCCACCTGGTTTTCCCACCCCTCCCTCCACAGCCTGGCGGACCCAGCCTCATGCTCCCTCCCCTGGGACAGGCATCCAGGCCCCAGTCCTGCCGCCAGGCCCTGCCACTTACCAACTGTTGCTGCTGTTGCCCATGAAGCTCTGTTTTCTCTCCTTGGAGAGAAAATTGGGGAGAAAAACAATCCCAAAAATGTTATTTAGAAGGGAATCCAGACTTCTATCTTCATCCTGGATTCCAGGTGCCCCCATCCTCCCTCTGCAGACCCAGTCCCCACCTCCAGGTCTCAGGACCAAAGACTCGCCTGTTTGCCAAGCCGGTGACAAAAGGAAATGACTGACAAGGCAGACCTCGGCATGGGGGGCTGGCGTGGGGAGAGGGTCCGGGAGAGGGTCCAGGAGAGGGTCCGGGAGCAGGCAGGACACCCAGGAGACCTTTGGCAGCGCTGAGGATGGCTTCCCTCCCGGAAGGGCTGGCGGAGCTGTGGCCAGTGGAGGCTGGGGGGGGATCTCCCCAGAGGACACAAGTCGGCAGGGCTGGAAAATGGATGTGACAGTCGGGAAAGAGGAGGCTGCCTCTGGACTCACCCCAGGGGGAGGAGACAGGACTGCAGGAACCAGGGCTCCGGAGGGAGGGACGGAGCCGGGCCCAGAATCCCTGGCAGAGGCTGGGATGCAGGCAAGCCGGGGTGGTGAGTCGCCATGGAGACGGGAGGGAAAGATAAGGACAGGGAGGGGGAGGGTGGATGGAGAGGAAGCCATATGGGTGCGCGGTAGACACGGGACTAGGCTGGCACTGCCCCTGCTGGCCCAGCAGGGCTCTTCCGGGGCCACCGGGCAGCGGGTGTAGAAGGCAGAGCTGTGGGAACGGGGAGAGAGCATGACCTGTGCTGACCTAGAGCCACGATGGCCTCCTTCCTCCCATGGATGGTCTCTGTACTGGGCACCTGCCAGGTGCGGGGCCCGTGATGCCACCCCACTGCCTGTGTGTGTGCCACCCCACTGCCTGCACGCCCCTCCCTCCAGGTTGTCCCAGCTGCAGCTTTCCTCAGCGCCCTGGGCTGTTCTGACGTTGGCTGCGTGTCCCCTGGTGTCTTCCTCCTCCAGTGACTTTCACCCTCCTTCAAGCTTGTGACAGTTACCCCTGGCCCTTCTAACTGCCTCTCACCTGGGATCCTCCCATCCACCCCCCAGTTCGCGGCCAGCCCAGAGCCCTGAGCACAGCTGACCCCTCGCTGCACAAACACCTGCCATGGCTCCCTAGTCCCATCGGATGGAAAGCCAAAGTTCCTGGTCTGCCTGAGCCTTCCTCCGTAGCCCTCCCTCCCCTGCCTCCACACCTTTGCCCAGTGTTCCCTGTGCCTGCAGTGGGGCCCCCATCCCTTCTGAGACCCTCGCAGGCCCAGCTCAGGGGCCGCCCCTCCCGCCTGGACGTGATCTTGCCCTCAGGTGGCCTGTGGCTTGTGGACCTGACCCGTGATGGGCTCTGGAGCCGGGCTGATCCGGCTCAACTCCCAGTTGACCCCTGCGAGCCGGGGCCCCAGGTGCTGCCTTTCACTTCTCTGAGCTCTGAGGGGTCACGATTACATATGGAAAGCCACTTGCCCGGGGCTAAGAGTTATTCTTAAACCAGGATGCAGTGGGGTGGGGTGGGACTCCTACCCTGGAGGCTGTCAGGCGAGACCACCGTCAGCAGGTGGGGATGCCCCTGCAGCCGGGCTGGGCCTTGCTTCCCGGGGACGGAGGGCCTCTTAATCAAAGCAGAGACTCGAGCCCTCAAGGGGTTGAGAGCAAAGCCTCACTGGGCGGGGTTCAGGGCCGTGTCCACTGCTCTCCTTCCAGGCCAAGTAGGTTTTCTCGGTCACGCGGCCTCACATCCCTGGCAGACAGATGCGGGGAGAGAGCCTGGACGCCTGACTCACATGCACTCCGACCCCTGCCCTGTCCCAGCGTGAGACCTGGGAAGGGACCGACCTCTGGGAGCCGCCATTTTCTCATCGCCAGGCAGAGATGTGGTAAAGCAGATGGGCACCCAGCCTTCCCCCAGCAACCCTCCCTGGGCACCCGGCCCTCAGGGCACGTGTCCCACTGTGGGACAGGCCCCTGGTGGCCTGGCTCCAGCCCCTGACCTCCTGACCTCTGTTCCAGCTTCTGGGCTGGGAGGAGGGGGCTGGGGTGGGGCCAAAAATCCAGTCTCCAGACGGGGACCCTGTTTGGGGGTGACCCTGGGTCCCCAGATGCAGGCAGGAGCTGCTTCAGCAACCCCGGTGCACACGCGCACGCACACACCGCCACACGTGCCCTTCACGTCAATTCACACACATGCACACGGTCGGCACGCACCTCACCCGCACTGCGCACACGTGCCCTCACTGCCCTCCCTCGCCTGTGGACCCCAAACAATCATGCACACATGTGAACACGCCACACTTAGACTCACAGCTGCACACAAACCTCCGCACATATGCATATGCTCACTCATGAATGCTTATGCAAACACATTCGCGTGTGCACCAAGGCCTTCACGCTCGTGCACACTTACACTCGAGCTCACAGTCCCACAGGGACACACACACACTCGTACCCACAGGCACACGAGCTCACCCTCAACCTCACAACCTATGAGGAGCCACTGTTTCACTCTCATTTCACAGATGACAAAACTGAGGCCAGAGACGTTAAGTCTCTTTCCAAGGTCACACAGCTGTGAGTGACGGTGCTGGAATCCTGACCCAGGCCGTCAGTCCGCCCACCTAGCCACCCAGCCACCCAGCCACCCCTGTATCCGTCCACCTTCTCATCCATCAGCCTCCAGCGTGTCTGCCCATTCAGTCATCCGTCCTTACACTTCTCGCCCAGAGGACAGGTATTTACTGAGCACATCACACCCGGCAGGACGCAGGCCCTGAGTACAGGCTGGTGAACACTTGGGGTGCCTCCAGTCGAGCAGGGGAGGAAGCAGGGTCCCTAGACGAGTCCTGAGGGATACGCTCTCTGCCGAGGGCTGTGGGGAGAGGCAGCCGTGAGCACGGAGCGAAGGCAGGGCACTGGGGTCTGGACACGTGGGCAGGTCGGGCCTGAAGGATGAACAGGAGTGGCAGGCAAAGGTGTGGTGGGTGGGAGGGCAACACTCTGGCAGGGAGACCAAGAGGGGAAGGAGGGGAGGCCAGGGGGCGGGGCACGTGTGCCCCGCCCTGGGGAGCCACAGGCCTCTGGGTGCTGTCAGGTATGCTGAGCCCCGGACTTGGCTGCCTTCATGCCCAGGACTCTCCACCCCTGCCCTCACCCAGGCCTCACCAAGGCGCGTCTGTGCCAGGCCACCTCATGTGAGCACCAGAGACCCGGACGGGCCGCTGTTGGGGGAGGAGGACAGGGTCCTGGAGCCGTGGGATGACAGAGCTGGAGGGAGGTGCCCTGTTTGGCTGCCACCTTCTAGCTTCGAATAAAGACCAAGGTGAAGCCAAGCATGGTGTGGAATTCCTGCTTTTGTGGAGAGAAAACAAGGTTTCTACTTCCTGGATGGTCCCTCCCAGGGCCACGAGTCCCCTCCCATCAAGGTGGCCCCCGCCCTGCCCTGAGACAGCCGCTGGTATTGAAAGGCCCCCTCCAAGCCCCCCCGCCCCCACCGCTGGCCATCATTACACGTGGTGTGTAGTTTCCACCTCTGTGTTCAGAGCTGGTGGGGGGCAGTCAGCAGAGGGGCGCCCAGGCCAGCCCTGAACCCTATGCTGGGCAGGACACAGTCCAGGCGCTGGCAAAGCCAGGCCCATTGTGGCTGCCCAGGACCCTGACCCTGACCCTGGCTCCACTCCCTCTCCTGCCAGCTGCCAGGGACTTCCCATCGTGGTAGGAAAGTCCCGAGTCCCTAGCCTCCCGTTCGGAGCCCCCGGCATCAGTTCATCCCCGGCTTCCTGAAATAATTTTCATAATAGAACAACCATCCGACACCTGCTTAGCAATTTAGGGTCACGATGTCTTGCCAAGAGCTGCCTTCACTGATTCCCATAGCACAGAGACAGCCCGGCGTCTTGAGCTGGGAAACAGGCTTGGGCGCGGGGCGACCGTCCAACTGGGTGAGGCCCCAAGTCTGGGCCTCACCCAGACTTGGGGCCGCTGAGGCTCAGTCTTGCAGGATGGGTGGGAGTTAACCCCCCTTCATGAAAGGTGCTGGGTGAGGATGGGTGTTCCAGGCACGGGGAGCAGCCTGTGCAGAGGCCGGGCTGGGGTCAGTGCTGGGGAGTAGGGCAGGGTCCGGGGACCGAGGTGGCGGTCAGCAGAGCACAGACATCGGAGGGACATGGGGCAGATTTCAGATTTTCCTTGCATGACAATGGGAATCGTAAACGATTCTAAAGAGGTGTGTGAGCAGATTTGTGTTCTGGAACTATCGCTTTGCCTACACAGACACACTGGAAGAGACCTGGATGCTCTTGGCGGCATTTAACTGGGCCTGCAACCCATCCCCTAGGGACAGCCGTCCAGAGCATGGCTAAGTTTTATTGTAACAGACAGCAGTCAGAGAGTCACACAGAAGCTTCCACGGCCTGGGGCGGCCCAATGACATGTGCTGAATGTCAGGAAAGGAGTAGAGAAGCCAAAATTCCAACACGGGGGACAGGAAGGTGGGCTGCAGGGGCAGGACACACAAGACGGGGGCACTCATTGATGTGGTGACAGCAAGTGACAGCGGTGAAGCTGGGGCAGTCAGCGCCTTTCTGAGGTTCGCACCAGTGGGTGGGCAGACCTCGGTGGCTGGCGGCCAACCAGCCCTCACACACCATCTCCCCCCAAACCCGAGCCCAGACCTGGCTCCCGGCCCCTCCCCCCGCACCACCCCATTCAGACTCCCAGCCGCCCACCAGGTCTGGAACATCCAGGCAGTGGGCCAGGACGCTGAGGGACAAGGCCACCTGGCCCCTGAGGAGCAGACTCCCCACCAAACTCCGCCCAGCTGGACCCGGCCCCCCAGACCCCTCCAAGGTGAGAGGCAGCGCCTCGCAGCTGGACAGACAGCCAGACTGAATTGGGGCCGGGGGCCCCTTTGGTCCAGGCCTCTACATCCAGACCTCTACTGGCCAGGTGGCCTAGACGAACCACCCCCAAGATGGGCCGCACCAGCTGGAGGGCCCTGGACAACACCCAGGCCTCGGCTCAAATACCAACCCTGCCCAGCTCACCGGGCCTGGTCACTCCCCTCACTCAAGCTCAGTGTCCCAGCAGTAAAACTAAAGATAATCCTCCCGTGCGGGGTTATTGCAGAGAGCCCGGCATGCAGCTGGTGCTCAATAAATGTCAGCTGCTGATGAGCCGTGGAGGCGAGCCTGGGCTCACCTCACTGTGCCCGCGTCTCCCCAGGCGCCTGCCCCCTGCCTGGGCTCTCAGGCCTCCCTCCTGGGGCCTGACCCCTCCTCTGTGAAATAAAAAGCCAAGAGATTCCTACAGTAGCAGAACCTTCCGGGGTACTTAGGTCATGAGGACGATGCCCCACAGATAAAGTACCATTTCAGCAGTTTATTGCTGATAAGAATGATCGCACATATTTACTGGGCTCCTAAAATATGCTGAGTCCTTTAAACAACAGGCTCTCCAGTTCTTCCCGATTTCCTCTAAAGGTGGAGACATTGCTCCACTTTACAGATGAGGAAACTGAGGCTACCCAGGTGCTCATAGCCACGCCCGCCTTCCGCTGGCCTCCCTCCCTGACTCTCTTTCTCTCTCACACACACAACCTTCCTCCTTCCTCTCTCAACCCCTCCCTGGGCAGAAGCAGCAGCCAGGAGCTCAGCAATCCACCACGTAGCCTGTTTGCTGACAAAATGAGTGTGGAGTGAGATTAGGTAACAGGAAATGACCCGCTGACCCTGAGGTCAGGAAGGAGGGTGTTCAAAGCCTAGAGTTTGCTTCTGCTTTCCGACAATGAGTCTGGCAGCAGAAAGAGCAGGAGTCCCCACCCAGATCGGAGCAGCTGGTCCAGACTGCTCGGTCCCAGCGGCCATCCTGCTGCCAGAGGCGCGGAGGTGGTCAGCTGAGAGGCCTGAGCAGGCTTGGGAGCCGCCCACGGAGCTCGGGCCAGCCCTGCCCATCCACAGTGGCCATCAGGGACAGACCAGGGCCTGAGAGCCTCAGCCACCCCTCCCTCCCCCACCTCTCACATACCTACCCTCCACCCCCAGCCAGGCCGGTTTTGGGGGTTTTTTAATCTACCTGTCTATCTATTTATTTATTTTTGGCTGCGTTGGGTCTTCGTTGCTGCACGTGGGCTTTAGCTGGGGGGAACATAAAACGGTGTAGCCACTCTGGAGAACACTCTGGTAGTTTCTTAAAAAAACTCAACATGCAACTACCTTATGACCCAGCCATTGCACTCCTGGGCCTTTTCCCCAGAGAAATGCTCCCACAGAATGTTCACAGAAAAACCTGTACATGAATGTTTATAACAGCTTTATAAACAAAGTTTATGGCAAAACACTGGAAACCACCCAGCTATCCTTCAACAGGTAAATGATTAAACAAAGCAGCAGGTCCAAATGGAGAGCACGGCTCGGCAATAAAGGGGAAGGAACTCGGGACACACACAGTGACCTGGATGCATCACCAGAGAATTATGTTGGATGAAAAAAGCCAAGCCCGAAAGGTTAGATGTATGATTCCATTTATATGACATTCTTGAAGTGACAAATTACGGAAATGGAGACCAATTAGTGGTTGCTGGGAGGGTTAAGGAGGGGGTCGGGATGCAGGGAAGTGAGTGTGGGCATCATGGGGCCGCAGGACGGACCCTGCTGTCCTGGAAACGTCCTGCATCTGACTGAATCCATGTCGTTATCCGGGTTGTGATACTGAAGGACAGTTTTACAAGACGTTCCCATTGGAGGAAACTGGGTACAAGATACCTGGGCTCTCTCTGTATCAGTTTGTACAACTGTACGTGAATCTACCATTATCTCAGGATTAAAAGTCTAAGTTAAAAATAAAAGTAAATAACAATCTAAAGGAAGGGTGTCCCTTCCTGCTTAAAATTGGACACCGGCTTTCTGTTGCCCGTAGGGTAGTCTAATGCTCCCTCCCCACGTGGCCTGCTCACCACCTCGAGTCCCGCCCCCCCACAGCCCTCCCCTCCTCCAGCCCCTCGCTCACTCCTCCCAAGCTCGGGGCCACCTTGCCCGAATCTCAACCACCGCGAGCGGCCCAGAGAGGCCCCTCAGCTGACCACGCTCCCTCCGCCGTCCAGCCACTCCTTCTCATCCTCAGGACTCTGCTGAGACTCCCGGCCCCCTGCGTGGCCCTCCCAGAGGAGCGGTCCCCTTGCTCGGCCAGCACGCAGCCCCTCAGGGGCCACACGCTGGGCCTGCACGGAAGGCTGCCGCTGCACGTGTTGGTGGGACCCCAGGACGATCCCGCGAAAGAGCCCCTGTCTGCTGAGGTGCCCTGACTCAGTGCGGTCACCAAGCCCAGAGGGCCACCAGCCCAGCCCCCGGGCAGGAGCACAAACCTAGGGGGACTGGGGCTTTGTCCATGAGCGTCCACAATGAGCCAGGCTGGAAATGACGCAAATGCCCACCACAGGACAGTGGGTAAGCAAAGGTGGGGGGGTGGGGGGAGGCCCGCATGCAGTGAGGCCCCAGGGAGCACAGCTCAGACGTGAGGGTCCCCGTGGTCTCCAAGGAGCACACGGAGCTTCATCTCTGTGGTCACATCCACTGACTCTGACCAAGTGAGAAAGGAAAACTGACATCTAAAAATGTGTATCTGGGGGCTTCCCTGGTGGCGCAGTGGTTGGGAGTCCGCCTGCCGACGCAGGGGATGAGGGTTCATGCCCCGGTCCGGGAGGGTCCCGCGTGCCACGGAGCGGCTGGGCCCGTGGGCCATGGCCGCTGGGCCTGTGCGTCCGGAGCCTGTGCTCCATGGCAGGAGAGGCCACAGCAGTGAGAGGCCCGTGTACCACAGAAAAAAAAAAAAAAAAGAATGAGATTAGAACACTCCCTAACACCATACGCAAAAAAAAGCTCAAAATGGATTGAAGACCTAAATATAAG
>NW_006773553.1:1700921-1716958 GCF_000442215.2 Lipotes vexillifer | reverse complement strand
AAAAAAAAAAAAAAAAAAGTGTATTTGGGACTTCCCTGGTGGCGTAGTGGTTAAGACTCCGCACTCCCAACACAAGGGGCCGGGGTTCGATCCCTGGCCCAAGAACTAGATCCCACATGCATGCCACAACTAAGGAGCCCGCCTGCTGCAACTAAGATCCGACACAACCAAATAAATAAAATAAATAAATAAAATAAAATAGTATCCCTACTACAAGACAAAATTTTTTTAAAAAACACAAAAACGTGTATTCATCAATTCACTTAAAATAACAATAATAAATCATCACGTGCTTACATGAATAACATATTTCCATAAAAATAACCATATTTCCCAACACAGCAAAACAGTGAGAAGGACGGTGCCAGCTCTCCTGACTGTGAGTCTCTGCGCCCTGTGGCTGCGTTGGAGCAGCCGGGCTCTTGCGTCTTGTTCTTTGTTCAGTCTTGAGAAGCCTCATGTCGCAGAGGCTCTGCAAACTTTATCCCACTCCCCGGAAAACCAGAGCAGAGAGTGCAGATAACACACTAGCATTTTTACTGCAAAACTCCTTCCGACCTCTCAGACACCCTGAAGGGGCCTGGGAGACCCTCAGGGACCCCAGATGACACTCTTGAGAACCACAACATAGAACTAGAAAACAACAACAAGCTATTGTGTTGAGTGAAAATCCAGACGCCAAAGAATATGTGCTGAATTAATTCATAGGAGGTTTGGGAACAAAAGCAAAACCACTGCAAGATGAGAGCAGTCAGAATAGTGCCTCCCTCGGGCTGGGGAGGGGGACGCACAAACGGGACCTTCTGGGGGCTGGAAACCTGTCTCCCGACCTACGGGCGGTGACACAGCAGTTCACCCAGGTAAGACTTGGTCGAGCTGCACCCCTGCCCACGTGATCACTAACCTCAATAAAAAGAAAAACTGTAACAGCAGGCTGATACGCCTTGGACTCGGCTTCAGCTTCATTAGAAATGCCAGGATGTGCCCACCCTTCAGTTTGTAAGGATTAGAGGCCACCTGTGGGGGTCCCAGCCCCCAAGGGCATGCCCACTCCCCATTAGAGCCAAGATCACCCTGGTGCAGCCAGGGCAGACCTGGGAGGTCACGGGACACCCACTGGCAAGGCCACTGCTGGACCAGGGAGACCGGGGGCCTGGGTGACACAGCCCTTCCCCACCCCTCCTGGCCCTGCTCTGCTGGGTGCTGGGTAGGGCACCTGCCCTGCACTCTCACCGGGTCTGCATCAGGCAGGGGCATGACAACCAGCTGGGGATTTTCTTCCCCCAGTGAGTCTGTCTTTTGACTCAAGACCAGCTCTCTTTGTAGGAAAAAAGAAGAACGGGCTCTTATTTCTGCCTCAGGCAGGACCAGACTTGGTGTAACCACAGAAAGACAATTAGGAACTGGATCTTGGAATTCTCCACGGCCCTCCCTTCCCAATGTTTACTATTACACAAGCCAAAGTCTGTCCTGCATCAACACTCCTCTGACCCTCTCCTGCGTCCCCACTTGTCCTCTCTGCCCGGCCAGCCAGCTGGCGCCCGTCCCTCAAATGCAGCTGCACACTCCCACCCCAGGGCCTTTGCACGTGCTACCTCTTTCAGACTGCTCTTCACTCGAATATCCTCACAGTTCCCTCCCTCTACCCCCTGCCCCCACCCCGCGGGTCTTCATTCCAGGGGTCAGCGCTCTAATTGGCCCCTCTCCCCAGCATCTGTCAGTGAGTCTCTATCAGGGCCCACCCATCTCGTGTCTATAGACAGCTTCAGGAGCAGAGCTGAAGACTCCCATCTGAGCCCACATGGCTCCCAAAGCCTGAAATGTTTCGTGTCTGGTCGTTTATGGAACAAAGCTGCCGACCCAGCCTTAGTTCCTCCTGGCCTCTCACTGAGCCTTCCCGGCCCCAACTTCCCTAACTTCAGTCACCTTCAGTCACCAGTTCAAGTGTGTCTTGTTTTCCCTCATTACGTTCGTCCCCACCCAGCAGGCTGCCAGGCGACCCCTGCGTCCTGCTTGTCGTCTTGTGCGTCCCCTCCCCAACGTGGGCAGGTGGTCCACCGGGTCTGCTCCTGGGTGCACCCCGGTCACCCCGGGGCAGAAGCGCGCCAGGCCCTGGAGATGGATGCCGAGAGCGCGGGTGTCCATTTCCGTCCCCCTAAACTTCCCGCATCGTGAGCGCCGGGAAGGGGCACACTGTTCCGCGTGGTGACTGGCGTGGAGCAGGCGCCCCATAAACACTGAGGGATGCAGGGGTGCACATGCGCGAGGATGTGCGTGTTTGTGTGTGTGTGTCTGTGCTTGTTCAGAACTGACAGTGGTGACGAGAACCCTTGCTAGACAGAATTCTGTGCCCATCGGTCCTTCCCATCGGGAGGAATGACACATGGGGTGAGAGTCCGGGATTCCAACCCCACGCTCCTTCACTCTGCGGTTTTTACTAAATCATCTCCAGGAAGGAGTGTGAAGTGCAGGGTGCTTCCAGAAAGCAACACCACCCTTGTTCCAGCCTGCCGGCCTCCCCGTGCTGTGTGCAGACCCCCTGCACCTGCCCTGCCTCTCCCCCCGCCATCACCCCCCAGTGGCACCCTCTCCGGGGTGCTGGGCCCCAGAACCCAGGCTTCTTCTCTCCAGCGGGGGCCGGCACCTGGGCAGACAGCTGCTCCCGCTCCAGCATCAGCACCTCAAGGTGGCTGCCTGGCTGCTGGGGGGGTGGGGGCGGGGGGGGGTGAATCAGTGGAGCGTGGAGGACCTCTAGGGCAGGAAAACTATTCTAGACGATGCTTCGATGGTGGATACATGTCATTATACGTTCATCTAAGCCCACAGAGTGTACAGCACCAGGACTGAACCCTCACATCAACTGTGGACTCTGGGTGAGGATGACGAGGTGTGGGTGCAGGTCCCGTCTGGTGGGATCGTTGCTGGGGGGCCGTGTGCGCGTCGGGGCGGGGGGTACACGGGAAACCCCTGTGCCTTCCTCTTGGTTTTGCTGTGACCCTAAAAGTACTCTAAAAAACAAAGTCTGGTATTTTTAAAGGAGCAATTGTTGAACCGTGTGCTTACAGCACGTGGATTTTACGACCTGTAAGTTATACCCCTGCAACCGAGCAGCAAGGACCCTATGGGGCCTTCCCAGGAAAGACCGTCCGAGACCATGACCTCTGCCTGCCTCTTGTTGGCAGAAAAACTTTAGCCTCCTGGGCTTTCCCTGAATTCCAAAGAATAAATTTAATCAGAGAAGTGAGAAAATGCAGAAACAAGGCAAAAAAGTCAAGTAAGACGAAATAATAATAGTTTAGCCATAAAACAAGTCAAGGACCTTTAGTTCCTCCTCAAGGGCTACAGATAACATCCTGAGCCGTATCCTTGAGCTGTTTTGCAGATACTGAAACCCCCCACCAGGTGGAGGAAGTTAGCTGCACGCTGCCCACCAGCACGCAGACCCCAGACCCACCGGAACCAGGTCGATGATGCTGACTCCTGATTACCTCACCACCAACCAATCACAATAATGCCCAAGAGCTGATCACACCCGCCTCGACCCCCTCCTTCACTCTGTCTTTATAAACCCTCCCTGAAAGCCCTGAGGGAGGTCAGGTCTCCTTGTGGCCCTGAAGTTAACGCTGCACTTTCCTTCACTGCAACCTGGTGTCAGCAGGTCGGCTTTAACACTCGTGGGCGAGCACACCTGAGTTTGGTTCAGTACCACCCCCATAAGTCATTTTTAGAATTAAAAACGGAGATGGAAAATGTCAGAGAAAAGATAAGTACAAGTAAGGATCCATTCGGGAGACCCAATATCAACTAATAAAATAATTGGGAAGAGAACAGAGAACAGAGAAAAAGGAAGGGAAGGAAACAGGAATGAAGAGGTGACAGAGAAAAACTTACCCAGGAACAGGAGGACACAAGCCTCCCCGCGTGGAAGGGCCACCAAGCGGCCACACGGCGAAACAGGAGGAACCACCGGACTCCTCCGACACAGGGTGGACGCTGCTGCTCTCCAAAAAGGGCCTTCAAGCACCCTTTTACCCCGAAGATGTGCACCCATTCATTTGATTACATTAAAACCAAAACCCCAAACGTCCGTGTTTCCTTCCCAGCACGCAGCGTCCACACAATTCACACATCGAAATGAAGCCACGCTCCTAAGTTACACGGGCCCCAGACACCCCAACCCCAAAGGCCTCCGGGTCCACCTCCAAGGTCTGAGCCCAGCACCAATACACCCCCATCCCCCATGCGTCTTCTCTCAGCCACATTCTGAGCTCCGCCACTGAACTTGCCCCAAACCAGAAAAAGGTGGGGGAGGGACGACACCAAATCCCTCCTAATTTCCTCCCTTTCAAGAGGAAAACACGGAAGGGAAGGAGCCCACACCCCGGACGGCCCCCATCAGTCGGCACCCATGCTGGTGACACCTCTCCCGCGTGGACCCCTCCCCGCCCCCCTGCCCACCACACACCTGTCATCACGGCACCTTCTCAAGTTCTCCCTTCTGGCTCCAGTACGGCTGAGGTTGTGTGTCTGTTCACCGCTGCCTGCACGGGGGTTATGGGCTGGCCTGTGTCCCCCGAAAGTCACCTGCTGAAGCCGACCCTAGGGCGGGCCTGATGCAGTCTGACCTCACGCCCCAAGGGACACCACACCCTCGTCCTGCGGTAACCACCAGGGCCCTGCCCCTTCCCGCGGCCTCTGGGGAGGGGGCCGGGGCCGGCAGCTTGGCCAGACCCCTCCTTCCTTCCGACAGGCAGCCCAGTCTCCCTCGGAGCCTCTCATTCCACCTGGGTTGGAGGACGTACCCTCTGCTGTGGGAGACGTGGGCGTCTCATCCTTAGCTGTGGTCTGAGACACTCCACAGGCTGCTGGGCTTTGAGGACAAAACCAAAGACCTTTGTCAACCAGAGTCCTGGCTGGAAACTAAGGCAGACTCAGCTGTTTTGTAGGGCATTCCATGAAGGGATGGTCACCTGGATGTGGGCCTTAAGGAAACCAGCACGGGGGGCGTCGAGGCACCCGGGGCCCTCCTGGGCTGCAGGGATAAGGGGAGATGTGTTGTCAGGGCCAGTGAAGGGTTTATGGGGGGAGCCATCCCTGCGGATGCGGAGGGAGCACAGCCATGAGCAGACTGCGGTCCTGGGCAGGACAGGGCCTGGGGGGAACACCCGAACCTCTCTCCCCCCTTGTCCTGCCAGTGCCTCCCACTGGCCAAATCCTGCTGGAAGCTGGAGCCACAGGAACAGTGGTGCCCTGGGGACAGAGCAGGACAGAGAAAGGTGGAGTGGAGAGGCGAATGCCAAGGAGGTGGGCAAGAGACCCATGCAAGGCCCATGGGATGGGAGCCCTCACCTCCTGGAACCAGCTCCGCAGCAGACAGGCCTGCCCAGCGAGCAGCAGCGTCCTGACAGACCGTCCCCTCCACGCCCACCACTCTGCAGCCTCGGAGCCCCTCACTGCCACTCACCCCCACTCAGGCAGCCGCCTGCCCCGACAACGCCGGTCAGAGAAGCCCCTCACCTACCGCAGGGGTGTCTTCCTCAGACCCCTAACAATGGGCAGAGCGAACCAGGCGCCAGGAGGGCCGAGACCCAAGCTCAGGGTTTGCGGCCCAAGCGGAGCCAACGTGACTCAGCACCTTGCCTGCAAGGTCACCACCGCCAACCAGCCTGGGACCCGGGACCAGACGCCTCCGGGTAACCAGCACCCCAAGAACAGAATCCCCCTGCCCCTGCTCGAGTTAGCCCCTCCCAAAGTGGAGCCCAGGGCCGTGCATTACATTAGCTAAACCAACCAACTGCACCCTCATTCCAGGCAGGGGGACCCCCAGACACAAGAAGAAATTTCCATGCTGGGCAGCCAATAAACGTGCCCACTGATACGGGCCCCTTTCAGTGCGTCCAAGGGTTTCCCTCAGACACTGTCTTCAGAAAGAGGACTGACTCACGGTACCTGTGGCCAAATTTCTTTCCCTGAAGAGTTAAACCAAGCCTCAACCACACCCAGCAAGCACAGTGCCTGCTTTGCACACCCACATAATATTAAGTTTTTAAGAAAAAACTCCTAGGCAAAATATGACTGATACAACATCATTGCTTAATTCTTTCTTTCCTTTTTTGTTTTTGGTTTGTGTTCTTTCGGTTTTGGCGGGGGAGGGGTTCCTATGTTTATTAGTTGTATTCAGCAGAAGTCTTTGATGCTTGACTTAGGACATGTTTTATTATTTGTTTTGATGACTGATCTTTCATTATTTTCCTTTCTGTAGCCTGTGCTAAAATTAGCTGGCATTTGCTGAAAAGAGAGGTTTTGGAATTAGATTCAGCTGTGTGTAACAGGAAACAACCAAAGAGGCTTAAACTAGATAGAAGTTTCTTTCTCTGCCATGTAAAAGAGGGCTGGAGAAGGGCAGTCCAGAGCTGGCTTTGGACCTCCTCCACGATCCTCCCTGATCACCTCCCACCACCCCCTGAAGGGGCCTCCTCCTCACTGTCCAAGGTGGCAGCCAGAGCGCCAGCCATCATGCCCAGGAACAGGACAGAGGACTGGAAGAAGAGGGAATGAATAGCTGCTGCCTTTGCACCACATCTGTTTGCATTTTCTTGGCCAAAATTCAGACATGTGGCTTCACCAAGGGAAGCTGGACAATCAGGCCAGCTAAGAATCAGGACCTCACTACTCAGGACTAAGGGAAGAATGGCTATGGAGAGGAAGGCTACCATCTCTTCCACAGACAAGGATGAAAATCACATTTAAGGCAATCAGTTCACGGAAGAACAGTTACTACATTTATGATGATGACAGCACGTATTTACTGAATAGTTACCAATCGTGGGCCCTGTGCTAGGCGCCCCATATCTGTTACCCAGTCCTCACACAGGCCTCTGAAGGACAGACCCTGACCACACTTGTTCTAGAGAGGAGCAAACCGAGGCACAGAGAGGCTAGGTGACTTGTCCAAGGTCACCCAGCTAACAGGTGGCACAACTTGGATCTGAATGCAGGCAGCTGGCTCCAGATCCCCCAGGATAACTCTCACCAGCACTTACAGAACCAGGGCCAGCTGGGCGCACCCAAGGGGCCACAGACTCAGGAGTGAGGAGGGGGCCCGGGGCCAGAGCTGCTCTCTTACTCTGAGCCTCTGCACATCTCATCCACTCTACAAATGCTCATCCCCGACATGCGTAACATGTGCAATGAACTGCCTGGTGCCTGTGTTTGCGGCTCTGTGGGCAGCCAGTACACGGCAGGTGCTCCGAAGACACCTGACCTGAGTGGACGCAGCCCCTGCCCTCCAGCGCTCAAGGCCAAGTAAGGAGATGGGCGGCCGCGCGGGAAACAGAGCCGGCTCAGGCGGGGCCTCCATGCGACAAGCCTGGTGAGGCCGAGCTGTACTTTGTGAGTCACAAGCAGTCAGGTTGTAAGGCCCTCGAGGTAGGCCTCAGCCACACTTCGCATTCCTCTCAAATCCAAGGTGAGAAGTGTAGGCTCAGCCCTGAGGCCACAGGGAGGCTCGAAGCAAGGGGTGGCAGGGCGGCCCCCAGGGGAGACCATCCTGGCAGCCTGTGCCGAGGACTCTGCTGGACTGGGGCAGGGAAAGGGTGGCTGGAGGCAGAGGGGGCCGGACAGGAGGAGGCGGCCTTTTAGGGCTGAGGAAACTGGCTGAGAGGGGATGAGGGGAGTCTGAGGTGGGATGGGAGCCGAGTGAAGGCATTTGGAAGAAGGGGCTGCGGCTAGGGGAAGAACAAAACAGAAGGCCTCTGGGGGAGGGGGAAGGAGGGGGCCTGAGGGGTGCTGGAAGGGGCTGGAAGGGGCCCTGGCTCAAGCTGGCCGAGAGCACTTGGATGCCTGCAGGCTGTGCTCACGGCTCAGCAATGTCCCTGGGCTGCCAGGATACGCCTGGCCACTGCCCCTGCGCCCCAGCCCCAGCACCCGGCCCCACATCAGGAGCTCTGGAGCTGCCCCCCACCCCACCTTCTGCTCCCCCAGAATGGGCCTCCGCTCCCCAGAACCCAGACGTACCCCCCCCCACCTCAGCCTTTCCCCAGTGATGACGGCTAATGAAACCCAGGCCAGGGAAGAAGGGAGAAAACAAACAGACGTGGGCAGGGGGGCCGTCAGCAGGCGGGGCAGGGGCTGGGGGTGCCAGTCGGGGGGGAGGAGTCCGGGCCAGTCTGAGCCCTGGGGCGTGGACTTCCGCCCGCTTTGCCCCGCGGGGCTAATGAGGCCCAGGTGGTCCCTTGGCTGGGGCCCACCTCCCGGCACCACTGACAGTGTAAGTGGATGCTGGTTCTGTGCCGGGGGAGGGGGAGAGGGGGCTCTGCAGCCACAGGGGCGGGGCTGGAGCGGCTGGCCGGGGGCCCAGCACATAACTCTGGGCCGGCTCAGTCTGGGGCGCAGTCTGGGGCAGCAGACACCAAGCCGCTTGGAGCCCAGCTGGCAGCATGAAGGTACCGGGCCGGGGCGGGGGCCTCAGGGCCACAGGGGACTGAACCCACCCTGCAGAGAGGACCCTTGCCAGGCGGGGGGCTGTGAAGGGACGGGGCTCAGTCCAGGGGAGGTGTGGAGGCAGAAGCGCAGACCAGGGGCTCCTGGCAGGGCTGCTTCGTCCGAGGGGCAAATGCAGAGGCGGCGGGGGCTCTGGGGCTGGGCGGGTGACCCTGTTTTCCTGTCGTCAGGCCCTTCTGGCTCTGCCGCTGCTGCTGCTTCTCTGCACTGGCCCCTGCGTCCCCCAGGTCTTGGGGATCCGGGGAGATGGTAAGCTGCCGCACTCGCACAGCCCACAGGCTGGGCGAGGGGGCTGTCCTGAGCATCGCAGCTGGGAGTTGGGCCCCAGGGCTGAGCCTGTAAGAGGGGGCAGGTGGGCCAGACGGTACGCGCCCCCAGCTCGGGGAGGAAGGTGAAGGGGGGCCGGGGGGGGCGGAGGTGGCTGGTGTGCCTCAGGCCCCTTCTCCTCACCCCGCCCCCAGCTCTGGAGAGGTCATGCCTACAGCAGCCCCTGGACTGCGACGACATCTATGCCCAGGGCTACCAGGCGGACGGCGTGTACCTCATCTACCCCTCGGGCCCCAGCGTGCCTGTGCCCGTCTTCTGTGACATGACCACCGAGGGTGGAAAGTGGACGGTGAGTGGAAGGGGGGGCACGGAGGCCAAGCCGCACGGCTGTGAGCCTGCGACTTCGTCTCTAAAGCAGGGACGACACAGCACAGTTTGTGCATCTCTGCCACCACAGACTCCTAGATGCTCAAGGTAGGTGACTGCCTGTAATGCTCAGAATAATCCCGGGAGCAAGGTTACAAATGAGGAACCAAAACCCAGAGAGGTGCAGTAACTTGCCCAAGGGAACACAGCCGGCGCCGGCCTCAACCCCAGGCGCCTCAATTCTAGAACGCCCCCTCCACCTCTTCCTGCTCTCAGCAGCCGCTCCCCGAGGGGCCTGGTGCCGGCACGTGCCTCACCTCGGCCCCCGGCGTGGTCCTCTCACAAACTGCCTCAGCCTCACAGGGTCCGCGCCCGGGTGAGGCCCCAGCCCCCTGGCCCCTCGAGCGTCCAGGCCCATCCTCTCTGCTCCAGGTTTTCCAGAAGAGATTCAACGGCTCAGTGAGCTTCTTCCGGGGCTGGAACGACTACAAGCTGGGCTTTGGCCGCGCCGATGGGGAGTACTGGCTGGGTAAGGCGGGGCCCGGCAGGCTGGGGGCCCCCAGAGCCAGGGCCCCGCTGACCGGCACGCCCCCCGCCCCCCCCAGGGCTGCAGAACCTGCACCTCCTGACACTGAAGCAGAAGTATGAGCTGCGGGTGGACCTGGAGGACTTCGAGAACAACACGGCCTTTGCCAAGTACGCCGACTTCTCCATCTCGCCCAACGCAGTCAGCGCCGAGGAGGACGGCTACAGCCTCCACGTGTCGGGCTTCGAGGACGGCGGGGCAGGTACCCACTCCCGCCAGCCGCGGAGGGGCTGTGGGGAGGCCGGGCTGCCCCCGCGCCCAGGCGGCCCCGCGAGCTGCGGACGCACAGCTACCCAGCGTCCGGCTCGGGAGAGGCCCCGTCCCCAGGCTGCCCCTCCCCTCCGCCAGGCGACTCCCTGTCCTACCACAGCGGCCAGAAGTTCTCCACCTTCGACCGGGACCAGGACCTCTTCGTGCAGAACTGCGCGGCCCTCTCGTCGGGCGCCTTCTGGTTCCGCAGCTGCCACTTCGCCAACCTCAACGGCTTCTACCTCGGCGGCTCCCACCTCTCCTACGCCAATGGCATCAACTGGGCCCAGTGGAAGGGCTTCTACTACTCCCTCAAGCGCACCGAGATGAAGATCCGCCGGGCCTGAGGCGCTGGCCCCGCCCCCCGCTCTGCCGCCCCGCCCCAGCCCCGCCCCGCTGCCCTCAGCGCCCTCATCTCCCGGGGGCCCCGTGGCTCCAGCCCAACCGCTCCCCTCACACCCACGACGCCCACCTCTCGCCCGGGCCTCCGCTCCCCTCCACCCGGCTACACGTTGGCGGCCTCCCAGACCTCCGGAAGGCACCGCCACCCGGCCTGGACTCGGACCCCGTCCGGAAGGCTGCGGGCCGGTGTCCCACCTTAGCCGGCTTCCCGACTGCGGCCTCCGCCAGGGCCCCGCGCCGGGAGACCGGCGGCGCAGTCCGACCCACTCCCGGAACACGCCAGGCCACCTGCGTGTGGCCGCCACCGCCACGCCCTAGCAGTCCCGCCAGCCAGCAGAGAACCTCCCATCCTTCACCTCCCTCCCAGCGGCCAGCACCATGGGCCCCCAGCCCCATCTCACTCTCACGCTCAACTTCCCCCGCCTGCCCTGCCCGTCCCAGGCACCCAAAGCTCGACACCCAAACCATATCTCACCCCGGCTACCGCAAGCCACACTAGAACAGCCACAGCCAAGGTAGGCACAGATTGTGAGGTCCCCCCACCCGCCCCGGGGGTGAGTCTGACCATGCGAGGTGGCAGAGGGCAACCTCTGTGGGGCTGGGAGCAAGTGGGGAGTGGAGGTCTTAATAAACCTCAGGACCTGAATGAACTGGCCTTGGCTGTTGTGCACGCAGATGCGTTTGCTTGGCCCCCAAGCTCTGGTTCCCCCACTGATGGCACCCTGCCCTTAACTCCAGAAATACGCCCTGGAGACAGGCACTAAAGAGAACCTTATATTTCACAGGCTTCGTTTTGATGGCAAAAAAAATTGTGTAATAATAATAATGTAATAATAATAATAATAAAAATACAATACTGAAAAGTATCGCTCGGGGGGGGGGGGGGGGGGGTGGGCCGGGTGGAGTGGGAGATTTGGGGGAATATGAATTAGGGCTTGGAGTTGATAAAAACGGGGTTGCCCCTCCTGCCGTGGCTCGTGCTGGCTCAGGTGGCCGCTTAAGGCCGCAGGGTGGGTCTGAGATGAACCTGCAAAATAATCCGAGCTGAGCTTCCCCTGTCAGGCCCGGGGCTCCAGCCCTCGGGAATAGTCCTGCGGATCTTGGAGCTGGGTCTGCCCCTGGCAGCAAGGCACAGACTGTGGGCCTCAGGGCTCCTGGAGGTCAGGCAGGTCAGCCAGCAGCATGGGGGAGTCCATCTGGATCTCACGCTGCAGGGACTCGATGTCAGCAGGGTTTATGCCGTGGCCCTCGAGCCAGTCGGCGAGCAGGGAGGCTGAGAGCGAGGCTGAGTCGGCCTGGCTGAGGGCGGCAAGGGGGAGAGCGGGGTGAGGGGCTCCTCCTGTGCTGGGAGCCCCTAGCCATAGCCCATTCTGGAGTCCCGGCCCAGCTCTTACCCATCCTGTGGTCCGTCAGCCACGCCCATGTCGAAAGACTGGTTTAGGAATTCCTCCAGGTCAAAGCCAACGCCATAGCCCGCTCCACTGCCCTTTGGGGTGCCGGAGAACACGGGGGGCAAGGGGTCCTCCACCTGCAGGGGATGATGGCAGCTTACAACACGGGAACCACCCAGCGCCAACTGAGGTCTGCAGGGCACCCCACCCTGACACTGCCCTCAAGTGGGCCTAGACACCTGTGGTGACAGCCCCAGCCTCAACAAACACTGAGTGCGGGCTGGGGTCTCCAACGACCGGCTCATCAGCGCTACGCTACTTCTGCGAGCGAGCAGGCAGGCTAGGAGAGCTCGAGCCTGGTCTGCCACTCAGCTCCACGGGACCAGGACACACAACAGCCTCTCCTGCCCCCAGCGACCTCCCAAGCCCACCTCCCCTGGATTCAGATCCAGGCATCCCCACGGCCAGGCCTCTCCCCTCACCTGCGACTTGGATAGCTGCTGGGTCACCAGGGTGACGTCGGGTGATTCGGAGGTGGAGGGCTGAGGGGCGCCCCCGGGGTCTGGAGGAGGTGGGCCAGAGGGGAAGTAAGGCAGAACGCTCGGGGCGCTGGCGCCAGGTAGCCCAGGGGGGGGCCCCAGCGGCTGGGGGGCCAGGAGGCCGGAGGAGGTGGTGGTCTGGGGTGGAGCAGCCGCAGGCCCAGCGGGCGGGCAGGTAGGCTGTGGCGGGGGGGCCGCAGGCGGGCTGCGGGGCCGGGCGGGGGGCGGCGTGGGCGCGGGGGCGGGGGGCCGGGCCATGCGAGTCCAGCGCTCCAGCAGGCTGCGGTCGTTGTCGCTGAGCACCAGCCCGGCCAGGGGGTCGGCGGAGGGGCCCCCGGAGGCCCCGGCGCCCCGCTCCTTGCGCTCCCGCTCCTGCCGCCGCTTCTCCCGCTCCTTGGCCCGCTCCTGCCGTCGCCGCCGCTTCTCCTCCCGCTCCCGCTGGCGCTCCTGGGCTGTCACCGGCTTCCGAGGCTCGGGAGCTTCCAGGGGGGCGCTGGGGCCATCTGCGGAGAAGACAGGAGGGTGATGGTAAGAGCCTGTCCAGGCCTGGGGCCCCTCTGCCTCTCGCTCCCCAGCCAGCCGCGGCCTCTGCCAGGCACCTCGGAGCCGACTCCGCAAGGACTTGAGCAGGGCGGCCTTGAGGGCAGCCTTGGTGTTGTCTGAGATGGCTCCCTCCCTCTTTGGAGGGGCTGGTTCACTGGCCGGCGGGGGCGGCTGCAGGGTCAGATCGACGGTGTCGGGCGCAGGGCCGGGGCATGGCAGTGGGGCCGGTGGAGGGGACTCCATGGCACAGTCCCCACTGGGAGCCCAGGGACTGGGCATCTCAACATCGGGGCAGCCGGGCTCACTGGCCACAGGCTGTAGGGAAGGCTGGAAGCGGATCTGCTGGCGGATGCCCTCGCGCCGTGCGTGGAAGTCTTCGATCTCGGCCACGATAGCCTCCTTAATGCGTTCCCGTGTGAGGGCTTCGCGGTCAAAGGCAAAGTCAAAGGGCGGGGCGCAGTCAGGCTCGTCATCGGGGTCGTGGTACTTGGCCAGGAAGGGGTGGCGAAGGGCGGCAGCTGCTGAGATGCGGGCACTGGGCTCAAAACGCAGCATGCGCCCCAGCAGGGAGAGGGCCTGGCGGTCGGCACCCGGGTACACCGTCTCCCAGGGCACAGGCTGGCGCGGCGGCAGGCTCTGGATGTAGGCCCGCACCCTCTCAGCCCCAACGGCCTGAATCACGGCAGGCGACGGGGTACCCAGCACCATCATGATCAGCTGCAGCTGGTGCACGTAGTTTTTGCCTGGGAAGAGCTGGCGGCGGGCCAGCATCTCCCCAAAGATGCAGCCCACAGACCACAGGTCGATAGCCTGCGTGTACTCGTGCAGGGAGAGCATGAGTTCGGGGGCTCGGTACCAGCGCGTGGCCACGTACTCGGTCATGAAGTACTGATGCTCGGCGGGCGAGGTGCACAAGCCTCGGGCCATGCCGAAGTCCCCAATCTTGAGCTCGCAGTTCTCGTTCACCAGCAGGTTGGAGGGCTTGAGGTCGCGGTGGATGACCTGAGCCGAGTGCATGTACTTGAGGCCCCGCAGCAGCTGGTACAGGAAGTAGCGCACGTGCTCCAGCGTCAGCGGCTGCGAGGAGTGGATGATCTGGTGCAGGTCACTCTCCATCAGGTCCAGGACCACATAGCTGAGGGGCAGGGGACACAGGCAGGGGCTGTCTTGCCCACCCTCCCGCCCCGGCCTCGCCACGCCCTCCCGCTCCAGACATGCCATGGCCTTACTCTCAGACTCTGCAGGGGCCACCCACTGGGTATGAAAATTCTAGATTCTCTACAACTCTTCCATTAACTTAAGTGAAGTGAAATCGCTTTTCTCTCCAGATCTAGTTTCACCATCAGAGCAAAGGTCGGGTTGGACTAAACCAGGCTGGCCAACATGTTTTGTTCGGGAGCCCTCTCCATTGTTTGGCAGTGGCTGCTTGAAAGACTATGATGAAAACTGTAAAGTCGTCTCCATTTTCTGTAGGACAGTGTTCTGTGATTGACTAGTGATGTCTGCTATGGGAATAAAAAGGTACAGATATAGAATGAACGTCCTACGTTTGCCAAGCTACATACTGAGGTCCTATAAAACTGTTACTTCTGCCTTCTTCTTGAGGAATCACATGTATCCCTGGCAAAGCCCCAAGGGAGCACTGATCCTAGAATCGCAGGAATTTTCCCAGCCTTCCCTACATTAGGTTCAGCTACTCTTCTAGAACTTCAGCAACATGGCCCCAGCGTTCAGAAAAGGTCCCTGCTCCGTCTCCCTCTTCCATCCCCGCTCCTTACACAGATTTGAACTCGCCATAGGGCACAGTGGGCCTCAGGATGTCCTTGATGGCAATGATGTTGTCGTGCTTGAAGTGTTTGAGGATCTTCAGCTCCCTGAGGGTCCGCTTGGCATTGGTCACCACGTCAAAAGCGTTAGGGATCTTCTTAATGGCCACCTGCTGGCCTGGGGAACAGGGGAAAAGCAGATGCCACAAGGTACCTTGGTTAGCTGCAGAGTAGCACAAGGCCCCTTTCAATACCTCCCTTTGCGGACTCAAGTGACAACAGCTACCGCTTACAGAGTACCTACTTTGTGCCAGGCTCTGTGCTAAGCATAGTACGTACGTTATCAGATTTCTCCTTCACCTCCTTCCTGAGGCAGGTACTCATAGCTCAAAGTTAGAGACGTGGAGACCTGGGCTCAGTAGCTTGCTGGGCGTTGCACAGCTAGTTAGTGGTAGACTCTAGACTCTCACACCTGTGCTCACCCTACCTCCCTACACTCTGCATCTCAGACCTCATCCATCCCACCACCAACCCCGAGCGCCAGTCTCTGGCTCCAGAACACACTCTGGAGAACCTCCATTCGGGTCTAACCCGGACTGTCACCTAAGAAGGAAGTAGGCTGATGCGCTGGTAAAGCCACCAGAGTTTCAGAGACCCGAGCCCAATACAGAGGCCGGCCCGCAGGGGCACCCAACCCATGCTTGCTGACTTGACCCAGAATTCACATCCCAGCGTCCCCGCTGGCTGCTCGGGACGGGGCGGGTCTCAGCCCCCGGGAACCGGTTTCCACACGTGCGAGCAAGGCCGGGCGGGTGGCTCACCGGTGAGGCGGCGGCGCGCGGAGGACACCACCCCATAGGCCCCGTTGCCGATGGTCTCGATGATCTCGTACTCGTCCCCCACGTCGAAGGTCACGTCGAAGGAGCGCGCCTTCAGCAGGGCCAGGTTCTTGGCCGCCACGGAGGCGGCGGGGCCGGTGGGTTCCGCCTTTCCCGGCCCGGGGGGCTCTCCGGAGCCATCCTCGCCGTCGTCCTCCTTCAGGGGCTCAGCCATGGCGTCTGCGTGGGGACGCGGGCGAGCAGAGGCCCGGCCCCGGACTCAGGGGGCCCCCCGAAGCCTCCAGGCCCGCAGGCCGAACGGCGCACGCAGCCCGTGTCCCGCACCCGCGGGAGCCCGGAGCTCAGGCCCGCGCGGGACGCGGGGTCGGCGGTGGGGGAGGCGCAGCGAGGCGCGGTCCAGGAAGAAAGCGAGGGGCGGGGCGCCCGCTCTCCTCGGTCGGCACTCGGCGGATGGCGCTTCACCCCGATGCCGCCCAGGCCCTCGGAGGTCCCGGCCCCCCGGCTCCCCGGCGTCGGCGGCTCTCAGTCCCCGGGTCGGGGTGGGGGGTGGGACCCGAAGACCCACTCGCTCACTGGGTCGGGCCGCC
>NW_006773553.1:1681335-1700793 GCF_000442215.2 Lipotes vexillifer | reverse complement strand
CCCGGGGCCGGCCCCCCCCCGCCACTGCCGCCACCACCACCACCGCCACCACCACCACCACCTCAGCAGCGCGCGGTCTCCCGCCCCGCTCCCCAAGACCACGCCTCCGCAGGCTCTGGCCAATCCGTGGACGGTCTCCGCGGAGGTGCCCACCCCTTCCACTTGCTGCGTCCAATCCGCGCCCACCGGCCAAGGAAGCCGCGCCTCCACCCGCGCCCGCGCCGCTGTCCAGTCCCCCGGCGGGAGCCGCCCAACCCGCGCTCGGCTTTCGCAGCGGCTCTGCGGCCTGGTGCCCTCCTCGGACGCATGCGCGCTGGCAGCCCCGGGCGCCGCGAGACTGGAAAGCACCGCCCCTGCGTGCGCGGTCCCGCGCATCCACTCCGATCCGCCAGGTGTCCTCCGGTCAATTGCTGCTAGTCCTGGGAGCTTGGAGGGTTGAGGTGACTAGATGTTACCTTGGCGGCCGCATCACGCAGTCCCCCTCCTTTAGCCTCCTCTTCCCTTATCAGCCCCTATCGCCCCGGGAATTGCGCTCCCCATTTTCCCGATGGGCCCCGGGAGCCCGGCGCTGGGAAAGCGTCGTCCCAGGTAGAAGGTGATCCGTCACATCCAACCACGGAGATCCCGGTCCTCCGGGTTATAGAGCGTCGGCCCAAAGCCTCCACTGACTTCCGGTGGCTGGTCCTCTCCTCTCAGCTTCCGGCGTCGCCGGGCCTCGGCTCGCGGTTTCCCGGTCTCGGGCGTGACCCCTCCGTGGGCGGCTCCGTCCAGCGACTCCCGCGCCTTGCCTGAGAGGCAGCGGGCGGGGCCGCGGGGGCAGCTACGCCCGCTCGCTGGAGGCCGCGTGTCCACCAGTGTCGGCCCGGGGTCGGGAGCCCAGGAGTTAGGCCTGAGCGCCTCGGCGAGGGTCCATCCCTTCCGTCCCAACTGGTGGCCGAAGAGTAGATCCAGACCAGAAAGGAATTTTGTTTACATCCCCCACTGTTGTGGTTGTTTATTTTTTACTAAAACATACATAAAGTTCCACATAAGTGTATCAATCAGTTTTCACAAACCTAACACCTCAGTGTATAGAATTCAAATGGGGAAAACCAAAAATACAGAACGTTGCCAGCCCTTCAGAAGCCCCTTCTCTTTTCTTGTGGTGACAGTTTGTTTCTGTTAACTCTTCCATACTTTGTGGGGGGTTTTGCACTGAAATTTAAGAGGTTCACTAGGACCCATACATTAAGATGGAAAAGTAGAGACTGCCTTCTTAAAAACACGACATAAGGAAACACGTCTAGGAGTATAAGGTCAGCCCCAGAACAAATAGATACCTCGTATTTCGACATGGAAGAATCACATGGGCCTCCTGAGTTAGCTGAACTATACATTTGTTTCTGATTTTCCTGACAGCACAGCAAAAAGCCAAATTCTCTCTTATGTGATTAGCCTTGAACATTAATAAACCACATTCATGAGAAGTGGACCTTTTCTGCCCTGAGTTCTGAAAATATTTCCATGATGGCCTTTCCTTAGGTGACAGTAGACAGCCTTCCCTAACTCTGAAACATGTGCGGGATAAGTTCTGCGGTGCCCGTCAGTGAAAAGAGAGGGCGTAAAACAGCAGGACCCATAAATGCGTCTTCTCAGGGAACCTGATGGCCAGCTCTGTGATGGGCCCATCTGCTGTGCGAATAAAGCATAAAGTAGCAGAAGAGACCCATAAATTGCAAATCATTTAAATACTTCTCTATAAATATGCCAGCTAGGATCGGTATATAACTTACAGACATTTCAACTTCCTTGGCAAAAGCTCCCTGATTCTCATTTACTTTTGAGTACACCGTGAGCTGCTTTACTCCTGCCCCTACTAGGCCCTGACTCCGTCCTGGAATAGTCATCAATTATCTAACATTCTCAGCCTTACCTTATGACCTTATGACCTTGCTGCATTTGACACAACTGACTACTTTAAGAAAAAGTTGTTTCATATGGCTCAAAACTCAAATCTTAATTAAAAAGTTTAAGTGAAAAAATCTTGGTCTCACGCCAGGTGGCCGACTTTACAGTTTCCTACTGGAAGTAAGAAGAAACAATATAAATTCAACACAAGCAAATACTAATACACACTCGCACCCACCTCCCCTTTACTCTACAAAAAGGTAACAAATTCTTTACAATTTTCCTGCAGATCATGCAGTATCAGAAACCAGACGGATCTCATTCTTTTTTGTTATAACAGCGTCTTTGAGATATAATTTACATACTATAAAACATTTACAGTGTACAATTCAGTACATGAATTTAGTCCATTCACAGAGTTGTGCAACCATCACCACTGCCTAATTTTAGAACATTTTCATCACCCCAAAAAGAAAGCCATGTCACTCCTCATTTCCCCTCACCAGCTCCTGGCAACCACTAATCTGTATGGATGTGCCTATTCTGGACGTTTCAGATCAATGGAATTACACACTGTGCGACCTTTTGTGCCTGACTTCCTTCACTCAGCATGTTTTCCAGGTTCATCCTTGTGGCATGTGTCAGAACTTCATTCTTTCTTAAGGCTGAATATATTACACTGTATAGATAGACCACATTTTGTTTATCCCATCATCAGTTGATGGACATTTGGGTTGTTTCTAGTTGCGGAGCACAGGCTCCGGACGCGCAGGCTCAGCGGCCATGGCTCACGGGCCCAGCCGCTCCGTGGCATGGGGGGGTCCCCCTGGACCGGGGCACAAACCCGTGTCCCCTGCATCGGCAGGCGGACTCTCAACCACTGCGCCACCAGGGAAGCCCTGAAAATGAACGGTTTTGAAAGACCTACAGTACTTTCCAGAATTTGGCCAACGATTCAACTTGCCTGTCTCCAAGCAAGCTGGACTCTGACCGCATTACTGCCTTCCCCGTGGAGGCCACTGCTCCCATTTGCTGAGCCCTGTGAGGTCGAGGTCTTATGATCCCCAGTTTCCTGTAAGCTGAGACCCAGAGAAGTTGAGCCATCAGCCCAAGGTCACACAGCTAGCGAGGGGCAGAGCTTAGATTGGAACGCTGCTCCCCCTACTGGTTAACCCTTGGAAGAAGCTGCCCCTGGCACTTGCCCCTTGAACTTCAGGGTAAAGGGAGCAAGCCCGCTCCTGGGGCTGATTTGGAGAGGTCAGGGATTCCCCCAGCCCTTCAAGTGACTCAGTGGGAAAAGGACAGTCCAGGCCATGCCCTCATCTTCCTAGTGAGACACTGGGGCCCAGAGAGAGGCAATGACCTGCCCGGGACCACACTGCAAGTTGGGGACAGGCTGGAGACAGAGGCACCCTGCCTTAGGCAGCTGCCCCGACCCAGGCCGGGTGATTCTGTTGTGCTGCTAGAAGCTGGGGTCCCCTCCTGCCCGACTCTAGAGCCTCCCTCTGGCTGGAACCTGAGGGCTCAGCCCTGGCCCACAAGGTCCCAGCGCCAGCACCCCCCAAAGTCCTCTGCTCACTTGTTCACTCACTCACACAGTCATTCGACAAGTGCTTACTGAGTGGGCACTCGGGGAGTTTGAGTGTGGTCCAGGAGACCCGGTCAGGCCACAGCCCCTCCATGGTGGAGAACGCCCCTGCCCAACAAGGGCTTGTCTGGAGGACAGGATGGTCATCTGGAGCTCTAAGTTCAACAGGAAGGTCAGGCGGAAAGGGTGGAAGGAACAGCACGTGCAAAGACGCTGTGATACACTGAATTATGCCCTTAAAAGGGGTTGGTTTGAAGTTCTGTGAATTCTACCTCAATACAAAGGAGGCACTTGTAACTTTAAAGAAGTTGGGGACTTGCCTTGTGGCGCAGCGGTTAAGAATCTGCCTGCTAATGCAGGGCACACGGGTTCGAGCCCTGGTCTGGGAAGATCCCACATGCCGCGGAGCAACTAGGCCCGTGCACCAAAACTACTGAGCCTGCACTCTAGAGCCTGCAAGCCACAATTACTGAGCCTGCGCTCTAGAGCCCGTGAGCCACAACTACTGAGCCCACGTGCCACAACTACTGAAGCCTGCGCGCCTAGAGCCCATGCTCCGCAACAAGAGAAGCCACCGCAATGAGAAGCCCGTGCACCGCAACCAAGAGTAGCCCCCGTTCGCTGCAACTAGAGAAAGCCTGCGCGCAGCAACGCAGACCCAACACAGCCAAATAAAAATAACTTTATAGAAAAATAAAGAAAGAAAGAAGGTGGCTACGCCCAGGTCAGCTTCCAGACTCACCCAGCCTGGAGGGCAGCCCTGGGCCCTCTCCTCGCCCCTCCCTTGGGCCGCAGTGTGTCCCCAGTTTCAGTGGGCGTGGCCCTGGGGAGACTGTGAGAGTCCAACGGATGACACGACGGAGCTGCACTGAGAGGGACTTGGGGGTCCACTAAGAGAAGACGGGGAGAACTGGATGCCCAGGAGGGCAGGAAGTTTTGCAGCCGGACTGGTGCCAACCTGCTGAGGGTCCCCTCCCGCCCCACCTCGCAGACCCCTATATCCCGCCCCCAGAGCTGTGCAGCATCCCGCTGAGGCTGCTGCACACCAGCACCTGCCGAGACGCCTTCCGCCTCCAGTCTGACTGTCCTGACCCAAAGGCCAGCCTGCCCAAGGGCGCCCAGTGGGCCAGACCCCACGCCAGCCCACCCCACCTGGTGGTGCGGGTTCCAGCCTGGCCCTGCACAGGCCCCGAGAGGTGCGCCACCCGTCCCCACGGTCCCTCCTAAGGCCACTAGGCCTGGTCACCTCCCACACTCCTGGGGGGACCACTGATCTGCACCCCGATGGCCATCCCAGAGACCCCGCCCCCTGGGGAGACTCCCCCTTTAGGTTCTGTGCGGACATGGGGCAGCCTTGGACATGGCCAGGTCTGCGCTTACAGGGAGCCCCTGGTTATTTGATAATAGCAAGCATTTTGTTGAAAACTGTCCTTTGTGCAATACTGAGCCACAAGGAGGAAAGAGTTGGGCGAGAGTGGCAGCATCTGTGAAGATGCATTGTAACTGGAAGGGTGTGACGGGTGGGGGACGGGATATGGCCAAGGCCTGGGGGAGGCCAACTCCCACCCGAGGCCCCGGCCCACCCACTCGGCCTCCCGAGCCTCAGCCTCTCTTGTCAGAGGTATGAACACTGGCTGCCCAAGCCCCCTCCCCTGTCAGGTATCTTTGCTCACCTGAGGCAGGTGGGGGGACGGTCGGTGGGCCCGGGCTGGCTGTGACCCCTCCTTCCCTCTCCCGCACAGGGACCCCCCCTGGTCTACTCCCAAGCTGGCAGCTGGCTGCTGCAGGGTGTGATGACCTGGGGGCCCTGCTGGGTGCTCAGCCTCCCTGAAGTCTTCACACCTGTCCATCCCTTCACTTTCTGGATCCGGGGTAAGGTCTCCAACGCCAACTTTGACACCCCGGCCAAGAGGCACCCTTGGCGCTGGGCCAGGACCAGGCAATGAAGCAGTGAGGGTCGCGAGCCCACGGAGTCCTGGGTTTGAATCCCGGCTCAGCTCCTTACCAGCTGCTGTGACTGTGTCCCAGTCATCTCGCCTCTGAATCTTCCTCTCTTGTGCAACGGAGACGTACTCAATTATTCATCCACTCCACAGGCTGCCACCAGTGCTCACTTGTGCCAGGCAACCGGGAC
Organism: Lipotes vexillifer; assembly: GCF_000442215.2. Classification (NCBI taxonomy): domain Eukaryota; kingdom Metazoa; phylum Chordata; class Mammalia; order Artiodactyla; family Lipotidae; genus Lipotes; species Lipotes vexillifer. Next base: position 1,695,184 of record NW_006773553.1, on the reverse strand, counting down.
ACGGGGTGGGCGCGGCCCCTATGCTCATGGCGTCTGGGGGTCGGGAGAGGCGAGCACTGGCCGGAGCCGTGACAGTAATAAATGTGCAAATGCGAACCGTGCTGAGAGCTAAGAGCTCCGGCGGCCAGGCAGTGACGTCCTGAGGCCAGTGTCCTGGCGGGGCCGCGCTCGGGCTCGCCCCTCAGCGACTGGGGGTGCTCGGGCGGCCGGGGGCGGCCCCTCCGCAGCCCGTTTCCCGCCCCATGCGGAGGAGCGCCGGCGCGGGTTTAAGGATTCTCCAGGTCCCTCCCAGGTTTGTCTAATAAACTTTTGGGAGGCGAGGGTCTCAGAAGGCCCGAGGGAGCATCCGTTGACCCCACGCAGGCAGCTGCTGGTCCCACGCGGACTCTCGGAACCAGGGCCGGACCCCGACTGTCGGGGTCCTCGCTCTTGAGCCCCACGCTCGGTGGTCGTTGCCTCCGCCTCAGAACCTCCCACGGGGCTGGCGGGGACGGGTCCGAGTGGACACACACTTCCCGTGGGGTAACCGGAGCCAGGGATGTGCTGGGTCCCGCACCACCAGACACAATCTAGCCGCGGATTTCGCGCCGACTGTCCCCACGAAGCCCCGCCTCCCGCCGCGCCGCCCCGACTACGCCTGCGCGCCGCCGCATTCCGCGCTCGCTTTCCCGAAGATCCCGCTTCCCAGAAACTTGTCCCGCGCGCCACGCCGTCCGTCTCCAGGGCAACCCGGCTCCTCCTAGCAACCGCGCAGCCCTGCTATGGCGGCCGCAGGTCCCAGCGTTTTCCTGCTCATGGTCAACGGGCAGGTGGAGAGCGCCCAGGTGAGCGGCCGTGAACCCCGCGGGGCCGCACCCGTACCCCCAGGGCCGAGCCTCGCGGGAGGGAGCCAGCGTGTGAGAAGCTTGGCGCGAGGTCGCGCGAACCCTCCGCCCCATGTGCGGTGTGGAAACAGGCCTGGGGGGTTGAGCGAGGCCGAGGCCACAGTCGGCCGAGCCCGCGTGGAGTCACGGGCAGGGGCCTCCACCCCACGCGACCCCAGCGGGTCCGTGCGCAGCGAGGCCCCGCGCCCGCGCCTCTCAGGCCCTCGGGCGCGGGTTGGAAGGGAGGTGATCTGCTTGATCTGATACAGCGATGGTGGCGGCTGCCCCGGCCGGGGCTGGGGGGGGGCGGGGGCGGTGTCTGTTGGACGGAAGGGGACGCTACCCTCCAGTCCCCAGCACGTCCTGAGAACCGTTTGTTATTTCTGTGTGTAAGACATAGTATATGCCAGACTCCATGCCCAGCCCCGCTCAGTCAATCCTCACAACAACCTGTGAAGCAGGTATTACTGGCACCCTCATTTTACAGATGGGAAAACTTGCCCAAAAGCAGTGGCAGAACCGGAATTTGAAACCTGCTCTGATGTCAGAGCTTTGCAGGACTTGCCCTTCCAGGCTGTTTTTAAAATATTATGAGTATATTGTGAGGACTAACTGAGATGGTTTAGGTAAAGGTCTGCTGGGGCCTGACTCTTAGTGGGCATCTCCCGCCTTCCTGTTTCATCAGGGACGCTGCCCCAGTCTCCCACTCTGCCCACCTCCCCCTTGACGCAGTGCCCAAGACCCGCTTCCCCTCTTCTGCTCTGTCCCATCAGGGGCCTCAGCTGGGCTGGGTCACATGGGTCTGTGCTCTCAGCAGCCACTTCATCCCCACTTTTCCTCCCCCTCTGCTCGGGGCCCCTCCTCTAGCAGGCCGAGCATATGTTGCTCTGTGTCCTAATAGCACCCTGCCTTCTCAGACCTTTCACTTCAGCACCATTTCCTTAGAGCTGCTCCTGTGCCTGCCCCTGTGCCGGGTGCTGGGGACACAGAAAGCTCGCACACCTGTCCCTTGTTCACAGTCTAATGGGGTTGAGAGAAATAAACAGTCAGCACTGTGATGGAGGGAAGCACCAGGGGCTGCGGGAGCTAGGAAGTGGCCCCAGGACGGCCTGGAAGTTAGGGCAGGCTCCCTGAAGGATCAGTTTTGAAGGGTGAGCAGGAAAACTCCAGGTGAAGGAATGGGAGGGTATGTCATACAGAAGGTAGAGCCTGAGCAAAGGCCCAGGGGCAGTAGCGGCCCTGGATTGGCCCACATCTTGGGCCCGAGACCCTCTGCTGAATGCCACGTCCACAGCCCCTGCTGTCTCTTAGCCCCCCGCCCCCCCTCACCAAGTGCCTCATGTTCGGAGTTACTGGTGGCCGGCCGCACCTGCCTGGCCAGCAGTCAGTCTCAGCGTGAGTCCCTGTGAGCAGAAGCTGTGTATGCTTATTTCCACAGTTTCCTGAGTATGACGATCTCTACTGCAAGTACTGTTTCGTGTATGGCCAGGACTGGGCCCCCACAGCGGTAAGCTGAGCCCTGTGGCCTCCCAGACTCACGGCCTTCGTGACTCGGGGGGTCTCTGAAGGCTCCATCACACCCGTTACCCTCCCAGTTCAGAACCAGTTGAGAGGTGGATGCTGAGTTCAGGGGGGATCCGCATGAGAGTCTGTTCCTGGTGAAGCCAGGGCAGAGAATGCAGCGCCGCGATGCTCCTTGACCCACCCCCGAGGCCGTGCTCGCTCACGCCCCCTGTCCTGGGAGCTGGCGCATGGCAGCAAGTAGGGATGTTTGGGCAGCGCGGGTGGGCAGACCCCAGAGAGCCGGCCTGGAGGCGGCTGAGCTGCAGACACTCTGGGCTGGTCCTTTCACTGCACTGCCGGTCTCCTCAGCCTGTGGGGAGATTCTGGAACCCTCCTTCCAAGAGTCCCCGAGGAATGGTCTGTCTTCACCAGGAGAGGGACGATGGCGCCTCTTCAGCCCGCACCACGTTACTGCCTGCATGGCACTGGGGCGACCCTCACAGCCGCTCTGAGCCTGGCCCCTCCTCTGTGCAGCTGAGACCATAGCACTTGTCCTCCAGGCACCCGCTAAGCGATAACTGCCGAGTCTCTTGGTGATGGGGACGCAGTGGTGAACAGAGCCAGTCAAGCCTCGGTCTTGCTGGGTGCACGTTCTTGAGGGGGAGACAGACATGGGGTAGTAAACACTCCAGGCTCTTGGCTGGTGACACGCTGGGGGAAAGCAGAGGCAAGAAAGGGAGGGATGAGAGGCCAGAAAAGGCCTCATGGAGACGGTAGCTGAGCACAGAGCTGAAGGAGGCGAGGGGACAAGCCGCGTGGAAGGCTGTGGAAAGAACTAGGCAGGCAGAAGGTGCGGAGTGTGCAAAGGCCCTGAGGCAGGGGGTGTGCCTGGCATGTTTGACCTGGAAGGTGGGGGGCCAGTGAAATGGGGACAGAGAAGGGACCACATCACAGCCAGCCGAGCCACTGGTGACTTGACAGAAACACTTTGGTAGAGTGGGGGCCAGAGGTCAGATTGGGGTGGATTCAGGGATGCAAAGTGAGAAGGAATTGGAGCTGGTGAGTGTCCACATGTCTTTTAAGAAGCTTGGCTGGGAACAAAGGGTGGGGGTGCGTAGGGCCAAGGGGCATTGCTTTGTGACCAAGAAAGTGACACGCACACGCGTGCCGATGGTGACAGGGGAGAGGGCAACACTGTCCCCTCAGTGAGGCTGAGGCGCAGGTGGAGCTCGGGCACCGGGAGAGGGCTGGGGCCTTGAGGTTCCAGGCCCTCATGGATGAAAACCCTCAAAGACCTGGGAGCCCCTCCATTACATCTCAGGTCCCTTCGTTTGGCAGAAGATGGTGAAGGAAACAACTCTCCCAGCTGCTGCCCGGGGGGGGGAGGGGTGTGGTAGCCTGGAACTGGGACACTGGCCGTCACTGTCGTCCTCGCAGGGGCTGGAGGAGGGCATCTCACAGATCACATCCAAGAGCCAGGATGCGCGGCGCGCGCTGGTGTGGAACTTCCCCATCGACGTCACCTTTAAGAGCACCAACCCCTACGGCTGTGAGTCCACGGGCCTCGTCCTGCCCCCGTGTCCACACATGGACCTTCCCTGCCCGTCCCCTGGGCCCTCGACCAGCCTTGTCACGTGCTCTCAGCCACCTGGCAGTTTCCCCCTCCTCCCCACCCCCTTCCTGCACTTGACCTTCCTGAGGCTCTGACGGAGCCGGTAAGGCCTGATCTGAAGCCCTGGGTGGCGCCTGCCTGCAAAGGGCAGAGCCTGGCTCAGCAGTCTGGTCAGGAGGCCTGCCCCGACAGCTCTCACCTGTCTGTCACAGCTGTGCTTCTGCCAGACCCGAGCGCCCTGCTCCTCCTGCAAGTCCCTGCCCTTCTCTCTGCCCCGGGGACCTGGCCCTCACCCTACCTCTGACCTTCCCAAAGCCCTCCTCGCCTGCAGTGTTTGCAGTGTTTGCTTTCTGCCTTACCTGGTAGTTACCAGTCACTCTCACTTAATAAGCGCCAACTGTGTGCAAAGCCTGGGGTTCGCTCCACAGGGGCCGTGAACTCTCCCTGTGTGGGCTCGGCCAGGCTTTGTAACCCTGTCTGGTAGGTAGATTCTTCTCCACGTCTAGGAAACTGAGACTCAGGAAAGCGACATCATTTGCCCTCAGCTTTACCTTGAGCAGCTGAGCATGGATTTGATTTCAGGTCCATCTGATTTCAGGGTCCAGGCCTGATGCCGCATGTGGCGGGGGCTCAGGCTTACCGGGCGCAGAGGGTCTGGAGCAGAGGCTGCCTGGCTGTCCTCCTGGGCGGGGACTGCCATCCTGTTGTCATCATCCATGAGAAGCTTCCAAAGGCTTCCTGGAACAGGGCACTAGATAAAGGACCAATCTCCTGCCGCTGAGGACGGCTAGGAAAGGTGAATAAAATATTAAAAAGCAAAACCAGAAAACAAACTACTTGAAGGCATCAGACAGGTAGCAAAGTCGTGGTGCTTTAGGAGGCCAAGACCCAGGAAAAGAGCAGAGCTCCAGAGACACCCCCAGCCACAGCTGCCCTGGGAGTATTTGCTGATTCCAGCAGAGGTGATCGAGATGCTGATCGAGACTTTTGTCAGCCACTCTGGGCTGGGGACCCAGGAGCCAGGAAGATCCTGCCACCTCAGAGCTCTGAGAGAACAGCCCCCCCTGGCCTGCGGCCCGGCTGTCCTCATCCCCACGCTGGACATGGTGCCAAACATCCACAAACTGCGCCTAACAGGACACCAGAAGGGTGATCTATCGTGAGCAAGGAGGGTTTAATCCAGAAATAAGAAGTTCGTGCAACATCTAAAGTCAACCAGTGAGACTCACTACGTTAAAAAGAAAGTCGCCATCATCCCCGTCGATGAAGAAGCTGTGATGAAGGTCAGCATGCATTCGTGGCAGGCCCGTAGCCGACCAGGAGTAGAGGGAGACTTCCTTAATCTGATAAAGGCTACCCAGAACAACATAGAGCAGACGCCACTTATTTTAGTGAGGTGTCGAAAGATTTCTCTCTCAGGTCAGGATGCTTGTTACGACCACCAACATTGTACAGCTCAAAGGTATAAGAATTAGAATCATGTCACTTGTCATTATTCACAGGTGACATGATTATGTAGCATTTCCAAAATAACCTACAGTAAATTATTAATAAGGGGGCATGACCGTCAAGTATAAGATCAGTATACAAAAATCAGTTGCGGGCTTCCCTGGTGGCGCAGTGGTTAAGAATCCGCCTGCCAACGCGGGGGACACAGGTTCAATCCCCAGTCCGAGAAGATCCCACATGCTGCGGAGCAGCTAAGCCCGTGCACCACTACTACTGAGCATGCGCTCTAGAGCCGGCGAGCCACACGACTGAGCCCACGTGCTGCAACTACTGAAGCCTGCACGCCTAGAACCCGTGCTCCGCAACAAGAGAAGCCCGCATGCAACAACGAAGACCCAACGTGGCCAAAAATAAATAAGTAAATAAATTTATTTTAAAAATCAGTTGCTTTCTGTATAAAAATAGAATGTTTTCTATTATTTTTAAAAAGTAGAAATTGATATTTTAAAAATAAATTCTTTACAGTAATATGAAATATAACCTGTTCTACCAGATATCAAGCTGTTATTATAAAGCACAATCACAAGAGCAGTTTTGGCACCAGGACAGACAGATCTGTAGGGAGCCCAGGGCAGAACTGAACATGTGCAGTTGATTCATGACAAAGGGCAGAGCAGGAGGGGAAGGGGGTCTTGAGAAGTGGTCCTGGGGCAGTTGGATACAAGCAGGAAGAAAAGTGCAGCCTGATCCCTGCTTTGTATCAGGCACACAAAGTCCATCCCAGATGGATACACGCACGGAAATGTGAACAGCACAATGATATGGCTTCAGGAAGGCTCCACGGAGGCGGGGACCGCGGCACCAGGATGAGGACTCCTCACAGGAGCAGATCTGCAGGTTCCACTGTTAAATTTAGGGCTTCTAGTCACCCAAAGACATCATTACGGGTGAAAAGAGACCATCCAGTTGTAAACTGGGCAAGAGGCTTGAGCAAGGCACCGCCCAAAAGAGGACGTCCGAGGGACCAAGAAACAGGATGAGGTCTCAACTTCATTTTAGGAAGAACAGTTACAATTAGGAAAATGCAAATTAAAGCTAAAGTGAGCGGCCATGATTCAGGACCAGAACAGCTCAGTTAGGAAGCTTGAGGACGCCAAGCTCTGGTGCGGTGCTGAGGTGGGCGTGTGGGTGCGGTGCCCCCAGGGGAGCAGCTCGAGTGAATGCGCGGCCTGGGCAGACACGGGTGCGCATGTGACGAGAGGTCGCGCTGTCCCAAGGAGGAGACACAGCCCGGGCGTCCATGGCCGCCAGACAGGACCGAGTTCTCCTGCCCTGGAGACGTGACTCGGTTTGGATGCGTCTCATAAACACTGAATCCAAGAAGCTGGATGCAGGAAGCTACGTACCATACGATTCCACTCATACAGTGTTCACAACATGGGCAGAACCAAAGGACCACGTGTGGGATGCATTCTTTGGCGGAAACCTTACGGAAAAGGAGTGATGACCTTTGAGGCGGTGAAGGGGAGGGAACAGATGTCCCCCAGCACCGAGAGCACTTCCTCTGCGTCAGGCCCGAGCCCTGGCGTCTGGAGGACGAGGAAACAGGCTTGTCCGGTGGCCGCGGGTCCAAGCTGGGCAGGCCGGCCGGCTCTGGGCCTCCCCGCCTCCCGAGGATGTATCCCAATGGAGCCGCCAACAGGGAGCAGTGGGAACTGGCAGCCCTCTAGAGGAAGGGGGTGCGGGGCCTCCCTGAGCCACACGCAGACACCCCCGGGAGCAGCCCCCCGCCCCCACCCCCACCCCGTCACAGCCGGGTCCCGGGTGCACTCCCTGTGCCTGTCCAGTGGCAGGATCGGGGCAACACGGGGCCCAGCCAGCCGGCTCTGCTCCCCCACCTCCCTGCAGGCCCACACCTAGGGGCTCCCGGGCCTGCTGCCCTGCTCTCCACCCTGCACCTCCCCTGGGCTTGACAGCGGACTGACCCCTGTCTTGTCGTTCGCAAGGGCCGCAGATCGTGCTTAGCGTGTATGGGCCGGACGTGTTTGGGAACGACGTGGTCCGAGGCTACGGGGCGGTGCACGTGCCCTTCTCACCCGGACGGTAGGTCCTCCCTCTGACCTGGTCCCTCGCCGGGCCACACTGGCTCGGGACCCGGGCACCCTCCGTGAGGCTCTCCCCGGGGCATGCTTCACCTTGAGGCGGGGAGTGCGCGAGGTCCTCGGCGCGGGGACGTGGCCCACACCTGGGAGGGGGTGTCCTGGGGCATCGAGAGGGGCGGGTTCAGCCAGAGTTCTGGGGCTGCTGGGGTCGGAGTTCACACTCATTCCTTCGCTGCTGGCCTGAGGACACATGTGTCAGACACGTGTGACTACGGGACCCTGCCCTCGGCAGGCCCCCCCGGAGTAGTGGGCACAAATGGAGAGACGCAGCTCTCTCTCGTCAAGCACGGTGACAGGGTATAGGCACGGTGTTCCAGGCGCGGGGTGGGTGGCCAGGGTCAGCCGACCCTAAGGGGCGAGGCCTCCATCAGAGCAGGTGGAGGGAGGAGGCCCAGCGGGTGGACCTCTGAGGGGTGTTGAGACGGGAAGCGCACTGAGGAGTGCGAGGGAAAGGGGGACGGGTGACCGCAGCCGGGCGCGGTGCCGGGGGCTGTCGGGCCTCCTGGGTGAGGGCAGCGCGTTGGGATATTCGGAGGACAAGGGCCTTGTGGGGGCGCAGCTGAGCCAGCGTTGGTGTTTGTAGCCCTCAGCATCCTCCTGACCCTTCGAAAGAAACAAGGCTCTCGGAGGACTCAGCCCTGGGGGCGGGGCTCTGGCTCCGACTTGGCACTGCCGCCCCTCGCTGGAGGCTCAGAAGGCTCCGCCACTTTTCCGTGACTCAGCACAGCTGTCTGTAAAAACATTTGTTTCAGGCACAAAAAGACCATCCCCATGTTTGTCCCAGAATCTGTGTCTAAACTGCAAAAGTTCACCAGGTGAGTCTCCTGCACATCCATCCCCCCCAGCCACTCCTGGCCTCAGTGGTCGGGGGGAGGGCTGTCACGTCCCCCGCTGCCATGTCGTGCTGGACACCTTCACACAAGGGCCCTCTGCCAGGAGGTGACAGCTGAGCAGGGACTAGAGCGGAGGGCGGGGCCGGCGGGGCTCGGGGCGCAGGGCACAGCTCGGTCTCGAGGAGGTGGTGACCTTGGTGGGGCAGCCGGTGGGGCCCGCACACAGGCCTGCAGGGAGGCCAAGCCCAAGGCTTCTGGCCCCTTTCCTCATCCGAATAGGAGCTGGAGGGCTGGCTGGGCCTGGCTGACCCACTCGGGTTGGGTCAGCTCAGCTCCCCGGCGGTGGGCCAGGCCCAGGGGAACGTGTAGCACCGCCTGGACCCCCTGGCCGGCACCCTGCTGGGGGGAGGACGCTTCCTGGGCTCTGAGGCGCCTGCTGCCCTTGGGAGCCCTCCAGAAGCCACTGTGATGGGAAGGGCCAGCGTCGGCTGGAGGTGACACCACCACCCCAGTGTCCACACTGCTCCACGCCCCACAGCTCCGAGGGAGGGCTGCGGGCCCCCCTGTGAGGTCTCCCTGGGGGAGGGGGTCCTTGCTGGGAAAGCCCTTCGGAGGGGCTCTTGCCTGGGCCGGGCCGTGTGTGCTTGGGTTACGGAAATGGGGGAAGGCAGCTGGATGGACAGTCGTCCCAGATGAGGGGTCCGTGTTCCAGGAGCCCTTTCTCTCATCCCCTCTGCTGGGCCTCTGCCTCCGGCGTCCTTCCTCAGCCTGCTGGCTGCCTGCTTCCCTGCGGCCACTTCCTGTGGCCGCCGCAACCAGTTACCACAGACTTGGTGGCTTAAAACCACAGAAATTAACTTTCTCACAGTGGGACCTAGTTTCTTTGGGGCCGTCACGCAGAGCCTCCAATCTGCTCTTCACACGGCAGAAAGGGTTCCCTGAGACACCGCTGCACGAGTGACTCAGGCACATCTCCGCCTCAAGGCGCCCGCAGGGCCCCTGCAGCAGTGTCCTGGCTGGCGGGGCCCTTGGGAGCTGCTCCCCGGGCTGGTCCTCAGCGCAGCCTGGGGGCAGATGCTGCTCCTCCGGTGGGGAACCCGAGGTACAGGGAGGGGGCGAGGCTCCCCTCCCTGACCCCCTGTGCCCCCCCTGCTCCCCTCCCGCCCCACTGCCCTCCCCGCCCCGCTGTGGCCCCTCCTGCCCCTCTCCCTGCCTCCCCCCACCCCGAGCCCCTCGCTGGCTCACTGCGTGTCCGCGGCCTGCTCTGAGGTGCGGAGAACTCTCTGCCTGGGTGGGAGGCTCAGACATCAAGAGGCTAATGCTTTACAGCTGGAGCCCCATGGGGTAGGGGACCATTATCACGTCCCCATTAAGGTGAGAACACCGGTGCTCAGAAACGGAAGTGACATCCTGAGTCCTGCTCTGTTAAGAGGACAGTGGAGAGCCCAGATCTGGCCCCTCTGCCCACCCCAAGGCTGGTTGTTGGGCTCTGGGTGGGGGCCCGCCTTCCCCACCTCGGCTGCTGTCACCTTTCTGGGATTTCTGAGTTCAGGCTGTCTCCTATCTTCCCAGCTGGTTCATGGGACGGCGGCCCGAGTACACAGACCCCAAGGTGGTGGCTCAGGGGGAAGGCCGGGAAGGTAAAACTTGACCCCCCCATCCCCCAGGCAGGTGGGACCAGGTGGGCCCCCCCGCAGTCAGATGGCTGGATGCCAGGGACCCGCCAGCACACAGATGCAGGGGCAGGGCCCAGCCTGGAGGGGTTGCCACGTCCGTCCGTCCCCTGTCCCCACCGCAGCCCCTTCTGCCGTTCAGGGGCGCGGGCCCAGCTAACGCTGCCCTTCTGTCCTCAGTGACCCGCGTCCGCTCCCAGGGCTTCGTCAGTCTCCTCTTCAACGTGGTGACCAAGGACATGAGGAAGCTGGGCTATGACACCGGGCCTCCGGACACACAGGGGGTCTCGGGGCCCAGCACGCCCCAGGGCCTCCCCCGGTGAAGGTATTGGCCCCCTGAAAGGCCCAGCGACCCACCTGCCTGACGTGCGCCGGGGGTGGCCGGTGTTTGTGTAATAAAGTGGTACCTTTTCACAGAATCTCTCCCTGCAGCAACTGCCCTGGGAGCAGGGCCCCGGGGCCAACGCGGGCCTTGGTGGGCACAGCCCGGGGTGGAAGCTGCACCTGGACAGAAGCCAGCAGCCGAGCCTGGGCTCAGCCTGATCCCGGGCTCACGGCTGGGCGGCCCTCACACCTCGACACGCTCGTCCCTAAAGCCAGCGTGTTGTCCACCAAACAGGCGATCCGGGCAGAACCTCCCTTGGATGGAGAGGCCCGTGGCAGCCCAGAGGATGGGCTGCAAGCCTCCCCAAGGTGGGCAGCGCCGCGGCTGGAGAGCTCCGCCTGCCCTCGGCCCTCCTGGGCCGCCTGACCCCCACCGGCAGCTTCTGGGGAGCCCTCTGGCCAGAACACCGGGCTTGCTCAGGGTCCTCCCCTCAGCAGGATTTGAGGGGAGCCCTGCAGCCTGAAGAGCCCACCTTAGCCACCACCCACTGCCCGGCTGTCACGGGGACCTGCCTTTGTCCCAGTTCCCCCATAAACTCAGGGCCCCCAGCTCACTGCGCGCTCTGGAACCATTCGCCCATCCCCAGCATCCTGACCCTCTTTACGTGGAACCTTCCCTCCCCCTCTGGTCCCCCTGCTCCGCAGAAGCATCTGCCGCGTCCCCGTCCCAGCTCCCTCGACGCCCTGGCCGTCAGACCACACCGCGTCCACCACGGACTCCACCGCCTGTCTGCTCGTCCAGCGGCCCTGGCACGTCACCAACCGCATGGACAGCCCTTCCCGAGACGTGGCCTCTTCCTCAGCCCCCTCCCTCTCCCTTGTAATGATCTTGGCCTGTGCCCCCGGCAGCCCCCAGACCCCTCCTTCCCCTACGCTCAGGCTCACACAGGCACCGAGACCAGGACGGTGGCCTTGTGAACCGCAGGCCAAGCTGGACTCCAGGCAGGAACCACTCCCAAGCGCGCGCCTCTCCCGATGCCTCGGGATTGATAAGGGTGGGGGGTGGGGGCAGGGGAAGGACACAGCCAGAAACCGCATCGTGATACAAATGATAAATTATATTTATACAGTAAATAATTATCAACAGTCAACACAAGTTCCAAACCGGCCACCCGCCCCTGGGACTGAGAAAACGGCTGGGCAACACCCCTACCATGGTGCCCGGCAGGAGGGAGCTTGATGGCATGTGTCCCACACGCGTGGCAGCACCAGTGGCTTCATGATCAGTGCAACGGGGCAACATGGACGAGGCGCCTGGGGGTGGGCCTGAGCCGGAAGCTGGGCGGGAGTCTGCCTGGGCCTGGGTGGGCCACTGGCTGTGACATCGGGGCCTTAAAGTCCCATCGGGAAGGGCCCCTCACTCTCACGAGGAATCATGACCCCAGTAGCGTGGTCCTGTGCCCCGTGAGGGGGTCGGCCCCTACCTCCCGGGGGGAGCACCTTGCCCCGAGCCCCGCCCTGCCCCACCCTCCCCCAGGCTGCTGGGAGAGGCTGGACAGGCCTTCGTGGATGACTCTGGAGCTCATGGTCCAGCCCCAGGTCTCAGGGGCTGGGTGGTGGGCAGGAGCTCTGGGCCAGGGGTAGCCCCAGGGAGGAGCACGGGTGAGCTCTTGTACATGGCAACAGGAGTGGCCTGAGCAGGCAGTTCTGAGTCAGCCTCCGTGCCCAGCGCCAAGGGTCAGAGCTCCTGGAACCAGAGAGGGGGGAGGGGCCCCATCCCCCCAGGAGAGGCCCCCAGCTGTCAGCTGCCCTTGGTGCTAGAGGTGAGACGTCCACCATGTAGAGTGAGACTGAGGTGCCTGCCAGGCCGGCTGACCAGATAGACACAGGACTCGGGGGAAATGGCCCTTCCCTAGGGAGAAGCAAGTCTCTTCTGGTCTTTCATTTGTGACTTACCTAATACTTTTTTATAGTGGTGGGCGGGGTGAGGAAAGCAGGGGAGAGGGAGGTAAGATGAGTGCACGTTCGCTAAAAATCTCTTCTGGGTGAGAATGATTTTTCTTCCTCTGCCAAGTAAGAGATGATTACTTCTACGTCACAACGGGTATCTGGAGGGCGGGTGCGTAGGTCAGGGCCAGCCCTGGGCCCTCCCCATGTCAGCCTGGGCTGCCCCCGACATGCCGCCCCCCTCGCTGTCCCCGCCTCTACCCTGAGTGTGGAGTAAGATAGAGGGGGTCACAGACACAGGGTTCCAGAAGCCTCTCCTTCCCACGTTCCCACTGTAAACGAAGTCTTGTTAACTGTGCATGCCTTCAGTCACAGAAAGGAGTTAGCTGATAAAACCTGGTGAGTCACATTCATATGTTAGATTTGTTTTGTCTTTTAACTTTCTTCACGTTGGTTCATCAGTAAGAAAAATAGCCTCTCTCTTAGGATCTAGCCAGAAAGGCTGCAAGTCAATCAGTTTGGTAATCCACCAAAAAAAGGAGTTAAAGGGAAAGGCAACTGGAGGCTACGATTTTTTGTTACTGTTGTAGTTTTCTCTTTTTTTTTTTCCTTTTAAATAAACGTTTTTTATGCATAATCAAATTCCCATCTGTTTTCCTATAGAGAATTTGCTTTAGTTTTTCCATAAGGCATTTTTTTGTCTCTTCCTATTTAAAGTTTCTTACAGAGTTAAAACCATAAATAAGAGGATTTACACCACTAACGTGACGCTGCCAATATCTTAACCCAGCCAGACCTGGTAAATTCTATCAAAACTAGACAGTTAAATAAGAACGACGTTATAAAAATATTAGCCAAAAAAGACTATTCGATAATTCTGCAAACAAATATGAAACTGTACTAAACAAAATCTGTGCAAACGTGTACAAGCATGGAGCACGTGGCAGGGTTATGCTCAGGTTAGTTTAAAGCTTGCTCTAGTGGATTTAATTCAAGAGTTGTTCCACGGTGGTGGCATTTACTTTGAACTCACACATGAGTCAAAGAAAAGTAAAATATGCACAACCGCGTCCCCCAAAGGTCAGTGTCTGAGGGAGCCCGCACTCCATCCCGTCCACGCCTGGGGGGGGTCGCCAGGGCTGGGGGTGGGGGCCAGGTCCTGGGCAGGGGGGCTCCCAGAGGCCCGGGGCTGAGGCTGGGCCAGCACTGAGCACTGCCACCTCCTCATCCAAGGCTCCCGAGGGCCGGCGGATCTCCACGGGGGCCGGGCCTGCGGCCAGGCTGGGTCAGGGGTCCTCCCGCCCGACACAGGCTTGGGGACCCACGTGCCGCGTGATGACGCCTCAGTAAGCCCGCCACCTCTCGACCCTCAGGCTGAGGGCCAGGGCCGCAAAGACACCCTCTGCACACCCACCCCACTCTCAGACCCCATTCCACGGGCGAGAGCCCCTGCCCAGCGTCCTCGGCACGGAGGCTCTGCGGC
>NW_006773553.1:1660990-1681195 GCF_000442215.2 Lipotes vexillifer | reverse complement strand
GGGGGCCGGGGGGGGGGGGCACTAGAGGAGGAGCGGGTTGGTTGTGCCGGTGGCCTGAGCTGCCGACGGGGGGACGCCCAGGCTGCCCACCATGTTCACCGCAGCGGGGCCCAGCGGTGGCAGGGAGGAGCCGCCAGCCCCCAGGGCTGGGTGGGAGGCTGCGGACGTCACGGAGGCCACAGCCACGGGCTCCACAGCCGGGCCGGGCCCGAAGGACGCGCTGCTCCCCAGCACCGGGCTCCCCCGCAGCTGGTTCAGCGTCAGCGGCTGCGGCTGGTTCACCTGGAAGGGGTTGACCGGGGCTGAGGCCGCGGCGGCACCTGGAGAGAGAGCGGGCAGGGTGGCCGCGGTCAGAGCTGCAGCGTGCCCGGGCCTGGACGACCGCGGCACAGCGGCCACCGGGTCAGCCCGCCCGCCCCTCTGGGCCTGGTGTTGGGACTGGGAGACTCAGGCCGTGAGGAGCCCAGCGAGGGGCCAGGCTCACGGGGCCCAGCTCCTCCTCCGGGCTGGTACCCTGGGCGCCCTCCCTCGTTCTCTCAGCCAGCCGGCCAGCCAGCCTAGCTCTGCGACCAGAGGGAGAGGGAAGAGGAGAGAGGTGCGGGGAGAGAGGGGAGCCACGGGGGAGGGGGAGGCGGGAAGCGCAGGGCGGCCCGCACCTGGGGACCCTGGCATAGTAAAGACTCTGAGAAGTCCTGCAGTCTAGAAGCAGATGCAGCTCCACCCCGCCCAGTGTTTCCCGAATTCCTCTCATACCAGAAGCCCTTCCCCGAGTTCAGCAGAAACGTCTACTGATACCCTGGCCAAAAACCACAGGCGCTGCCGGCACTGAGTCTCCAACTCAGCCCAGCCCCTGCTCACAAAGGCTGCCAGGAAGGCACCCCCAGGTCACCAGAGGAGATGCCGCCTGCTCTCCACGAGGGCACCCCAACGCTCTTGCATCAGTCGCTCCTCGGAGCCCTGGGAAGAGGGCTGTGCAGATCAGATCACCCCGGCTAGAGATGAGCAGACTAGACTACAGAGTAGGACCACAAAGGGGCAGAGGCAGGAGGATGGCCCTGGAGGGCCGGGGGGCTGCCGGAGCCTCCTGCGTCTTGGCTGTAGCCCCCAGGCCCTGACCGGCCCCCCACGGCCTGGCAGTGCAGCTCCTGCAGGGGCCTTCGGGGCAGACCCCTGGCTGTCGGCCAGCTCTGCCCTGGAGCCACCCCCACTGGTGGCAACCACGTTCCCTACCTACCTCAGGAGTGCACGGCCGGGCAGGACCCAGGCATCACACACACACCGCTTCTGCCAGAGGGTCCCTGACCTCAGCCTGCCAAGTCCTCAGGTCTGAGGCCAAACACCTTGAAGGTGACCTGTTCATGCCCTTGGGGAGCCCAGGGCCTTTCTGGGAAAACTCTGGGGAAGGGCGGGAGCTTCCTCAAGGAAGAGGGCTGCCCGGACTGAGAGGCGAAGGCGGGGGTCCGAATCCCCAGCCCCGGAGAAGAGAAGGGAGACGTCCCGGCAGAGGGAACAGGACGTGTAGCGGGGGGCAGAGAGCAGCTCACGCAGCTGAGGGGCTGAGCGCACAGGGGGCTGGCGTGGGTGGGGGCACGGGACACGGAGGCCCTGGCCACTCCCTCGAGGGCTGGGGCTTGTCCTGTAGCCCATGTGGAGCTCCTGAGGGTGGAGAGCCCACCGGCAGGGAGGACGGGCTTGGGGGGCAAGGGTGAGTTCCAGCCCCAGATACGGCAGAATCCAGCAGCAGGGGCGAAGTGAGGGCTCTTGGGGTCCCTGGAGCATGGCCCAGCCTTACCCTCAACCTTTCGGTTGAGAGCCCAGTTACCCTCAACCCGAAAACGGGGCCGCTGGGCAGCAAACCCAGGCTCCTCCCCTCAGCCCCAGCACTATCCGCCTCCAGCTGACCTAAAACTGGCGCTCGCTAAAGGGTCTCCCTGGCTGGGGCACCAAGTCAGGGGCAGCTTCTGCTCAGTGGTCTCAACGGAGGACAGGCTTTGTTTTCCAGCCCCCGAGTCCCGGAGAGGCGCGAGGGCCGGTCCAGGATGCCCGGCGCTCCGCTACTGCTCAGCCGGGGCCAGCACGCCCCTGAGCCTGGTCCCCGCCTGTGGTCCCTGAGGGAAGAGTCCCCCGCAGAGGTGGAGGGGAGGTCAGCGCCCACAGGCCTGCCCCAGAGCCGCTCTCAGGAAGGGCAGACGGCCAGAGGAAGGCCGGGAAGCAAGCATACCTGGTGCCAGGAAGGGGTTGAGGGACTGTGCCGGCGGGGCTGGCCTGGTCACCAGCGAGTCCAGGTTCACCAGGGCTGCGTTGGGGCCCAGGAAGGACTCGGGGGTTTTCCGGGTGCCGCTGGGCTTGCTTGAGGCCACGGTCGGGGGCTGGGACTCAAAGGGGTCGGGGCTGGTAGTTCCACTGTTCTGGGCCGGTGGAGACGCCGCCTTGGCTGCAAGACAAGGACACACACGGGCTGGTGAGCCTGGAGGGCTCATCCAACCCTGAAGCGTCCAGAGCAAACCCCGATGTTCCCGGACGCCGACTCGCCGGGGATGCGTACGGCTGCCCAAGGAATGGGGCGATCGCTGCAGTGCTATTTCCAACAGTCCCAACCTGGAGCCACGGTCAGCCACAGGGCAGGGCAAGTACTACCAGACCTGAGTCCAGGGACGGAAGGCACGATGAGGAAGGAGCAGGGACAGAACAGTGCAGCACAATCTCCACAAATATTAAGATGGCATTTTGGGTTGGTGGCTACACATGAGTAGTTCACATTTTTTTAAATGTTTTCATTTTCTAAATTTTCTACGGTGAACATGAATTGCTTGACAGTAAGAAGAAAGCAAATGACTTTTAAAAATTCAGCCGACAGAGGGTGTGCTGAGGCAGGCCGGCAGGAATGTGGCCGCTCTGCTAGGCTGCTCTGCTCTGTGAGATGGTGATGGGGACACGGGTCCCGAAGAACCGTCGATTCTGCACTCAGCAGCCCCACGCCCAGGAGCCCAGACTCAGGAAATAATGCAAAGTGTGAGCAGGGGTTTAAGCACAGAGATGTTCACTACAGCATTATTTACTTTAGCACAACTTGAAATCAACTTAAAATGCCCTCCCCAAAATCAACGATTAAACATTGGGTTGGCCAAAAGTTCGGGTTTTTCCGTAATATATTACGGAACCCAGTAACTTGTCGCTGAGCCCTACAAAGAGATACTACAAAGCTATTTCTAAAGAATTTGTAATGTTGAAAGAAAATGTTCCCAATCCG
The DNA here is from genome assembly GCF_000442215.2 of Lipotes vexillifer. NCBI lineage: Eukaryota > Metazoa > Chordata > Mammalia > Artiodactyla > Lipotidae > Lipotes > Lipotes vexillifer. The sequence goes on along the minus strand of NW_006773553.1, from coordinate 1,677,945 downwards.
CTTTTCCATAAAAGTGGTGAAAAAAAAAAAAAAAAAAAGTGGTGGGGGCAGGATTCGACTCCCTCCCTAAGTACGAGCGCAACAACAAAGGCTGTGTCCATAAGAGCTCAGAAAAAGTGCTGGGAGGGAGCACAGCGGCCATGTGTAGATGGGAAAATTACAGATGAGTTTCATTGTCTTCCATCAACTTTCCCACACTTTCTACAATGGAAACACCTCCAGAACTGGGGTAAATACTTCACAGGCCCAGGGAAGGGCGCTTAGGCTTCTCCCTGAGGGGTGGGGAGCGAGCAAGGACAGTTAGGCTGTACTTTGGCCTGTGGAAGAGACACACGGAATCTTGTTGCTTTTTTGATGCGGCAAAAGAAACCCGGGGAAGCAGCAGCTCTAAGTTGCTTCTGGGCCCCTGGAGCTGAGAGGGCCCGGGGGGTGCGGCGGGGGTGCGGTGAGGGGTGCCAGGCTGCTCCTACCTTAGGCCAGCCCAGCCCTGCCTGCTGGGGGAGGCGGGGGAGGGGGCAGTGGGAAACGGGGAGCGGGGAAGCCAGGAGAAGAGAGAAAAAGGAGAAAAGTTGCTCGGTGCAGCTGGGAGGGGTGGCCCTGAGGAAGGCAGGCGCCACCTGGCTCTGTCCCCAGCCCCACAGGGCTGTGTGAAGAGGGCATCCAGCCCCCTCCCTCTGCCCCTCGGGGCCCAGTCTCTCTCCGCCCAGCCCTGACCCCTCCCAGCCCAGGGGCGCTCAGGGAGGAGCAGGGTCTTCTGCAGAGCGTGCATGTGCGTGCGCGCGTGCGTGCGTGCACGTGTGTGCGTCACAGATGTCTGCCCACACAGAGAGCCGGGTGGTCTGGAAAAGGGGGCGCCTTTGGGGAGCCGGGCAGAGGAAGGCTGGTGGAGACGGCAGGGCTACGCTGGGCCGGCCGGGGAGCCAGGGCAGTGGGCTTCCGCCAGCGGCCACAGGGCCCAGGGTGCGAGGCCGAGGAACAGAGGTGGCTGGAGAGGAGAGGGTGACAGAAAGCTCAAGGGCACTCCCGCCGCCGCTGGCCCGTGAATGTGAATCCCTGAGTCAGACCCCCAGCTCCCAGGTCAGACACGTGCACACGCGTGGAGTCGCCAGGTTCCTGACTGTGATGCCTGCAGCAACTGGGCTGGTCAGGGGCACAGGACGGCACAGAAACCACCACCACCACCTACGTTACGTACCTGCTTTTTTTGAAGTTCGGAGGTTGTCAAATTCAGAAAAGTCATCTTTAATTGTACCATTCAAATTACTGAAGAGATCAAAAGCCCCTGGGGAGAGAGCGGTAGTGACTGTGCCATGTCTCCACTTCTCTGCCATGTGCTTCCCCAAACGGCGGGGCCCGGACCTCGCATCCTTAGAGGTTCGGGAACAGGGCAGGGCAGCTGGCCCCGTGGTCTGCGCCGGGCGCAGGAGAGGAGCGCTGGGCTGCAGGGCGGGGGCAGCCAGCGTCTACACAACATCTCCAGCCCAGAGCCCGGGGGGACGCTCCAGAGAGAGAGCCGAGGAGGGAAGGGGGAGCAGGCTGACAGCTCTGCCTGGAGGGCACTGGGAAGGGCCCACGGTTCAAACATTCTCACGGCATGAGGGGAAAGAGGCCGCCAGCCCCGCAGGGAGAAGGGCCGGGCGCTGTGGCTGTGTGAGCAGAAGGAAGGACAGGACGGAGCCGGGGGGGGGAGACCAGAGGTGGGCCGGCGTCCGTAGCCCTCACGGGGGAGAACTCGGAGAGTCGGGGGGCAGCGGGGGTGGGGGGTCCCTGGGTGGGCAAGGAGGGCACCGGGAGGGGCCTCCCCACGCAGAGCAGGGCTCTCGGCTGCCCCTGCCCCCCCCTCCCCCTCCCCAAACCGAAGCCGAGGGGCCAGGGGGGCGGGGGGCTCACCAGAGGGGGACACGGGCTTGGCGGCCGATGCTGCGGCCCAGGGATCAGCGGCTTTCCCGGCACTGGGGGCTGGCTGCTGCGGGGCGGCCCAGGGGTCGGAGCCCTTGGGGACGGAGCGTGTGCCGGCTCCGGTGGGCACCCCCCATGGGTCGACGGAGGTGGCTGGCTTGGCACCTGTGGGAAGGCGGGGTTGGTTCAGAGATGCTCCCAGAAAGGGCTGGGCAGCCGAGGTGAGAGGGAGAGGACCTGAGGCCACAGGAGCACCCTGGGGGGAGCGCCCGGGGAAGGGAGCACAGAGCCCCCGCGGCCTCTGCCTCGGCAGAGCTTGCCTGGCAGCGTCCTCCCTGCCTGCACGCAGCAGACACGCGGTGCGGCATGGAGAGGCATCAAACAAACAGCTGTGCACTAACACATCCACTCCCTAAAGGATGGGACAGACTCCAACGCCCGGGCCTGTGCAGGGTGGGGAGTGGGTCGTGCATGCACGCATGCATCCATCCACCTGCACAGAGCACCCACGCACCTGCTCCCCCTGCAGAGCATCTCAGACGACCACTGCGTGGCCCCCGTGCCCCACCCCAGTCTCCACGAGCTCCGGTTTCGCCACAGAGGGGGCCGAGGGGGCGAGCGGTGCCGGGCCCCTGAGCCGTGTGCTACCGGACACACCGTCGGGGTGCTCTCGGGGGCGGCTGTGTTCACGCAGAGGTTTATCCGGGAGACTGAGCTGCGCTGGTGTGTAGCTGAAACGTGTTGTTTACTGCTCTCTAATACTGCAACCTGTGACACAAGGCACGGCTGGTGTAGCTGTCACTGTACTGCACACGCGGCCCTTCACCGCAGACACGGGCATCAGCTCGCTCCTTCCCAGGCCCCTCACGCCTCCTCTCCCACCAGGGGCCTGGTCCCATCTCTACCCGCCTCCCCTGGGTTTTTTGTTTTCACTGATTTGACGGGTTCCTTCCACGTCTGGGTGCTGATTCTCTTCCTTGAGTTACAAACACCTTCTCCTAACTTGTGGCCTTTCCCTTCACTCTCCTCATGGAATCTTTTGATGAACAGAGAAGTTCTCACTTGGATGGAGTAGAACGCAGGAGAATTTTCCTTAAATTTGTGCTTTTCGGGACACGCAGGAACTCCACCTCCACATGCCCTCGCACATGGACTGGATCATACTTTTTACTTTATCCTTTATTTCCATGAGGAATTTATACAACTTTAGGGACTGGCATATTTTTAAAACTTCATTTTCTAGTTACTTATTACTATGCAGAGAAACAATTTAATTTTGTATACTAATTTCTGTATTCAGCAATCTTGCTAAACTCTTAATTCTAATCATTGAAATTCATCCTATTTATTCTTTTTTTCTTCTTTAACATCTTTATTGGATGTTAAAGAAGCAACGTATAATTGCTTTACATTGTTGTGTTAGTTACAACCTATTTCTTCTTACAGTAATTCTAATAACTCTTAATTCCAATCACCGCATTTGCAGAAACTCTTTGGGAGTCTATGTACACGGTCACATCCCTTGAAAGCGATGACAGCTTAGTTCTTCCAAGTCCCTCACTTTCCCGTCTCGCTTTGTTGGCCAGGCCCACCCGTCCCAACGCAGAGCAGGGGAACAGACTGTGTCCACGTTTTGCTCTTAAATGTATACCATTAAATGGCACCATTTACCATAATAGGCGTCTTTCCTTTCAGAAGCTCTTTATCAGGTTATGGAAGTTCCCCCTTATTCCAAGTTTGCTAAGACTTCTGCGATAAAGAGCTGGTGGATCTTGTCAGCCTGTTTCTGCCTCTAATAGGATGATCACATGATTTTTCTCTTTGGGCCTGTTAACATGGTACATTAATACATTTCCTAGAGACTTGGTCCTTGGAAACAATGTTTTTCATGATGTACTGGATCATTTTTATATTTTTCTCGTTCTGGTTTTATAGTTGCTTCTTTGCTTAGGGTTTTTGCACCTATATTCCTAAGTGGGCCTGGCCTCACCTGTTTGTTCTCACACTGTGCATCTTCTGTCTGGTTTTGGTGTTAAGGTTATGCTAGCCCATAAAATGAGTAGGAATACTCCCTTTTCCCACCCCCTGAAGGAGTCTGTATAAAGTGGAGTTGTTTCTTTCTTTTTTGTTTTTAATATTTATTTACTTATTTTGGCTGCGCCGGGTCTTAGTTACGGCACGTGGGATCTTCGTTGCAGCACGCCAGATCTTTTAGCTGCGGCACGCGGGATTTAGTTCCCTGACCAGGGATCAAAGCCGGGCCCCCTGCATTGGGAGTGCGGAGTCTTAACCGCTTGGACCACCTGGGAAGTCCCTGGAGTTGTTTCTTGAATGGCTTGAGAACTCCCAGCAAAGCCCTCTGGGTGATTTAGGGAACGGGAGGGAGGTGAGTGACTTACTCGGTTCCTTTAATGATTACAGGACTTTCCCTATTTACAGGTGTCCTACTGTTCTTCCGCCAGCTTTGCTGAATCTACTTTTCTAATTTATCCATTTTATCTAAGTCCTCAGACCTGTCAGCACAGAGTTGATCAAACACCTCTTACTCTATGTGGAATCTCGGCAGGACCTGCACCTACGTTTGGCCTTTCCTCTTTATTTTTCAGAACTACTCTTGCCAGAGATTTCTCTATTTTATTACTCTTTTCAATGACCAACTTCTGTGTTTGTGGATATTATTCTGTGTTCTAACTTGTTAGCTTCTGTTCTCCTCACTGTTTCGTTCCTTCCACTTGACTTGGGTGTGACACCATCCAAGCCTCAACACCTCATCAATCTTGTGCCTTTCTTCTGGGTTAATGCAAACATTAAAAGCTCTAAATTTTCCTCTTACTATCACTTCCATTGTCCTATGTATTCTGATATGAAAGTATTTACGTTTTTATTTGGTTCTAAATATTTCTGTCCCTATAATTTCTTATCTGACTCAAGAATGTAGGTGTCTTTAAAATGTCAGGCGTATGGAGTCTTCTACTTATCTTCTTGCTACCGACTTTAAACTTGAGTGTACTGTGGTCAGAAGGTGCGTTCTATGCGACCCAGCTTTCTGACTTGGCAGAGGCTTTTTGCCTAGCACGCAATTGACGCTTTGCATCTCGCGTGTGACTGGAAAGAACGCGTGCTCTCCAGTTGCTGAGACGACACCTTCACAGGCTTATGAATCACGCTGCTCCAACTTTCTCATATTCTTATGTAAACATCTTCTCCTGCCTAGTTCTGTATTCCTGATATTCTCCATTCCTTCCTGAGATCTGAGTTTCCATCTGGTTGTCTTCCATGTCAGCTGGAAGAACTTCCCTTGGCAGTTTTTGTGGGGCTGCAAATGGTATCCTTTCACCTTCATTCCTGAAGGATAACTTTACCGGATGCAGAATTCTGGTGGGTGAGGTTTTCGGTGGTTTCTCTGTCTCACCGTTGTTCTCAGGAGAAGGGTGTTCTCCCAGTGGGCCCTGAGGACGTCATCCCGCCGCCCCGACGTTCTCGTCACTGCTGGGACTGGGCCGCCGGCCTGACTGCCGTTCTTCTCTGCTCCTGGGGGGTCATCTCTGATGTCCTCTCCCTTTGCTGTCCTCCAGTCTCCTGACTGCACATCTGGGTGTGGGTTTCTCTGATTACCCTGTGTAGGGCTCACTAGGCTCCGCAGCTCTGAGAGGAAGCCCCTCGCCACAATTCTTGAAAGCCCTCCATCGCTATCTTTTCAAACATTACTTTCCTGGAACTTCAAAAAGCCGTGTCCCAATTCTGCCTGCACGTGCCCCCAACTCCTCCGGAGCACTCTCCAGAAAGCTCCGTGGCTACTTGCTTACCAGGAGTCTCCCTAGACAGTGAGCTCCTGGGGGCACCAGGCGGGGTGAAAAGACCGGGCACTGCTCCCTGACACCCGTGGACTCAGCGCCCGGGGCCCGCCCCTAGGCAGGGCACTGCACGGGGCCCAGCCGTGAAAGGGGCTCCTTGGCTTTGAAGAAGACGTACCGCCGCCGGCCGGCCCCCCCCCCGCCAGGCTTGCCACAGCAACCACGACGGACGAGCCAGGGCAGCCTCACGCCTGTCACCCACTGGCGGCCGGCCAGCTCTGGTGTGGACTTGGGGCTTCTCCAGCCGCTGCCCCCAAGCCACAACCCTCCTGAGGCTTCCAGAAGCTCCTCCGACCTTTCACTCCCGTCCGCCCAGCGACTCACGCAGAACAACCTCCCCCGGGACGTACCCCACTCTCCCGGGCCCACTTCGGCCAGCGGGACACCTGGTCCCGGCTGGAGTCACACAGCTGGGGTGCGTCCTCGCTCTGCCCCCAACACAGCACCTCGGGGGCCTCGGTTTCCTGTCTCAACTGGAGGGAGCTGCCAGGGTGGAAACTGTGTCAGGGAGGGAGCTGGACTGCAGGTTAGAAGAGCTGGGACGTGTCTTCACGTCCGAGACGCAACGGAGAGGACACAGGATGAGGAGGTTGCAGAGGACCCGGACCCAGTGCCAGGCTGCTCCTGGCTCCCGTGGGGCCTCGACCTCCCCCACTCAGCAGCGCCCGCGAGAACTGCGAGCTCACAGTTCATGTCCCAGCGCGTCTGTGCCTAAGGACACGGACTGGGAGCCCTGCACTCCTCCCCTGCGCCTGACCGCTGGGCAGACGCGCCCCCATCGGGAGACGCTCCCTGGTCACCTTCCAGCACCCACCTCCTCTTTTCTCGAGGGATCTGCTGATCTTCCTCGGGAGAACTGTCCCCTTACCACTCCCTAGTCCCGGTCTGAGTGGGCGGACCCTGCGCTGCGACAGGGGAGGGTCTTCACCAGCCCACCCCCAGTCCCAGCTCCCCACTCCTGCATCCCAGAGAGGTCCATGAGGTCCAGGGAGATCCTCTCCATCCCCGGGCTGTGAGCACCCAGAGCCGCCAGCCAGGCCTTGAGCTTCTAAGGCCAAAGGGAGAGGGGAGGGGCCCAGTGGGAGGGGGCAGAGCACGGGGCCTGGGTCTTGGTGACGCCGGCTCAGCCACTGGGTCGAGCCGGCCTGAGGGCAGAGCTACCATCCCCACCTGTACCCCACTGGGTACAACATGGCGTCCTGCCCATCAGACGGCCTCCCCGGCCCGCTTGGGGGCACGGTCCCCACCCTGCAGCCCCCTCACAGGCACCTGCTCACGGGGGCTGAGCTCACGCCGCTCTCCCGGGCCTCAGAGAGGACCTGACACACGAAGGTGCTGCCAACTGATGGGGCCTGAGGGACCCACAGAGTCTCAGGGCTGCGGGGACCCTGCAGTCACCCCGACTCCCGCCATGGGCACCGCTGACGCTGGAGAGCACTTCTGGAAGGTTCCACGTAAATGTCTGACTCGGGTGTAGAAACACACAGCTAGAGCCGCCCCGACTCTGCACAGCCCACGCAGAGAATCTACAAACGCCTTTGATTCAGAGGGATTCACTCACCATGCAGCTCAGGGGGCACCAGGCCAGCGGTTCTCAGCTGTGGCCCTTGGGAATCCCCTGGGGTTGTGAGTAGAATACTGACCCCCGCACACACAGATGCCAAGGAGGGCCTGGGCATGTGCATTTTTAGAGGCTTCCCGAGCGGCCAGGATGAGCAGCTGGTGCGGGAGAACCACCCAGCTCCTGGGCTGCTCGGATCGCAGGCCGGATGGACAGACGGACGTCTGGTGGGGCCAGACCCTGCCACAGACAGGCGGCCGTCGGCACCACCTCGCTCCTCTGAGCATCGTTGGCCCACATGGCGCAGGCCCAGGCCCTGCCCTGCAAGAGGAACACGGCCCCAGCGATTGTACCTAGCATGTGGGTCACGGGCAGCTGGCGACCACGGGGAAGGAGGGGTCCTGAGGACAGGGTGACCCTGTCTCCCCAAGCAGGACACCCGAGCCATGTTTTCAAGCACAGCCAGGCGCTCACTAGCCAAACAGCAGGACACAGCATCACGTGAGGAGCCGGCATTTAAGGGGGGCCAGACTGCCCTGCCAGGCAGAGGCCGTCTTGGAACTCCTTGGCCTCCCACCGCCCCGGGCCTCGGGCACTGCCCTCCTGACCGCACGTGGGACACGATGGACCCCGCTGTGCTCCGCCCACCACAGCCCCGGCCGGCCCAGCCGGGCCACACACCCGACAAATAGGCGCTTGTTGAGTGACGGAGAGGAGGGGAGGCCAGGACCGAGGGCCCATTCACAGGGAGCGTGCCCGGCTCTCCCCGAGCCCCACGACGAGTCTCCATGGGACAGGGAAGCAGTCACATGGCGGGTCATGGAGTGAGCGGGGGCGGGGGCTGAGCCGGCTAAGGCCGTTGGAATCACAGGCCATGAGCCCTGCTGTCCCAGGCGGCTGCTTTGTGTCTGGCAGGTGCAGGAAGTGCCCTGCTGACCTGGCAGGCGCCGCTCTCCCTCCTCCCAGCCCCCAGCATTTCCTCCCGAGGCCCCTTGGCACAAGCTGGTAAAGGCAGGGCTCGCTACCAAGGGCGGCTTTCACAACAGCGCTTCTTTCATCCAGGGGTCGCATCCCACAGTGCTGGGGAAGAGACTCTGATCTTTCTAGCTGTTTCGGGGTGGTGGGGTGTTCCCCAAACACACACTGGCAGATTCTACCACAGACTAAGCAGTAAGCCTGACACTGTATCTCGCTCCAGAGCGGCATCTCAGAAGAAGGAAGCAAGTTCATGGTCACCACGGTCCAGTGAGCTTGGGAGCGGGGCTGAGGCCGCGTCCTGCAACGCTGTTGAGGGCAGAGCGCTAGCACTGCCCACGGGAGCTGACGTCTAGAGCTTTGACTGATGCCTGGAAAGGCTCCCCGTGTATGGAAGAAAGAAATGTCTACACGTACCCACGATGTGACCCCAACCACGTGAAAACACACAGGCCCAGGGGACGCAGGAAGCAGACAAGCTAACATTTTAACACCGGTTCTCGCTCCCTGTTGCAGTCTGAGGGGACTTTTCCTGGACATGAGCGGCCACAGAAGGCCTTAGCGGCAGTCCGGGATGGCGTGATGACTCCAGGACGGGGGCCATGAGCACTGAGCCTGCCCCTCACTTGCTGTGTGACCTCAGAGGAACGAACAGCCTCTCTGGGCTTTGATGCTGTTTTCCCCAAGTCACTGGTAAAAATGCCAAGTGCATCAGAACCAAGAAGACAGCCCTGGGTTGGGCAAGTAGCAAAAGACGGCAAAGTGGCAGTCCATGAACCAACCACACGTGGCCACTGCAGGTGCATTTTGATTAGCTCCAACCACGTTCTTAATTTTTAAAATTCATTGTCAACATTTGAAAATTTGATTTCAAAATTTCAGGTTCCAACCTTCCCTTACTGCTCAATGGTTATACAAAATGTGGTATGTCTATAAAATGGAATATTATTCAGCCATTAAAAAGGAATGCAGGACGGATATGTGCTATCATGTGGGCAAACTCTGAAAACATGCTAATTGGGAGTCAGAAGGGCCACGTGTTGTGTGATCCCATGACAGACGAAACGCCCGGACAGACAACTCCAGAGACAGGAAGCAGACTGGTGGCGGGGGAGGGGCAACAGGGGGTGACTGCCTAATGGGAAGGGATTTCCTTCCGGGGCGATGGAAAGTCCTGGGATCGGTACTGATAACCGCACGCTATCATGGAGGGCTAAGAACTACTGAACTGTCCACGTGAAAATGGGTAAGATGGTGAATTTTACGTCGTGTAAGTTTTATCTTGATTAAAAACAATTGAGAAGAGCAGAACCACGTGGGCAGAATTCCCATGTGATGTTCAGCTGCCTCTGGGCACCAGCTGCCTCTCCCCAGCTGCTGGCTTCCACTGCCTGCAGGTGTGAGAACCCCAACCACTGGAGGTGGTCCTGCCCCACCCGCAGGAGACCCCCCCAGCTCCCCGCGAGGGTCAAGTGCCTGGTCAGTCAGGACACCCAGCTCCGGGGCCCAGCCCTGTCCACCAGCCAATGGGAGGGCTGGGCAAGCTTGCTGGTTGAAAAAATATGTATTCCCTCTCTCCTGACCAGGTAATACTTATCCCTGGTAAATAAGTCGAACAGTTAAACAAAAAAAAAGGTAGAGAGGGAAAAGTCTGTCTCTCTCCCACCACTGCGACCCCCAAACCCCTCCCAAAAGCAGCCGCTGACTGGACTCAGCGCTCCTCAAGCCCGCTGGCTTCACCAGCTCCTGGAGGGATCACGCTCTCTCCCGGGCACTGAGGAGGCCGCCCGTCTGCTTACCGACCCCATACGACTTCGAAAGGGATTGAGAGACTCTCCTGAAGAACACCGCTGCCAGGTGAGAGGGAGCCGCGCGCCCTGCAGCCACTCCCCCGTCCAGCAGGCGGGCAGGGGAGACGTACGAGGGAGGTCTTTACCAAATGACGGCCAGGGGTCCGAAGTGCTGCCGGGGGCTGCCGGAGCACCCCAGGGGTTGGTCTGGCTGGCTGAAGCGGAAGGGCCCCAGGGCTCCGCCTTCGGGGCAGCAGGGCCCGCGCTGGGCAGAGCGTCCATCAGGTCCAACAGCGTGGTCTGCTGTGGGTGGGAGCCATGCTGTTGAGACGAGGACCGAAGAAAGAGGACAGGTTTACCCTGCTGCCCTTGCGGCCAGTGTCCGCCCGTGCCCCTTGCAGTGCAGAGGCCTTCTGGCGGGCCCAGAGGACCCGGGACTGCGCCGCCCCACATCACCGCTTCTCAGTGAGGACCAGGCTCCACCCACACTGGCTATTTGCTGCGTGCCAAGCGCCCGCCGTCTGTCGACAGGTCCTTGGGGCTTCCCAGGAGAACAGGGGTTTTGCCTCCCTCCGAGACGCGGCCCCCCGACCCGCCCGGTCCCCCCAGCTGCCAGCGTCATCCAGGGCTCTCTCCCGGGGGCCGCCACACTCTCCTGCTCCCACAGCCAGCCTGGCTGCCCTCAGGGACCCCGCAGCACTGGAACAGGGAGGCCACTGGAGCCCTGGCCCTGCGGGAGGGTCTGTCTCCCGACGGGATGACGAGGTTGTCAGGGGCAGAGCCACGTCCAGTTCACCTTTAGGTCCCAGGTAGGAAGCCCGGCAGAGAGCAAGGAGGACGCCGGCTTACCCTGGGCCAAGAAACTGTCCCAAAGCACTTGACGCTTAGCAGCTTTCGGAGCAGCGACCGGAGCTGCGCGGGGTGGGGGTTGGGGGGACGGAACTGAGGCGGGGTCAGGGGAGGGCCCAGCCCCTCGGGCGGATGTGTGTGTCACCCGCCCTCTCCTCACTGCCGCTGGCTGAGACAGCCGCTGGGGGTTGGGCTCAGGAGGGTCTCACACACTGACTTGCCCCCCACGCCCGGCCCGTGAAGCACTCACCTCTTTTTTTTTTGGAAATTTAACTGTGTCTCTGCGGCTTTCTTCCAAGGCCATCTGCAACCTGAGGTCGTCTCCCCGCCTGAGGCGCTCTTCCTGTAGAGAACAATGGACCCTGAGGCTGGTGGTCACGGCAACAAGGTCCCCAGGAGCCAGGCCCTCCTGGCCAGAGCCGGAAACCAAAGCCGTATCGCAGTCACTTCAAAGGAGGGTCTGGGGACACCTGGACATGAGCCTCTCCCACCCCAAGGTGTGCCAGGGGCGGGGGGCCGGATGGGGGAAGGGAAATACTTGTAAAATACTTTTTCTCAAAATGAAAATGACTTCAAAATTCTTTCTAATTGTAGAAGCAATATGTCTCCTTATAAAAACAAACAACCCAGAAAGGAATTAGAAAGAAGACAGAAATCACAGGTCATTCCATCCTGCCCCCACTGTGTGTGCTTCCAGAAAATGAGTGTGTGTTTATATTATTTCTACCAGAAACGACTCGTTATATTTAATTTACATTTATTCAAGGCACAGTCAGCAAATATAAAAAGACTGGGCTGACCTAGCTTTTTTATACAATGATGAAATATAAGTAAACACACTCACTGCGTCTTCTTTACCGTAAGACAGGAGCAAGGAACTACGACGGGCTGGCCCGTCCGTCTGCCCCATTTTCCCCGTGAGTGTTCTGCACCTCCCGTCGATGGCAGGCCGCACGTCCTGAGTGGACCGAGGGGCCCTGCCGGGAGCTGGCCGCTACGTGGACCTCTGGGATACTCCAGTCACCCACACCCGCCTCTTCCATCCGAGTGCTCAACAGCACTGCCAAGCGAGAGGGGCCGCAGGCCTCGCTGCACTCCTTTGCCTTTTTTAACCAAAGGGCAGCAAGTCCGGCCTGAAAGCGGCAGCCAAGGGCCGAGCCCTTTGAAGGCTGCTCCTTTCCCTTCGTCTCCATCTTTTTTGTAAACACCTGTTTGTTTGTTTGTTAATTTATTGTTTATTCATTTATTTGGCCGCTCTGCTCAGCAGGCATGTGGAACCTACTTCCCTGACCAGGGATCAAACCTGGGCCCCCTGCACTGGGAGTGCGGAGTCCTAACCACTGGACCACCAGGGAACACCCCCTCCTCCTCCATCTTAACGTAACGTGTGCTTATAAGAGAGAAACTGCACACGTGCCCACGTCTGAATGTCAGAGTCTGATCTCCTGGGCATTTTCCTCCCAGCCTCTGTCTCATCCTTTTCTGGGTCCAGATGCTCTCGACCCACCTTGCAGATTTTGGTCCGCACTCGGTGCCGAAGGGCTGTGGACACTTGGCTTGGAGCCCGGCCGAGCGCACGGGAGCGCTCCCGGGAAGCACCTCTGACCTATGCATCCCCAGGACCGACTAGCTAGAGCCCCTCCTCCGCGCCAGGGCGCCCGGGCCCCGCCGCACGGGGCGCATCCCTGCTGGCACCCACCTGCTCAGCCACCTCTCTGCTCATGGCCAGCGCCAGCTGCAGCTGCAGCTCCTCTTCCCCGCTCGTTTGCGGCCGCGCCTGCTCCAGCTCTGAGGATACCCGTGGGGAGGTGGCTGCGGGGGAGGCAAAGTCAGCGTGAAGGACCAGCGCTCCCTGGCCAGCCGCCCGCTCCCATCTCACACCCACAGGGCCACCCTGGCTGGGAGACGGGGCTCTGCGAATACGCTGCGCGCACAGCCGAGGAACGTCACAACTACGCCAGCCACGCAGCGCTCGCCAGGACAAACGCCCTGGGCGGCCAGTTCAGGCCTCTCAGGGGTCAGAGCCTATCTCCACTGCACGGCTTTAAGGAGGGGGGCTGAGTTTTTACAACGTCGAGAACACAGTTCTTGAAAAGCTGGGTCAAAGATCATTCAAAGAAGGACATGGCCTCTGTGGACTCGCTCCTCTCAAGAACCCCCCTCGCATGTGTAAGAATCTCACCGGATCTCCCGGTCCTAAGGACATGGAAAATGAAGACCAAACATTTCTGCAGTAACCCTGAAAATTTTTGTTTTTTAAGTAAAACTGCATGTTGACTTGGAAAAAAAACATACACAGGCACTGTGTGCTTGAGTACTTATCTAGTTTAAGCATTTGAAGCAGCACCTGCTTTGATGAAGCGGATCTGATGAAGGGATGAGATGTGAATTCCCAGCTGGTTCCCAAAGAAAGGGGTCTTCACTCAACCCCACTGTGGCCAGGCTGGGCTCCACACGCGGAGAACGCTGGGCTTACGCACCATCACGCTTCCTGCGCCAGGGAGCCTGGGTGCCCGCAGAAACCAGGCGTGAAGCTTCGGGAGCAGCAGCCCAAGAGTGCTCCACCCCTGCCCGCCGCCCCCAGGACAGGAATTGTCAGCACGAGCCCTGCCACCCGGAGAGCTGTGGAGCCACCGCCTTGGGTGCCTCTGCCCCGTCCTCCTTCTGGGCCTCTGGGGCCGGCCTCCTGCCAGGGCTGGGTCAGCACTCCCTCTCTCCCAGCACCCCTATTCTGCAGTTTGGTGGGTCATGTCAGAAGGTGCTCCTAGGGAACGGCCCAGGCTCATCTTCCCACCATCACGTCCATCCGCAAAGTCTGACAAAGCAGCTGGCAAATACCCACTGCGTGGATAAATGGACAGATGGATGGACAGGCAGATGGAGGATCCCACTGCATGGCCGAGGGCTAGCTGTTAAAGATGCTCTGACTGTATATTCGTCAGCCCCCTTCTTCCATTACATCCCTTCCAGCAGACCCAGCCCCCAGCACTCACGCAAATGCTGCCTCTGCCTAAATCTCCAACCTAAGTGAGTAAAACGGGAGAAGAGGCGAGATGCAGTTAGGGTCCTGGAAAAACCCACAGAAGAACAGGCGAGGCTGCAGGGGCAGTGCAGGGCGGGGGCTGTAATTGGCATCACTCTGTCCTGCAATTTAGGAAAGACGCGTAAAACACACGGCAGTGACACTTCATCGGGAACAATCACATGGCCCGAAGCACAGTGTGTCCACTGTGATTTACTGTCAACCAAGAGAAACATTAAAAAAAAAAAGCCAGCAACCAATTGCCTCATGTCTACTCTAAGCTAGTGAACAGGTCAAACAGCAAAATGCTGCAGTTATCCAAAAAACACAAACATATTTTTCTAAATAAAATCAAGTCAAATCCCAGCCTAGTGCATCGCCCAATTTTATTTTCCAAAGCATTTCTTAAGAAATAAAGCTAGATGGTAACAGAATGTCCTCAAATCTACCTTAATAATTTGATTTCTTAACAATATACCAAAACAAAAGCACATTTTTGGTTGGTTTGTTTCCAAACTTCACCTCTGCCCGTCACAGGCGGCAGCTCTGGCTTCCTCGTGCTCTAGAAGCAACATCACCACCCAGACTGGTGGGCACAAAGGAAGCTGGCCAGTCGTGGCGGACAGTGTGGGGGGACTCCTGTGACGCACGTGGCTCTCCCGTCCAGGTCACAGCCACTCAGGCGGCCCGTTCCCAGCCTCCTTCCCGGTAAGAGTCTCTGAGGCTGCTTTGCAAAACCCTCAGCTTACAGCAGGCATGGCACATCCGACACCCTTCGTTTACTCCCAAATGGAAACCAGGAGTGAAGAAAGAAGATCTCAGACCCCATCCCACACCCCAAAAAGCCCCCTGAACAGAGAGCCCCATCTTGGCAGGGAAAGCTGAACCTGGCCTAACCTGGCGGGACCGGGATGAATGGGCCGGGCTCTGCGCAGGGCCTGCCGGAGACGTGAGGACCCCTGTCCCCCGAGCCTCTCAGCATAACTGCGAGGCCAGCCCAGCTTCAAATGCAAACGTGCACGTCTGCACCCCACACAGCTGACACTGCTGGAATAACGCGTGGCCGGCACACACGGAAATAGCTCACCACATCAGTATGGAAATTAGACAAAGGGTATTCCCCTAAACGCTGTGGTTTTCATAAGAGGAGGCACGGCTCTCGGTCACGCAGTTGGAAGAACTCACAGCCACCAGCCCAGAGTCAGCTGAGCTGCACACGGCGGTCTCAGCTGCGAGGGAGGCATCCGGCGGAGACGTTCCTGCCTTAGTGACAGCATCTCGTCTCCACAAAGGGCCTCTTGTGCTCGAGGACAGGGCAGTGGACACAGAGGTGGTGGTGAGAGGGGCCTGAATGGGCCCTTCTGACCCCCGGAGCCTGGCCCTCGCCCCACTCTGACGATCTGAGGGTCCACAACTCATGGGGACAGTGGAAGAAGCAGGGGTTCAGGGGGCTGGGCCGCTCTCGGGTCTCAGGCTGCTTTCTGACCCAGCACCCTCTCGAGGGAAGACCGGCACCGTGGGCACAAGCAAATCACTCCACGAGCAAGCGTGTCACCACCCTTCTCCTGCAGCTGAGACGGGCCCGTGGGGAGAAGCACAAAGCCTTCACCTGCTCAGTGGGCCCCCCGTTCACCCTGTCCAGTCTGCTACCCTGGCTGAGAAAGCTCGGCAGGGGAGGTTGAACAGGGAGCTGACACAAGCCAAACAGCTCCCGCAAAATACAGGCTATGACGAGAACCAGAAACACCGCTGGCGTCTCCTGCAGGGCCTCCCGACCTCACCTTGCTCGCCTGCTCCAGGGACCGGCCGACCCACACAGGTCCCCAAACGCGCCCCTAAAACAAAGGCGCTTCAGATGGGCAAGGTCGGGGAATTTCGAAAGAAGAAAGCAAAGCGGTCAAGGTAATAGAAAAACAGGAAATTGCTTCTTCTCACTGGCTACGTTTTGCAGTGTTCCTAGAAAGCACGTAAGCGGTGTCTGCAGTCACGGACGCCGAGTGAAGGGCACAGACTCTGCAGACCCAGCTGGCCCAGAGGCGGCTCTCCACGGGGACTTCTCGTAAAGCCCTAGCACGCAGGCTGTCGCCAGGGTACACGAAGCACATCTGACAACCTGGCAAGAATGCAAGGTCGCCAGGCAGCGGGGCTCCAAGAAGACCCCATCTGGATCCAAGCACTGCCACCACCCTAACAACCCCGTGCCCAACAGCTGATGGGGATGCCAGGGCTCCCGTCCTGTCCCCACCCTATAGCAGCAGGGGGACCGCACACGAATGGCCACCTCTCTGGGCTTCTGCTTCCACGTCTGTGAAGTGTGGGGAGGGAGGGGGGTCAGGAGGACCCAAGACACAGTGGCCCTCCAACCTGGGGGCCAGGCCTTGCCCAGGTCACTGCTCTCCACTCTGTCCACAGCCACCAGACAGCCCCCCCCCCCCATCTCGCACGGCAGAAACCAGAGACTGGTACCCGCTCTGGCCCCGGGCCTCCATGGGCAGAGGACTGTGGCTCTGGCGGCCGGGGCCTCCGCCCTCCTCTTTCTGCCAGTCTCTGAAGGAGGGGCTGGGGAGCCAGCACTGAGCCCAGGGCCAGCTTCTGCCCCCCAGTGACCAGCTCCCCGGTCCAGCTAAGTTCCTTCCTCGTTACTGAACTGCAGCGAAGTGCTTACTGGGTCTTCCTCAATGTAGCGACAACTTCCCGTGTTCCACCAGCCGTTTCCCGAATCACCGATGACCCGCGGCTACCAAGGACACTCCCACGCAGAGTGGAGGCTTTTGAGCCCGTTCCCCAGGGAGACCCTCCAGGGCCCTCCCTCTCCCAGCTCACAGGCAGTAGAGGAAAGACTGCTTTTAGTCAAGCAAGGCAAATTAGGAGAAAATAAGCGCAGATCACCCCCGGTTAACATTGAAAGAGAAAAGAAACATAAATACGTTGTGGAAAAGCCAAAGAGCTGCAAAATGTGAAGAGCCTAAAGTACCACCACAGCCAGGTAACCTTCAGGACGGGGG
>NW_006773553.1:1646500-1654856 GCF_000442215.2 Lipotes vexillifer | reverse complement strand
GGGGGGGGGGCGCGAGGGGGCGCGAGGGGGGGGCGCGAGGGGGCGCGCGCGACGGGGGCGCGAGGGGGGGCGCGCGAGGGGGGCGCGCGACGTCGTAAGGGAGGGCGGAACGTGGCCAAGCCCTGCCCGTCGCCCACCACCTGACGGCCCTGGCAGAACCCCCCAACTTATTTCAATGCAGACTCCACATCTGATTCCAGTTCACAGAAGTACAGGGCGAGGACTGAGGCAGCAGGTGGACAAACCCAGACCTCGGGCCACTCTGCAAGATGGGCCGGCCCAGCGTCTCAGCACATCAGGGTCGTGAGCACAGTAAGACTGCAGGGACAGGACCTCCGAGCGACCGTGCTGCTGGTGGTCTCGGTGTAGACAGTCGGCTGTAAGTCGCTGTCAGGACAGTGGGCAGACAGGCACGCGGGCTGGGGTGAGACGGTCCCGACGGCTGCTGTGTACGCTGCCAGGTAGGATGACAGACAGCCTGTCCTCACCGCCACGTTGATGGGGGAAGGGGAGATGCCAGAGCCTGTTTTAAATACTTCAGTGTAAAAGGAAGTGAGGGCCACCCCTCTTTTCCTGCCCCCACTCCTCTCCCCAGAGGAAACAGCTGTTGACATTTTCTTGCGATTCCACCCAGAAAACATAAACACGTGCTCTTTCCTGGCACTCACCCACGGGCCGTCTACTCGCCCGTGCATGGGCCCCACCCAGGCTGCTGTTTCGGCACCGGGGGAGGAGACGTCTGCAAGCACGAGCAGGGGCCCAGATCCAGGCCCCGCGGCTGCTCAATCCTCCACACCGAGGCTTCCTCACCTGCAGGACGGAAATAGAGTCCCTGCCGCCTCGGGCTGTCATGAGGATCAGACCAGTTCCTGTGGGAGTGCCTGGCACGTGACAGGTGTACCACACCTGGCGCCTCGCTGGACCCTCAGTCCAGACGGGGTCCTGCCCCCCAACCCCCCGAAGGCCAGGGCTGAGGCCCGGAAGTGAGGTGGCTCGCCAAGGTGCCCCAGCCACGAGGGACGAAGGCTGACCTAAGGCCTTGTTCTGCATCATCAGTCCCTCCCAGAGGAGGGAACCTGGGCCCAGAGAGGTCACAGGGCCACTCACAGCATGAGAACTCAGAGCCAGTCTCAGAGCCCACGCCATGCCCTCCCAGAGCCCTGAGGTGCTCTGTGCGCTCGGTCCTTGACACTCGCACACGCCACGCCTGGCGCTTCTCCAGGCCTGAGGCCAGTCCCTGCTCTCCTGGAGCTTGTTTGTGTCCCAGTGAGGTGGGACAAGACACACACACACACACACACAGAGGGCAGTTGGGCCGGGGTGGGGAGAGCCTGCCCTGTGCTCAGGTCTGACAGAGACACTGCAGAGGGGCCTGGGCGGCAGCAAGGACACCAGGCAGAGAGCAGGTGGGAGCTTCGCCTGGGTGCAGGGGGAGAGGCTGGCATAGGCAGAGCGCCCAGAGGGCCATGACGGAAGGGTCCTGGCAGTGCCGGGGGCTCTCAGAGGGCCTTCAGGAGGGTGCAAGCCGAGCAGCGATGCCACCTGACCGGTCCAGGGAGGATGGTGGGAGCTGGGCCAGGGTGGCGGCTGTGAAGGAGGTGAGACGCGGCTGGTTTCTGGATGGGTTTAACTGAGATTCTATTACACCTGGCAACGTTCCTGGACCATCCGTCCCGAGGTCACGAGAGAACATCTGCGGCGCGGCCCGGCCTGGCCTGGATGACGCCGACCCCCGGCAGCCCAACCTCACCCTCCCACCGCAAGTGGCCTGTGCTGCCGCCCAAGCGGAGACTCAGCCCACAGAGAGCCTTCCCCTGACCGGGGGCTGGGGCACAGCTGGGCCCCAAGGCTGTGAAGTCCTGACCCCCGGGTTCGGAATGAGAGCTTATTTGGAAACAGGGCTGTTGCAGATTCATTTGTTAATGGTTAAGCTGAAATCACACTAGAGCCGGTGGGCCCGACATCCAACGTGACAGGTGTCCTTACAAGCAGAGAAGAGACGCAGGGGCGGACACAGGGGACGGCAGCAGCGTAGGCCACGGGACACCAAGGAGGGCCACCACCAGCAGAAGCAGGGAAGCCGCAAGGCAGGATGCTCCCCTGAGGGTTTCAGAGGGAACAGCCCTGCGGACACCCTGATTTGGGGTTTCCGGCCCCCAAAGCTGACACGACCCACCTCTGGCGCTGAAGCCCCGGTGGGCGGCTCCCAGGTCAGGGCCTCTCCCAGCGTCAGGTCTCAGGCCCCGCCTCCCTGCACACAGGCCTCCACTCCCCAGGGCGGCTCACCAGCCCCTCCCCCGCACCTGGCACCTGCTCCGCTGGCCGCAGAGGGCCCTAGAGTCCTCCAGTTCTTTCCTCCTTCAGACCACACTCACACTCCCGCCCCCCCCCCGCCCCTCCCTCAGGGAGGAAAGAGAGCCTGGGTCTCCCTGTTCGCGTGGGCCCCAGCTTGCCCTCCCCAGCAGGACGCTCTGTGGGCAGGGGTTCCTCTTGGACACCTAGAGCAGGGCAGGTGCTCCGCAGCCCGCAGAATGGGGACCTATGCCTTCTACACCCCAGACCCGCCTGTGGCCAGGAACTTCCCCACCCTGGCTTGTTCCAGGCACAGAGCAGGAGCTCAGGCCCCTGTGTGTTCATTTTCTAGTTTAGTTTCCAGCGAGCACAAAGCTGTGACTCCCAAGGGCACAGCTCACACACGCATCACCACCACCCTGAGACACGGGTGCTGCCACCGTAGCCCACGGACGCGGAAGCCAAAGCCCAGGGAGGAAGGAGCCAGCGCGGGAGACAGACAGTGGGGACGGACGGGGCGGGCGCAGCAGAGACAAAAGGCTGCCCTGTCATCTGCTGGCAGGACTTAAGGCCCATCCTCTGCCTAAGAGAAAAGAGGGAGTCTGTGCTGCTCTCTCTGGGCTGCAGGTGAAACCCTCTCCATTATGAGATCACCAGCTGGCGAGGTGGGGAAGGGAGCGCTTGTCCAAAACAGGAAGGGATTGTTTCTCCTCACTCGTTTCCCGGGGATCCCCATGGTTCCTGGTGCTCTGTCTACACCCATGGGAAAGTCGACCTTCACGGGGAGCATTGGGGCGAGGGCTGCACCCACAACTCCCCAGGCAGGCGCTCGGGAGGGAGGGCTTGGAACACCACAACTTCCACGAAGACGTAATTTCTCTCTTTCTTAATTCAATCACAAACTTAGGGTAAATGCCTACATCAGTTTCCTAGGGTAATACTTACAGACAGGAAACTCACTTTTAAAATGAGTGTTTTACTCTTGCACTGCTGGTGGGAATGTGAATTGGTTCAGCCACTATGGAGAACAGTACGGAGGTTCCTTAAAAAACTACAAATAGAACTACCATATGACCCAGCAATCCCACTGCTGGGCATATACCCTGAGAAAACCATAATTCAAAAAGAGTCACGTACCACAATGTTCACTGCAGCTCTATTTACAACAGCCAGGACATGGAAGCAACCTAAGTATCCGCTGACAGATGAATGGATAAAGAAGATGTGGCACATATATACAATGGAATATTACTCAGCCATGAAAAGAAACGAAATTGAGCTATTTGTAATGAGGTGGATGGACCTAGAGTCTGTCATACAGAGTGAAGTCAGTCAGAAAGAGCTGCCTGTGTGACAAGATTACGGAGTGTGTCCGTCTTCTTTTTGCATTTTCTACACCATCGGGAATGGACAGGCATTATCTCTATCATGAAGGATCTAGCAGAGTTCTTATTTGCCGCCCAAGCTGCGCTTACCAGTTAGACCTGGAGACGTGGGCCACAGGGGCACTGGCCCAACAGGCTGGTCACCACACCGCCAGCTGGACCACGCTCCCCACCAGCAGGCCACGGGAGGAGGCTCATCCCGCTGCAACACCCATTTTGAGCCGCTGAAAGTCGGCAAGTTGCCTGCTGACCGTGACTCTCTGAAACGGTGTGGCCGCCAGTGGTCAGCAGAAGCGATGGGAGGAAGGGCCCGCAGTGACCAGGCCCGGAGCCTCCTGGGAACTTCGGCGCCACGCTGCCCGCGCCCCCCGCGAGGCTCCGACCTGTCAGATGTGTGCCAGGGCTCTGGGACACCTCGGGAGATTTAAAAGCTCCCGGGCAGTCAGCTGGAGCCAGTGGCTTAGGGAACAGAGAAAGGGCAGCTGGCAAAATTGGGAACCGCATTTTATTACCAAACAAAATCTAACAGCTAGGAATCACACTGTTCTAAACTCAAAGTCTCAAGATACGGTACAACATTTCCACATTTCTGGAAAAGCCCACAAAGTGTATTTGCAAAAGGCTAACAGAGGCAGACACCAATGGAGATGAGCACGTCACATCAAAACACCACCAAGAAAAAGAAAATTCAGGTCGATTTAGCATTGGTTCGTTCACTGCTTACTGAGCACCTCATGGGTCAGGCACTCGGCCCTGAGCACAGGCTCCTGCTCTGTCAGTGCAAGGAGACAAAAGATAAAAGAGAAACGTACTCTGAAGACAGACACAGAATATGCGATATACAGAGATTATCCATAAATTATGGGGTCTACTTTCCAACACGAAGAAAAATTATTCTTAGACCTTCCCTCTTATTTTTATTTATGCTATAATTTTAAATGCCCCCTTCCTCCAAGCTGGCCATTGGAATCTGGCCACCACGCAGCCATGCATCCGACATGGTCTTGCTGTGTAACTCTTACTGAACCTGACTCAACCCTCCATTTGCTTTTTTCACATCCACTACTGACAGTCTATGAAACGACACTTTGTGTACCTACATTTTTACGCAGGACGCTTTAAAGACAAAGGGACAGGTGTAGCTATTGCAGCCACACCTTCCACCTTCCCTGGCACACGGCAACATCAATAGCCTAACTGACAACCCCCATCAGCAGCTTTGACAGCTGTTTCAACCTCACTCTCTCTGACAATCAGAGGGCCCCGTGGAGTAACCAGCGTTACACGAGGTGGACCACACAACTGCAAAACTGCCAGGGCTCTGGGTTCAGATCCTGGCCTCACTGCTACGACCGAGTGGATCTGGGGGAGTGAGTCCATCTCAGTACCCTTGCCAATGACCCCCGCCCCGCCGCCTCCTATAGGAAGTGAAAGGGGACCGTCAGCCTCTGGCTGCTGCAGGCACTGCAGCTCTGAGCAGTCCAGCCACGCGGAGGCCTCGCCACGGCATATTCAGACCCTGCTGGGGGCCCAAGCCCAAGAGGCAAGAACGAACACCTTTGACATTTGCCGCCTGGACAGACGTGTCACTAAAACTGCCACCTCCGAGGGTCTGCTGGCGCTACCAAGCAGCCTCCTCTTGATTCGATTTCCCACGTGAAGACGTGACAGCCAGCGCCGGCCTCTGCCGGACACTCGCTGTCACCGAAGATCTGGGCTCCCGCGACGTGCAGAACACACCGGCTCCGGCGAGACGGGCTTCCGAGTGAGTCCCGTCTCCCGCCAAATTCCTCACCCAACCCCTCTGGGAGCAATCAGCCGACATGGGGCCCAAAGCCGGGTGGAAGGCCCTGGAGGTCTGGGCACACTCCCCGCCAGATGGCTGGCCCTGCCTTCCCGATACCGGGGCCACTGGCTGGCAGCCACCACCTCTCAGCCTTGGGCGCACCCACCCCGTTCCTTTAAAGTGTGCCCAGGCATCCTCAGCCCCATCAGGTCCAGCACCGTCCTCTCCCACCTGGGGAAAGGCAGGGGTCTCCCACCAGCCTCCCTGGCCCCCCACACAGCCAGAGGGTCCTCGTGAACCTTCTCACCCTTCAGCAGGGTCCAATCCCTCCTCGGTTCCAAACACTCCCCTGCTCCCAGCTAACTGAGTAAAAGGCAAAGGGCTTTCGATGACCCGGAGGCCCTCCACCCATCTACCAATGTGTGGCTGCTCCCCGTCCCTCAGGCCCAGCCTTGCCACTGCTCCAGCCCTCCGCCCTCCACCTGCCTGGGATGCCCTTCCAGACCTTGCACGGCCCAGCCCTCCTCCCTCAGTCCAGGCTTGTTCTGGGCCTTCCCAGCACCCGGACCACCCTCCCCACTCCTCACACGCTGGGCTGTGTTGGGTTTGGGGTTTCCAGAGCATTCATGGTGCAGCGTGCAGTATAACGCCGACCATTTACTGTCTCTCTCCCCGTTAGTGGGATGGGGGCACATGACAGAGGCACACAGTGGGAGCTCAAAACGCCCTTTGCTGAGGGAATGAGGGGCTGTGGGTGCCCCAAGGCCGGCAGCAGCATGGTTAATCCGGCTGTCTGTGCGTCCAGGGCTCTGGGTTGGACCCTACAGGGACCCCTGGGACGGACGGGCGCTCTCCGCGAGCCGGGATCAGGGCGTCGTTTCTAAGAGGGGGGTGGGTAAGCAGGGGGAGGCTAAGAGCAAAGAAAGCAATCTGAAAGCGGGCAGTGAACTGCAGCCATGCGCTGCAGGGGAAGGAAAGAACTCTACAGCTGTGTGCGGGAGACCCGGAGAGGATCCGATGGGCACAGCTCACGACAGGCAGCCCTCCTCAAACACGATCACGGTGGCAGAGCAGCAGCCGAGGCCAGGAGTCGGCACCACGGCCACCAGGCCTCCCCTGTGGGGCCTGGGGTCCGACTTGGGCCCCTCACGAAAGAGTGCCCTGAATCACAGCCCGCATTTCACGAGACCAGTTTCCGACAGCCAGGTCAGTGGGACTCTCCCTGCTGGATTCCAAGCCAGTGTGTTCAAAGCAGAGCCACCGTGTGCCCACGTCAAGCCCCCACCTTATGTGTGGCACTCAGGTGAGGGCTCAGCAAGGAGTCACTGGACAGCCCCGGCAGCCCCGCAACGGGGAGGGTGTGAGATACGGAGAGGAAAGCAGTCAAAAGGGTGACACCACGGTAGCACGCGTTTGCCTAAAACTCATTCAGGGTTTGAGAAACTGACTAAAAACAAAGTCGCTCACCCATTTTACCCTTAATTTCTCAAGAGCTGAAGGAAAAGAGAACTCCGTGTGGGCTGCGGGCCAAGCAACTTGCCGACGTGCATATGCGAGGGTGCCGAGTGGGGGGACCCACGGGCCCAGGTGCGGGGCGGCCCAGGGCCTGGGCTTCACGTGCAAGCGTCCCAGGAGAGCCGGGGGCCAGGGGGACACAAACAGACCCCCCCCCGCAAGTTACTCAACGGGTAGGCCCCGGGGGCACTGGGAACCTGCGGGCGCATCAGCGGGCCTTCCGGGGAGCCTCTGAAACACGCCTGCCCGTCTCCCAACAGTGCAAAGCCGGTCCTCCCTGCGGAGTCCAGTCCAGGCCGAGAGGGGGCGCACAGGCGCGAAGGAAACATCCCAGAGCTCAACAGGGCGATCGATCACACGGGCACCTGGGGGCGGGGGGTGATGTGTGTGAGGCACGATGAGCGGAGACCGTTTCCAGGTCGTCGGGAAGCGGCAGAGAGGCGCTTCGCTGGCGTCCCTTCCGGTAAGAGCAGAAGAGGAGACTTTCTTCTCTGAGGCGGGGCCCCTGGGGACTGAAGGCAGATCAGACCGAGAGCATTTCCTTGTGGGCAACACTGAGAACTGTTTTCAGTTTAACCTGCAGCAGCTGTAGACTGTCCAGGATACACCATTAATCAATCCAAAGAGAAAGAAGCCTCATTTTCGTTACCCACTGAGTTAGGGACCTTCAAACACCATGACCTAGAATCGCAGCACAGCTAACTCTGTTCCCCACGGTCATGGGGATCTCAGGAAGGACGGCAGTTCACCGAGAAGCAAAAACCATCCCATTTTGTCCTCCACCCAGCACGTGTTCCTGCACTGCAGGGATGGCTCCCGGCCACCAGCGCCGAGGCCCGGGTGTGCCTGGCGGGGCGAGGCTGGAACCACACACTGCGGCCAGGCGGCCCGGTCTTTCCCACGCCCGGGTCTGCGGCCAGCATGACCCCCTCCAATTCCTCAGGGAATGGGACGCAGGGAGAGCCCAGCGGTCCCCCAGGCCTTAGGTGAAGAGCAGCCCCCCGCAAGGCCCTGGCAGGACTCCGGGCGAGGGGCAAGGGAGTGTGGGGCCGGGCTCTGGGGAGAGGGGAGGACACAGGGCCTCGAGAGGCAGGGAGAGCACTGGCTGCACTGAGCGACGGCGAGCGCACACAGCCGCAGGCCAGGCCACGGGCCCAAGTGAGGCAGGGCTGGGCCCCAGCTCCAGCGCAGCAGGAGGGCAGCCCCGGGACGGGTGGGCAGGGCAGGAAGGGCGGGCGCTGGCTCAGCAGCAGTGGCTCCTTGCTCTGACCCTGTGGGGCCTCTGTGCGGTGCTGGGGACACAGCAAGGCCTCCGGTGCTGTGGGGCACGGACACACACACACACACACACACACACACACACACACACACACACACA
>NW_006773553.1:1645803-1646490 GCF_000442215.2 Lipotes vexillifer | reverse complement strand
CACACACACACACACACACACACACACACACACACACACACACACAGTGACAGGCTGTTAGAGGGACAGGCAGCGGCAGAGGCCGGGCCCAGCGAATGGACCCTGAACATGCAGCTTGAGCTCAGGGTCTCAGGGGATGAGCCGGGAAGGGCCAGGGAGGCCAAGGCCGGTAGGACTGGACCCGAGGCCTCACCCACTCCTCCCTGCCCCGGAACACCCTCGGACCCACGGACAGCACGCCGCCTCAGCTAGATGACAATGACCACAAAAGGCAGGCCGCCCATACGGCCCAGACGCGGCCACTTCCGCAAGAGGAGGCCTGGGGCCCGGGACTCAGCCTACCTGCAGGGGCCTTTCTTGGGTGGAGAGGGGCTCCCTGAGGGAAACACACAACTTTGCTTCTTAAGGGCAGTCTTCCTTTTATGGTGCAACCTAGCGCAGGGGCAGCCCCTAGAGCCCCTGGGGTGCAGGTTCCATTTCTTTCAAGGGGTTTCATGAAGGTCACAGACTTTGCCTAGGCAGAGCCGTTCAAACTAAGTGGGAAAACGACAGGAACCAGAAGTGGAACAAGAAACGCTGACCTCTCTGAGCTTGACAATCACTGGGAATTCTTAGAGGCAGGGAGTCTGACCTTACTATGCAAGTCTCCTATTTGACACTTCTCAAAACGCTACTGAAACCTGCTGA
>NW_006773553.1:1637761-1645769 GCF_000442215.2 Lipotes vexillifer | reverse complement strand
CTGCTGAACTAAGCAAGGTCGACAGCGGTTTGTCAAACTGCAAACAACTGCCTTAAAAAAAAAAAAAGTTTTATGCTGACAGTGTTACTTATTCCAAAAACAAAGGGTACGGTGACCTGCACTTTTGTCTTCACAGCCGGAAAAGACAATTTCTGCATCCCCCAGCCCGCAGGCCGCCAGGACCCCCGCCTCGCCACCACACTGCGAAAGCAGAGAGGCGCCATTCCAGGGACCACGTCGGCGAATGACAAGGATGCCAACGTGGCTCCCGGACGAGCTTCCGTCAGGCCCTGAACCCCACTTCTGTTTTTTGAGGTCTCTTCCAAACGCTGGGCAAAGACCCAGAGTCATCGACATGCAAAACGAGAAAACAGAGCAGCCCCAGCCAGCACAGACCCAGCCGTGCGACCGAACCACTCTCGATCACAGGCAGGGAAGGCCTTGCCCACGCCAGCTACTGCAGAGGCGTCTGCCCTCTCCCTCTACAAGTGAGGCAGACACATGCCACCTCACCCCAAGATGCTCAAGCAGAACAGCCACTGGGCCAGTCAGGAGACCCACAGCCCAGGCATTAGGAAGACACTGAATATGAGATTAAAGAAAGCAGGTTATCCAGAACAGCCAACCCCCACTGCTAGGCAGCAGGAGCAGGCCAGGCCCTTCGCTGCAGACCTGCCCCAGGAGGAAGCAGGCGACTCAGCCTCCACACCCGCTTCCCCCCAACCACCCCCGGGCCAGCCCTGCCCACGCAAACAGAGTCAGAGCTCAGAGCAGCAGAGGGTCTCAGGACCCCCGAGCCAGAGCGGCCCGGGGGCCCAAAGCGCCTCTGGGACCGCAACTCCAGGCGGACTGAGGGCGTTGCCGTCGCCTGCCAGCAGCGAGAACAGAAGGGCCACGAGCTCTGGCTCAGCCCCGGTGCCCAGCTCTCGGCCACTACTCACAGCCGTGGTAGGAGGCCGGCGACCCCCCGGCCTTGCCGTACTCCTGCTCCGAGTAGCTGGTGGACAGGTTGGGCTGGCTGGAGCCCCGGCCAAAGGTGAGCTGGCTGCTGCCCATGCCGGTGGCCACCTGGGCCATGCGCTCCTTGGTCTTGAGCGCCTGCGCCCGCTCGGCCTTCAGCCGCTCCTCGTCCTTCAGCAGGGCCACCAGCTGCTTGGCCTTCTCGCGCACGTTGACGCCCTGGTCCTTGCCATCGCGGTCGACGTACTGGAAGTCCTTCAGCGTCTGGATGGCGAAGATGTTCTCGCGGCACTGCTGGGCCACGCGCTCCGAGCCCGTCTTGATGAGGTAGTCGAGCAGCGTCAGCGCCTTGTACACGTGCCGCCAGTTCTTGCCGTGGTCGTTGAGCCGCTTCCACACCATGCTCATGATCTCCGAGAAGGCCACCACGTTGTAGGTCAGGTCCGCGACCTCCGTCATCAGGGAGCTGGATGGGCCCCACGGGTCGTTGGAGGTGGCTTCCCGGACTTTGATTTCGGCTTCCGAGTAATTGTTCACGATGTTTTTCATCTGCCGTCTGATAGACGAAGTCGTCATCTTTACTTTCTCTGTGACAAATGTAAAGCCCTTCAAAGAGAGAAGCTTCCCTGTCCCAGGCAGGTTCGCACCCCGTGAAGGTTCAGTCTCCGTAATGGGTCTGGAGCAGGGTCCCTGATGGTCATTTCCTCTGTTGGAGCCTCAGGTCCGAGAAGCTGGAAGCCATGACCTAGAGAAAGAAGACAAACGTTACTGTGCACGAGCCCCCCACCCCCGGCACGGCAAGCATTTTGCAAACAGCAGGCACTGGTCAGCCAGGGCGGTGCGTGGTCGTCGTCCAGCCCCCAAGGACAAAAGAGATGCCATCTTCCCTTCAAAACTAAGATGAGATCGATATTACAAGTTAAAAACGAATAAAGTTTGGGACCTCCCTGGTGGCGCAGTGGTTAAGAACCCGCCTGCCAATGCAGGGGACATGGGTTCGAGCCCTGGTCCGGGAAGATCCACATGCTGTGGAGCAACTGAGCCCGTGCGCCACAACCACTGAGCCTGCACTCTAGAGCCCGCGAGCCACAACTACTGAGCCTTTGTGCCACAACTACTGAAGCCCACGCGCCTCAATGAAGAGTAGCCCCTGCTCGCCGCAACTAGAGAAAGGGCACATGCAACGAAGACCCAGCACAGCAAAATAAATTTAAAATAAAATTTAAATTTAAAAATGGTTAACTTAAAAAAAAAAAAAAAAGGAATAAAGTTTAAACTCAAGTTTAAGCCCCTGGAAGGAAAGCAGTAACACTGTAACTACTGTTCTATTTTCAAAACACTTCCACTGGATCGGCTCTGCTGCGATTGTGTTTCTTTTACAAATTTATTTATTCATTTGATTTGATTTATTTTTGGCTGCGTTGGGTCTTCGTTGCCGTGTGCGGGCTTTCTCTAGTTGCGGAGAGGGCGGGCTACTCTTCGTTGCACTGCGTGGGCTTCTCATTGCGGTGGCTTCTCGGGAAAGTCCCCGATTGTATTTTGATTGTATGTTTCTTCCACCGCCAGGCAAAAGCCAGCTAGAACAATCTAATGCCTGTCTACACTGGCTTGGGCACCACGCTTCTAACTGCGGGGGATTCTCCGTGACCACCTCTCCTGACTTCTTATAAAGGCTCCCAACTCCCCTTCTAGGGCAGGGCTCGGGCCCTCCACCGGGCTTTCAAAAGCCTCAGGCATCTGGCCCAAGCTGTGCAGTACAACCTTACAAATAATCTGGTTCTACCCCAATTTCCTCACTTCACAGAGGAGAAAACTGAGGGTTACACATTAACAGGATACCCAGCCCTTTGCCACAAACACACCTCTCCAGGGAAGAAACTTCTGCGGAGCTGGAGTGAGGGCCACACCTCTGGCCACGGGCTCTGGTCCAGAGTGTGGGGATCCCACCTGGCTTGGTCACCAGTGAGCACCCAGCACTGTGCCTGACGTGGATAATAAACACTGCTGATAGATTTATGAAACAGATTAGAAACAGTGTCCCTTCCCTCAGGAAGGCACAGCCTGGCAGGGGACAGAGATGAGCACAAGGCATCTAAGGATGCATGTCCAGAACAACTCAGCCGGCCGCTTGGGGCCGCAAAGGCGGGCACGGAGAGCACCTTCTGCAGAAGTAACCTTCAGGGAGGCCTTCAAAGGGGGAGACTTCCGGGAGGCGGCAGGGGAGCGGCTGCTGGGAGACTCCCCTCCTCCAGAAGGAGGAGCCAGGCCCAGAGCCCACAGGGGCCGCCGAGGTCAGAGCAGTGCAGCCAGGCGGGGACGAAGCCAGCAGCTGCCCCACACCCCACCCCACCCCAGCTGCCTCTGGGCCTCTGGCCTGGGAAGGAGCCGGCTGGCCTCAAAAAGCCTTCCAGGTAAGGATCGTTCCGGCCCTGGTGCAGACGGGGAGCCCGGGCCCCCAGGGAGGACCCGCCACCTCACCGTGGCCCCTACGCTGGGCTGCTCCTGCCAGAGGGACGACGGACGGCCCCCACCGGCCCCACCCACAGCCTCAGAAGGGAGGAAACAGAAGTGTTGGGAGGGGAAGCCGCAGGAAATGCCCAGTCCGCACAGGGAGCCAGCGGACAGGGGGAGCACAGAAGCCCACCCTAGTGACAGTCGCACACGTGCCCCTCAGCAGGCCAGGAAGCCTGCTTCCTTCTGAAGCCACAGAGCACACGGGCTCCCACGTGGGTGGGCACAGCCTGCCCCCTCACTGACCAACCGGCTCTCACAAGCCCTCTACCGTGTGCCCCAGGACCAGGGCCAGGCGCTCTGATGGGGACCCGCGTGCATGATGTGACCAGGCTGGCTGTCCACGCCGGCGAGAGGATGGGCCTCCAAGGGGAAGGGCTCCGACGTCCCAGAGCAAACGCTTGCCAACGTCACACCAGTCACCCGAAGTCCCCAGGGCCCAGGCCCACCCGGCACTTTATCTATCACCCACTGGGGGGCTCGGCAGGCACGAGCGCCCTGCCCCCTGGAGAAGCAGGTGGGCTGGAGAGACCCCGGCCACCTTCCTCCAGGTCAGGAGGCACTCCGAGGAAGCACAAGGGCAACGGTCCTGGTAAGCAGGCCTCAAATGGTTAAAGGTATAATGAAAAGCAACCAGGTCCTGGGGGAGAGATGCTGGGTCGGGCTCTGCTGCCCATCCTCTAGTCTGGTGCCCTCCCGGGGGAGGCCGCGAGGCCCGGCCAGGGCACCCCCCGGAGCCTCCCAGGCCTTTGGTGGCAGAGAAAAGGCAGCCGTTCCCGCGAGCAAGGGCTGGGTGCCTCCGCCCTCCCGGACCCAGGCTGGGAAAGGAACCCGGACAGCTGAGAAAGAGGGGCTACGGCCCAGCTTGCAAGGACACCTGTTAGCAGTCTCTCTGAAATGCTTCGGCTTTGAGAGGGGAAAAGCTAATGAAATACTTGCTACAGTCAGAGAAAGCATAGGAATGTACTGTGAACAGCTGCGTGCTGTTTTCCTAAAGCTACAGAAAGGGCGAGACGGGGGTAAGCAATTCCTGAAGGGGAAGGGGCCCCAAAGGTGCCTCCGAGGAACCATCCTCAGGGCCCACCTGCTCCGCGCCTGCCTCACCTGAGACTGCAGGTGAGTCTCTGACGCTGTGAGGGGCCTCCTGGGCCCTCAACGGAGGATGCGGGCACTGTGGGTCCATCCCACTCACCCCACAGACCTCAGACCTCGTTTTCCCATTTTAAAACCTCCCCTCCTCAACCCCAGGATCGACTGTAAACGCCCAGACATCTTCCTGCCAGCAAACACCCGCCGGGGCTGCCCTCGAAGCCCCGACACTCCCCAAGTGCACACCCAGACCTGAGTTCTGTTCTGTTCTCACTCTTTTCTGAACAGCTTGCAGGCCCCACTGTCCAAACTTTCCTCCTCGATTTGCCTTCCGTTCCCAGCTTGCTGAGCCTGCACAGCAGCAGGCAGGAGCCAAGGATGGAGCCGGACAGGACAGGACACTGCCTGAACCTGTGGGCCCACCTGGGCCCGAAGCCCCGTACCCTGCACTTCACAGCTGCAGGAGCCCTCGCGGCCACGTGTAACTGGCAGCCTGTGCGCTCCGTCCTGGGTGACGGCCAAAGAGCACACTCGGAGCCTCCAGGACAGGTGCGGGGACTCCAACCAGGCCCCCAGCCGCAGCTGACCCACAGCCCAGGCCGACCGAGGAGCTGCAGCCCTTAGCCCTCGACACGCAGGCACCCCAGCCAAACTCTGGAATCATCGCTCTTCTCCGAGGGCAGCTTACAGCGGCGACCATAAAGTAACCACTGGATCACGTTTGCCGAGGACAGGCTAGGGCAGAACAATTCTGGCGTATTTGAAAACACGACCAGAATTCGACTGACAGTGGAGACTAGAAATAGACTGAATAAAACAGCAAACAGAACAAAACTAAAACAAACAAACAAAAAATTCCAAGGCTAGAGTGATGCCCCTGGAGGCAAGAATTATTCCATAAAAACATGCTCCGGGGGCCTGCAGAGCTGGGTGGGGAAATTCCTTCCAAATCTAGAGTCCCGGACCAACCGTGGGAGGGAGAAGCTCTCCGTGGTCCTGCAGCCCATGTCGGTCCCTGGTCAAAGCCCACGTGTGCCTCGGCTATCGTGCTTCTGTGATGGGGCATGGCTGGCCAGGCGCGGAGAAGACGCAGTCGGTCGGGGTTTCCACCAACCCCCCACGGAGATTTTGGGGGCTTTTCAGGGATCAGGGATCGTTATCAGGGACCAGGACCAGCTATGAGGGAAAGGCAGCAAACACCTCTCGCCTCCCCAAACCTAACAGTCACAGGCCAGGCCAGTCACAAGCAGTAGATCCCACTGAATGAATGTACCCCAGACGGTAGCTCACACACCATCTGCATCTGGCAGCCTCCTGCGACTTTCTCAAGGCAGGTGACAGCCTTCACACCCACGGCGGGGAGCGGAGGGCCAGCCAGAAAAGGAAACGTCCTCCTCACTCACTGAACATGGCATCCATATCCCAACGACTCCTCGTTGGGTAGAGAAATCAAATTTTATATCTCTATCCCAAAAGTGGGCTTAAGGAAAACTTTGCATTCATATACTGAAAGAATTGCAAAAAACGAGCATGAGACTTAACTTCCAGATGATAAAGCAGGTACAGTGAAACCACCCATACAGGAAGAGCCCAGGGGAGCCAGTGAACTGGCTGTAGTGGGGTCTGACGGCCCTGCCCCCATGCTGGATGACCCCTGCCCCCTCTAACCAGCCCCCAAAGAGCCACCTGGGGGCTTCTCCCAAGACACGACAGTCGCGGAACAAGCAGAGGAAAATTCAATGTCAGACATCCTCCTATGGACTTTACCTGTTCTTGATTTTTCTAAAAGTAGAAATCAGTACTGAAAACACACATGAGGAATTTCGTTTTTCTTTATCAATGTGGCCAATCATTCAGTCTCTGGGAAGAGCAGCCCTGGGCGCAGATTACACAGGTGTTGAAACGTGGTCATTTTAAAGGATTATGTGAAGCAAGGACCAGGGTCGGGAAACATGGTTCTGGCCATCCGACAACACAGTCACTTAGAAATGGGGATGTGACAAGCTGCACCTCCCTCACAGGGTCGAGGATCAAACACCCTGACGGCTGGACCACGTGGATGCACAAACGTGCCACAGAGGACAGAGTCCCTTAATGCTCCCCCACCTCTGCCACTCCTCAGAGTAGCTTTGCAAATGACCAACCACAGACAACATTCTTAAAAACTCCGGCCAGTGTGTCTCCTTCCTGACTGTCCTCTGTGGCTTGTCTGTGAGACCTGCTGATAGCAATAAGTCTTCAGGAAATGCCAAAATCAGGCACTATGCCCCCCAGTTCAAAGCAACTGCTGTAATGCCAGATGGTCAGTTCAAAGCTACCAGCCTATCTGACTACAAAGGAAAATATGCTGTGTTCTTCTTTTTTTTTTTTTTTTTGCGGTTCGCGGGCCTCTCACTGCCGTAGCCTCTCCCGTTGGGGAGCACAGGCTCCGGACGCGCAGGCTCAGCAGCCATGGCTCACAGGCCCAGCCTCTCCACGGCATGTGGCATCTTCCCGGACCGGGGCACGAACCCGTATCCCCTGCACCGGCAGGCGGACTCTCAACCACTGCGCCACCAGGGAAGCCCCTTCTTTTACCCTCTTGACTTCACCTTTGTGTGCCCCACAGAGATCACTGCTTTCAGTGACAGGGCAGAGGAACTTAAGAAACTCAACTGCCAAGTGATTGGTGCTTCTCTGTGGATTCTCACTTCTGTCACCTGGCATGGATCAACACACCCAAGAAACAAGGAGGACTGGGACCCATGAACATTCCCTTGGTATCAGACCCCAAGCGCACCACTGCTCAGGACCATGGGGTCTTAAAGGCCGATGAAGACATCTCATTCAGGGGCCTTTTTATTATTGATGATAAAGGTATCCTTCGACAGATCACCGTAAATGACCTTCCTGTTGGCCATTCTGTGGATGAGACACTGAGACTAGCTCAGGCCTTCCAGTTTACTGACAAACATGGGGAAGTGTTCCCAGCTGGCTGGAAGCCTGGCAGCAATACCATCGAGCCTGATGTCCAGAAGAGCAAAGAATATTTCTCTAAGCAGAAGTGTGCACTGGGCCATTTTAGGGCCAGGCTGCAGTAGGTGGCCATGAGAACAAAACCTCTTTTGTACTACTGTCATGCTTAAAACACAAGACCTTACACTCAGCCCTGATGTGGAGTGGGACAGGACAGGCCTTTCCGGCAGGGGCTGGGGAGGCCAGCTTTTCTTCCTCTGGAGGGAATGGCCTGAGCAGTATTATGGGGCTGGCAAACATGTATATAGTAGTAGGGTATCACTTTTGGTCTTTTGTAGTTTTATTAAACTTGAGCTGAGGAGAAAAAAAAAAAAAAAAATCCAGCCAGAAAGCAAACAGCGTGGAGCGGTAGAGCACACAGAACCAGGAGCTGGGAAAGCGGGGATCAGGCCAGGCCCAGCCTCCCGCCCCTATAGTGACGGGGGCGGGGGGG
>NW_006773553.1:1622910-1637422 GCF_000442215.2 Lipotes vexillifer | reverse complement strand
CTGTTATAAAGCAGAAACTAACACACCATTGTAAAGCAATTATACCCCAATAAAGATGTTAAAAAAATAAAAATAAATAAAAATAAATGGGAATTTAAAAAAAAAAAAAAAAGAAGCCTAGCGGTGGATGTTTCTTTGGCCTGTGCGGCTTCCTGGGGACCGTGGAGTATGAAGGGCAGCCCTCACAACACGGCCCCCCTCCAAGGAAGGCAGCTTGCACACGTGTGACCCCCGGGCCAGAGTCTCCATTCTAACATGCTGTGACTCTGCTCCCAGAAATACCCACTAATGGTAGGTGGCAATGCCACCCAGAGACAACCGACGGCTTCAGACCCACCCCACCGGGCAGGCCCAGCGATGGATTACAGTCTGATCAGTAGAATTTTCCAGCTTGAGCCATTTGGGAAGAAAAAAGAGCTACATGGGAAAATTTAGAATTCCCATGATTTCATGCTTAATTTAGACCTGGCTGGTCACTGTGGTGGCGCTAAGTGCTGGGCTGTCGCCATGTCCTGAGGAGCCCGTGGGAGAGCGGAAGCCGAAGGGGGGGCTGTGGACCCCGCAGCCAAAATCCCGGTTTCAGGCTCAGCAGTGACCTGACACTGTTCTCAAAAGGAGCTCAAGATGCTTGCCCAGAGGAAGCGCGCGGTAAGGAACAGGTGCCTGCATGCTGTGTAAGTGCAAACCAAGGCCGTGAGAAGAAGGGGCAGCTGCTCACCTCGGCCCTTAAACCAGCTGGGCCGGGAGGTCACGTCCGACTCTCCCCACGCGGCCGTGCAGGAAGGGGGCTCCCACGGCTTCGAGAAGTGACGGCTGATGTCCACGGGTCCTCACAGGCCCAGCCCAGGCCGCGCGGGGGGTGAACCAGAGCCCCAGAGACCAGAAGACGGGCGCACTGGGAAGGCGGGCTCTTCACGTGCCACCCACGTGCCGCGCCCTCTTCCCCGTCGTGTCCCTGGTCCCTGGAACGACCTGCCTCCACCTGCTGTCTCCTCCGCCTGCCGCCTCCCGGCACTGCCGCTACACCGGCTCTTTCTTGTCAGCTTAGACCTCGCCTCGTCGGGACCACGCGTCACTCTCTCAAGTCACCACTTTCCACGTGCGGCGGGGCCCCTCTCTCTGTTGGACAGCTCCCTGCTTATGCCCCGTTTGTCTGCTCCCCCCGCGAGCGCCGGGCCCTGCCCCTCCTCACCGCCGTGTCCTCGGAGCCGAGGACGGAGCCCGACCCCAGGAGCGCTCTGACGTGCGCTGAGTGAAAGGAGACAGAGGGAAAGAAAGGAAGACAGCACCCTGCCCGCCCCCTACTCCGACACCGGGGTTCACACCTGGGGCCAGTCTCCCACTCAGTCTCCCTCGGGATCTCTGTCACTCGGGGCAGAACAGCTGCTCCACTCACCAAACACGCAAAACCAAACTAGGTGGTTAAAAATTCACGACGCCAGACCCGAGGACGGGGACGGACAAGCATGCACCGAGCACACCCCGAGGGGAGTGGAGGCCCCGAAGCCCTGCCAGCCTGGGCTCAGGAGCAGCAGCCTGGGCAGCGTGCGAGGCGAGGATGGACGTCTCCTGTCTGGCCACAGGGACCTACACCCTGCCTTTCCAGCGGTGACCAGAGGCCAGGGGATGCAGTGAGGATGGCCGCTGCTCAGCGCTGCGTGACAGGGATCCAGACACCTGCTTGCTCCCGGCTGTGCCAAGCTGAGTGTGTCTCTGAGGGTGCTTCTCAGCAGCCCCCCGAGGACAGCCTGGAGACAGCGTCCACGGCGGGGGGAAAAGCCTACAGAAGCAACAAGGGCCCAGGGAGAACGCGCTGGGCAGAAGGTGCCTGACCACACGCACAACCTTTAAACACGGGCACCGGCTCCAGCTCCTCTCCTGTGTGGCTGGCATTTCTAAGCAAGGTCTCAGATGTGCTAACTCTCTGATACTAGCAGTCATCGTAAGAGAACAGGCTTAGAATAGAAACCGAAAATAGAAGAGGCTCTCTAAAGAGAAACTGGAGAATCCTGACTGAGCCCTGACTGTATGCCAGGCGTACCTACTCCCTGAACCTTGTAAGAATTCTACAGGGAGTAATTATTCTTCTTACCCTCGTTTCATGGGCGAGGAAGTGGAGGCACAGAGAGGTTAAGTAATTGGCCTAAGCTACAGGCCAGCAAGTGGTAGGACCAGGATTTGATCCCAGACCTCCGGCTTCTGGTCCCACCCTCTTAATCTCTATTCTTATTCTGTTGAGCTTCAGGCAAATCCAATGCTCAAAGTCACGAGAACAATGAATTTTTACTCACTGAATCCAGAGGCCTAGAAGGGCCCCTCCTGTCTAGGTGCTGAAGGAGCCAAAAGATGGCAGAGAAGCAACTGTCTTCCTACCCCCTGTTCAGCTGGCCACAGGACATCCTGTCCAGCTCACCAAACCAAGCGGGCAGGAGCAAAGATGCTGGCACTGGAAGGGGCCCAGCCCCCGCCCGCGTGCGGACGCTAGTTCTGAGCAGTGTGGTGCTGTCCTGGGATCGGACCCTGGTGTTCCCAGCTCCTTCCAGTACAGCCTACAAAGAAGGGGGCCTTTAACGCTCTCCAAGAAAGCTTCACCCTGGGACATGTCAGGTCCCACAGACGGCAACACGACGAAATCCGGCAGGGTAGGAGCCCTCAGGTACCAGAGTCCAAAACGATTTAAAAATTAGCCCTTCTGGAGGACTTGCCTGTTGGCACAGTGGTTAAGAATCCACCTGCCAATGCAGGAGTCACGGGTTCGAGTCCTAGTGTGGGAAGATCCCACACGCTGTGGAGCAGCTAAGCCCGTGCGCCACAACTACTGAGCCTGCGTGCCACAACTACTGAAGCCCGTGTGCCACAACTACTGAAGCCCGCACGCCTAGAGCCTGTGCTCCGCAACGAGAAGACACCGCAATGAGAAGCCTGCACACCTCAACAAAGAGTAGCCCCCGCTCAACGCAACTAGAGAAACCCCACGTGCAGCAACAAAGACCCAACACAGCCAAAAACAAATAAATTTATTTTTTTTTAAATTAGCCCTTCAGAACTCACACCCTTAAGAAATGGTACCTCTTTGGCTATAACCGTGTCTTCTGCTAAATCAGCCACACGGGCTGTAACAACCCGAGAACGCGGATTATTCCTTTAAAACAGTTGCCATCTGAAACACCACCAGGAAAAACCGGGTCTCGGTGATGAAAGGTAAGCTTCCTCTTTTGGTTCAGAATAAAAGTGCAACTTCCCTCCTTCCCCTCTGCTGGAGACCTGCCCAGGGTGTTACTCTGCAACACTCACCGGGCTCTCAAATGTCACGGTCGGCCCAGAAAAGGCGCACCCGCCCGAAGCTCTTCCTGCCGCTCCTCTGTCCTCTTAAAGTGTTTGTGACATGCTGTTGGGCATATACAAAAGCAGAAGCACCAACCACATGTGGGGCCCAGACGAGGCACCCCTGTCACCCAGGCCCCTTCCCCCTCCCCCACCCCAGCAAACAGCTCGGGTTCTGAGCTCCTCCGTCCCTTGCTTTTAAAAAAGAAAATGATCTTACCACACACGTTGTACCACTGCCACAACCTGCTCCGGCGTCGATACTACGTGTCTGAGACTCGTCCACACGTGTGGCTGCGGGTCTGGGGTGGCTCATCCGTGTCCCTGCTGTATGGCAGCTGCCTGTGCTCATGTGTAACAGTCTCCCCACTCACTCTCCTGTCCGTGGACACCTAGACCGAGCTCACCTTTTCGCCATCGTGAACAGTGCTGGTGTGCGCACATGTGTCCCCTGGGACTCGTGCACCCAGTGTTCTAGACCACGTTCCTGGGATCAGAACTACTCCACAGGGTGTACGAGTGTCCTCTGAACTGTGTTTTGAAAATGCTTTTGCTCTTATAACATCATTTCATCATCACAGCGCAAAGAGAGATGAACGGTTTAGCTGATACTAGATTCAACAAGCACTTTTCACACACTTGGTGCTTAAAGAACGGTGCTCACAGGGAAACAAACATACGACGCGGCTCCTCGTCTGGGTTGGGACATCCACGCAACCAAGGCAGAGCCGCGGGAGGATGGGGGGACCGCAGGGCACGAGGGAGGCGGTGACGAGGTGTGGGGACGTCTGCGGGCCTCACTCGGCACGCTGGGGAATCCGGACCTGCCGACCTCGGTCACTCACCTTCCAGATTTCTGCCAAATCCTCCAAGTAACAGTAATAATGGTTAACACTCACAGGGCGTCTCCAATGTGCCAGATGCTGTCTTAGGAATTCTCTCCTTCATTCTTATTGTAAGCTGCACTATTGTTTGCTTAATATTTTTCTTCAAATCAATTTCCTTTTTTTTGGTCACGCCTTACAGATTGTGGGATCTTAGCTCCCGGACCAGGGATCAAACCCAAGCCCTCGGCAGTGAAAGTCCTGGGTCCTAACCACTGGACTGCCAGGGAAGTCCCTAAATCAATTTACTTTTAAACTCAAATACCTGCATTAAGTAATAACGTACATGAAATCAGGTATCACTGTTATGGCATTTGGGGGAGGGATTGTTTTTCTATTGCTTTGTTTTTATATTTCTATTTGTTTTTATAGATATAAAATTCACCATTTTAAAGTGTACAATTCACACTCAATTTAGCACCCTCACAACGTTGGATAACCGTGGCCGTGGTGGGCGTTCTCATCCCTCCAAGGAGACCCTGCATGTCGGCAGTCACCACCCACTCCTCCTTTCACCCAGCCCCCGGCAGGCAACCAGCAGCCTGCTTTCTTTCTCTGTGGATTCACCTATTTTGGACACTGGACATTTCACATACATGAAATCACACAGTATGTGCTTTGTGTCTGGCTCCTTTCACTTAGAGTATATATATATATTTTTTTTTCTTGTTTTTCTTTTTTCGATATGCGGGCCTCTCACTGTTGTGGCCTCTCTCGTTGCGGAGCACAGGCTCCGGACGCGCAGGCTCAGTGGCCATGGCTCACAGGCCTAGCCGCTCCGCGGCATGTGGGATCTTCCCAGACCGGGGCACGGACCCGCGTCCCCTGCACCGGCAAGCGGACTCTCAACCACTGCGCCACCAGGGCAGCCCCATCACTTAGCATATTTTACAGGTTCATTTACACTGCACTATCCATCAGCACTTCATTCTTTTTTATGGAGGAGTAATTTTCCATCGTATGGATAGACCACATTTTAGTTACCCACTTGTCAGCTGGAGGACACCTGGGTTGTTTCCATTTCTTGGCCGTTATGCATAACACTGCTGTAAACTTTGCGTACAAGTTTTTGTGTGGACGCGTGTGTTCAGTTCTCCCGGGCAGATACCAAGGAGCAGGGCTGCTGGGTCACGTGGTAGCTCTCTGTTTAACTTTCTGAGGAACCACCAAAGGCACCATGGCATTTTGTAGATAAAAAACTATTAAGATGAGTAATGTTCAACTGCTACCACTTAAAATTATTTTAATATACACTGCTGCAGTCAAAGCTACTGGAGTGGGTTTGCGTGTCCGGGGGCAGAGGGGTGGTGCCGCGGAGGCGGGGCTTCTGCAGTACTGACCCTGACGCCCACACCAGAGGCCGGCGGGAATGGCAGGGACACAGAGGCACCTTTAACAGGATGTCAAGGTGCGGAGGGTGAGCCGGTTTCAGGAGAAGGTAAGAGGCAGAGCAAGTAGTTTTATTTCAGAGGAATGTAGCTGGAGGTGCTGGCAGGACAGGCACGGAGGATGGAGACGGCCAAGGGGCAGCTGGTGCTGAGGGCTGGGCAGGGCGCTGGAGGAGCCCAGGAGAGAGGGATGAGGGCGCAAGTCAGAGGATGTGAGTGGCCATCAGTGAAGTCCAAGAAGGGCCAGGAGCGGGGCAGAGACACAGGAGAACCATCCAGTGCAGGGGAGGCGAGAGCTGAGGGTCTCAGAGAGCGGTGCTAACTGACAGGGACGCAGGGAGTCCAGAGGATGTGGCAAGAAGCCAGCCTCAGGCTGGGAGAGCTGCACGCGTCCTAGTTACGCCGACCAACAGCTCAGACACCCTTGTGTGGGAGAGCACGGCCCCCCCCAGGCCTGCTGTGTGGAGGCCCAGGCCCCCGTGGCAGGACACTGAGCCCGGCGCCACCACCTCCCCTTCCCTGAGCGGCCCCCCGCCTGCGCGCGGCCGGCTTCCGGCCCTCCCCTGCCTCTCCCTCCTTCCTCCCCCCGACCTCTGGACTGCGGGCTCTCGGGGGACAGAGGCCCTGACTGTCTGCACACTTGGCTGCCTCACAGGGCCTGGCGCAGAGCCGGGCACACATCTGCCGCGGGAAGGAACGACTCGACCCCACCTGCTCACATACCGCCCCCGATCTCGGCGGCTCTCCCCACCCTCACCTGACGCCCAAGTCCAGGACCCACAGACGCCTTGCGGAGCAGGACACACAGCCTACGATACTGCTGTGGTTTGAAAACAACAGCTGGTCGGAGCGGAAAGATGGCTGGCCCCAGTGTCACGGGTGGTCACCTCCTCCGGGAAGCGCAGTGGCGGCCTTCGAGGCCCCACAGATGACGACCTGAAAAAGCCGCGTGGACAGAGGTGGAACCCTCCGCCTCTCCTACGGGTCCGCAACGCGCCTCTGCCGGACCCTCCTTGGTCCCGTGGTCCCCCGCCACACCCTCCAGGAGAGGCCGAGGTCAGGCAAGGCGGGCACCGAGTCCGTTTCACACTAAGTGAACAAGCAGAAACAAACCGCGGTTTCCACACCGTATGATTTTTTCAAATTCTTAAAAGATGAGAAGTACACTGCTAAATGTCAAAACACAAAAGCCAAAAAGAAATTAAAGTTGTTATTTTCCTTTTCGGTTTTATCTCCATTAGCCAAATGCTTTTGTCCAAACAATGTTTACATTGCCTTTGTGCTACTTTGTTTAGAAAAATAATAATAAAGGAGTGCGCTTCCAGCACTGACGACAGCGCATACGCAGGTCTGTCCAGAAAACACTGCATTTTAGGGGAGAGCTGTCTACTTGCCCCAGAATACTCACTGGCCACCAGCCTCCTCCTCCCTCAGCCAGCCCGGGGTCACCAGGGGGAGGACAGGGCGGTCCTTCGGCACATCCGTGCTTCCCAGCGAGGATGGACCAAGACCCGGGGAGGCCGGGCCCGTGCACTCAGTGACCACAGGCTCCACTGCTGCTGGCCAAACTCACCAAGGTGACAGCTGCCTTTCATAACAGCCCACTGTGTGCCACATCCTGCAAAGGAGGCATTTTACAGGCAAGAAGAGAGGGTGGGTGAGCTCT
Source organism: Lipotes vexillifer (assembly GCF_000442215.2). NCBI lineage: Eukaryota > Metazoa > Chordata > Mammalia > Artiodactyla > Lipotidae > Lipotes > Lipotes vexillifer. Next base: position 1,630,160 of record NW_006773553.1, on the reverse strand, counting down.
GCGCTGCCCCTGCTGAGCCCCAGCGCCTGCCGGGAAAGCTCAGGGAGCCCGGTCCTCAGCCCGGGAGCCTAACGTTCCTTCCATGAGGCTGCCCTTGTCCTCTCCAAGACCACCACACACTTCTAAGCTGCTCCTTGCAAAACTCAAGGTCTCTCCACCAACCAGCTTTCAAGGAGGACCCATCAGTGGCAGGTAACTCTCACCCTGGAGCTCCACCTTGCTAGTGACCCCTCCAGACAGGTTCCTTCCCCTGGGCCCCCAGATGCCCGCTCCGCCTCTCTGCAGCCATTAGTTCTGTGCACCATTTATAGTCCGCGGCTTCCAGGGCCTGGGACAGAACTGTGTTCCGCACCCCCCTTCTGGGTCAGCCACGGCCCTGGCCAGTAAAATGTGGCAGAAGTGACGTGTGTCACTTTGTGTCCAGCACTTTAGAGGCCAGTGTGCAGTTCTCCACGTTCCTTCCCCAGCGTGGGGGTGGTGCAGGCCTGTGTCTCTACCCAAGAGAAAGGACACGGTGCCCACGGAGCTCACAGCAGCATCGCTCGTAACAGCCAGAAAGTGGAAAAAGCTTCCCTTCAACAGATGAATGGGTAACTAGAATAATAAAACGTGGTATATCCATACAGCAGAACAGCATTCAGTCTGAACACGTAAGGAGGTGCAGGCACCTGCTTCCACACAGTGAACTGTGAAAACACGCCGAGGGAAGCACACACGCAAGGCCACACACTGCTCCACTTCTACGAGTCATCCAGAACAGGCAAGTCCAGAGACAGAAAGCAGACCGACAGTGGCCAGAGGCTGGGGGACGAGGGGGAAGGGGGTGACTGCTTAATGGGTATGGGGTTTCTTTTGGGGGTGATGAAATATTCTAAAGTAAGATTAAACGGATGGCTGCACAACGCTAAATACACTAAAAGCTTTTGAACTATATATTTCAAATGAGTGAACCTCATTGTGTGGTACATAAATCACCTATCCATAAGGCTGTGAATAACAACAAAAAAGAAACAATGGCTTTCCATTAGCCTGCTCCACGAATGATGACGGTGACCACACACCCTGGACACGCAGCCTCCGTGCAGATGCAAACACATCCACACCACTGTATGCTCATGCTGAAAACCTGTCTGTGGCCAATTAACTTAAAGTCCTGGAAGGAAGCCAAGGTCATGGTTCTGTCCCAATAGGACCAGACTCCATCCCAAGGCCACAGTCTGAATCTTTAAGAGGAGATGGGGGGAGGGGTACTTAAAAGAATCTGGCTAGCTTAGAATAATTCCTAGGCTGAAAAAATATTTACCTGGACTTCCCTGGTGGTCCAGTGGTAAAGAACCCGCGTGCCACAACTACAGAGCCCACGTGCCCCGGAGCCTGTGTGCCACAACCAGAGAAGAGAAAAACCTGCACGCCACAGCTAGAGAGAAGCCCAAGTGCCCCAACAAAGAGCCTGCGCGCTGCAATGAAAGATCCTGCATGCCGCAACTAAGACCCAACGCAGCCAAAAATAAATAAATAATTAATTAATTAAAAAAAATATTTACAGCTCATTACACAACGAACCAACCTTCCAAAAATATAAAGAACTCACAGAAATTGAGAAGCAACCAAAAACTCAGGAGAAAAATGGGAAAAGAACTGTCCACAAAAAACTGTAAGTGGTCCCTAAGTGTATGAAGTGATCAGCTCACGTTTCAGAAAAACGCAAATCAAAGCTGCCTTGAGGGCTTCCCTGGCGACGCAGTGGCTAAGAATCCACCTGCCAATGCAGGGGACGCGGGTTCGAGCCCTGGTCCGGGAAGATCCCACATGCTGCAGAGCAACTGAGCTCATGTCCCACAACTACTGAGCCTGTGCTCTAGAGCCCGCAAGCCACAACTACTGAGCCCACGGGCCACAACTACTGAGGCCGGTGTGCCTAGAGCCTGTGCTCTGCAACAAGAGAAACTACCGCAATGAGAAGCCCGCGCACTGCAACAAAGAGTAGCCCCCGCTCGCTGCAACTAGAGAAAGCCCACGCACAGCAACAAAGACCCAATGCAGCCAAAAATAAATAAATCAAAATAAATAAATCAAAAAAAAAAAAGTACATTGAGATACTCTTTACATCCGTCAAGTTGGCAAAAATCCAAATGTTTGACTCTACCTTCTGCTGGTGAGGCCGAGGGGGAAACGGGCTGGTGGGAGGGCAGGGCGCGATAACCCCCGTGGACAGCTTTGGCAAAATCTATCAAAATGACAGCTGTGTATTACCCTTGGACCCAGCACTGTCCCTGGGGAATGCTACCTGCAGATCCACCTGCTTACATGGGGAAGGACAAGTAGGTAAGATCGATCCTCTCAGGAAAGTTATGTAACAGCACGTGAGGAACAGCTGGAAGCTGCCGTACGGGGGATGGGATTTAAAACAGTACAGGTGGGCTTCCCTGGTGGCGCAGTGGTTGAGAGTCCGCCTGCCGATGCAGGGGACACGGGTTCGTGCCCCGGTCCGGGAGGATCCCACATGCCGCGGAGCGGCTGGGCCCGTGAGCCGTGGCCGCTGGGCCCGCGCGTCCGGAGCCTGTGCCCCGCAGCGGGAGAGGCCACAACAGTGAGAGGCCCGCGAACCGCAAAAAAACCCAAACAAACAGTGCAGGAGAAGAGCATCACAGCGCTACGCTCACAGAGAGGACAGGGCTCTCCAAGTAGCGACACGGGAAGTCTCTAGGCTACGCTGCAAGTAAAAAAGCAAGGGGTAGAATGTGTACAGGGTGCTATCTTTGATTTAACACAAAGGGAGAAATAAGAATATAAATTTGCTTTTGCTTTATTTGCATAAAAAACACTGGAAGGCTATTCAGATACTAAAAGGGGTTGCTATTAGGGAGAAGGGGTTGGGGCAGGGGGGTCAGAGGTAAAGGGTAGGATTGCTCAGAATGTACTTTAACACATTCTCAGTTCAGAACTATGTGGATGTATCGCCTATTCAAAAGCTCATATATTTAAGAAAAATAAGCCCCATCCTCATTTGGCCAACAGGTCCCTTGGCCAGTGCTGGGACAGCACCAGCGCAGGCATCAGCCAGGGCTGCGTCCTCCCCTGTGAGGTGTCAGCGCTCCACCGCCAGCCGGGGCAGCTGGAGGCCACACAGGCTCGCGTCTCCCCCTTCCCACCCTCAGCGTCCACAAGCCCACCTGACCCGCTCCCCACCCCGCGTCTGGCTGGTTGGAGTGGCCCTTCTCCCCACTCTCCCCAGCGTGGCCCAGTCTGGCCTCACCCACCACCAGGTGCGGCACCTGTGTCCTCCGCACCTGCCACCTGCCGGGCGCTGCCAGATGCAGCCCCTGGCTGCAAAGTGCTCGCGTGGACACAGGTGGATGGCGCCCTGGTCAGGGGCCTCCGGGCCAGGCAGGGGCAGCGTGCGGACAGAGCCCGCTCCCAGCAGAACAGCTGTGACCACAGCCCGCAAGCACAGAGAGAGGCACTCGGGGTCGGCCCTGGAGGCCAGCAACAGAACTGCACCCTCCCACGGGGCCCTCCCTCGGCCTCAGTGAAACTGAGAGAGACACAGAGCTGCGGGGATAAGGAGAGGCCCTCAGAGGATGACGGCACTGGCCTGGGAACTTCCCTCTGAAGTGACCTGATGCTCAGAAGACGCCGAATCAAGGAGTGCCGTGCTCCGTCCACATCACCGCCTGCCAGGAGAGACACCTTAGGGTGACCAATTCCAGACTACATTCTATGACCCTCGCGGGGCAGTTTTTTTTCTTTTAAATCTCATTTCTGGGAGCTTGATTCAGAAGCAGTGTGCTGAAGTGGGTTTTTTAAAGAAGACAGTATTTGTTTCCCTCTTCCTAGTTTGAAACCAATTATCTTTTTCTTCCCTTGCGGCGGCCTTTAAATTTCTACTGCAAGGATTTCTTCACCATCCACCGGCTGGCAGAGCAACGCAGCACTCAAATCGATGCACACCTCCATGTGACAAGCACGCCAGGCCTCCCCCAGCCCGGCACTGCGCTGGCCCTCACGCGGCAGGCCCGCCGCCCTCTCAGGACGGGCGGCCTCGGGGGCAGGCTGACATCTCCTTCCTGTGGTGACTCTGTGACCAGCCAGGCGGGCAGGGAAGCGGGGACCCCTCCCCAGTGCGGCAGAGCTGCTCACAGGGCCTCTGGCTGGGCACCAGCTGTGTCCACGCCAAGGGGCCCAGAGGGAGCTCACTCGGCACTGACTTGTCCTGGGTCACCCTGAAGTGACCCGTGGACACACAGCCTGGACCGGAGCAGGGGGAGCCCGTGAGCCTCGGGCAAACACATTCCTGAGGAACTGGCCTGTTTTCTCCCCTGGAGACTCCCCAAAGGAGATGCATGAGCAGGTTCATTCAGAAACACCAGAACCACGGCGGCCCGGAAGTTGCTCTCAAAGACACAGCACCCCGGCATTCCAGGCCTGGGAGGCCCTGGGTGTCACACAGTCCCACTCTCTGATCTACATCATAAAGGGGAACCTGGGCCCAGAGAGCAGCAGGTGACTGCTCAGGGGACCGCCGGCCTACACGCCCCATCCCTCCCTCCCTCCCCGTCAGGGTGCCCTCCTCCCCCCAACATCCGACTGCTGAATAAGCCTCCTCGTTCCCCACAGGCTCTCCCTCCCGCCCTCCGGACCCCACCACCCACAGCAAGGGAGGAGGGGGCAGCTGGCCTCTTCCCAGCGTGGCCATTTGAGGGTAAGCTCCGTGCCACCCCGTGATGGTCACACAGGCCACAGAGACCCCTGGGCACTAAACAAGCAGCGACTTAGAGAAAATAAACCAAAATATTAATAGCGATCACAGTGACAAGGCTAGTTCTAGTTTGGTCCTTCCTACTTATACGAACTTTCCAAATTTTCTTCCATGACCATTAAAACAGGCGTCGTAAACATTCCCCCTGAGACTTGGTACTGAAGAGATACCCCGCTTGGAAATCCTATATTGGAAATCCTATATTGTATCATCTATTTCGGTAGAGCTCACTTTAGTCTTTGGAAACTACTGATAATCAGATGGTAAAGAGGAAAAAAAGTTACCAAGATTTTTGTTCAAAGTTAAAAGAACTAAATGAAAAAAACCTGGGATTTTTTGGAGGGAGGGGGAAGAAATAATAAAAGGCTTGGTTTGGTTTGTTTAAAGAAACATTTGTTTCTCTTCCTTCAAATGTTAAAACCTACTTAATATCTTGCAGTCAGGTTAGATAGTGATTTCTTGTGCTACTTACTTTATTCTTTTCTTCTGCCAATAAAGTATATTTTTTAAATCAAGAAAGAATGTATTTTCTTTCATAATTTCTTGTTTCTCTTTAAAGCAGGGACAGTGCCCCTCTAACGCACAGGTGGGATCAGAGTAGTTGTGAAGACCATGTTTTAAATGCTCTCCTTATACACTGGGTCTTTTCTAGAACTACATTCTATAGCAAATGGTATTAAGCATGACTGGGTCCCATGCACGGGCTTGTGTCCTGAATGGCCCGTAGACGTTGCCACAAAGCCGTGCTCCCACCAGGCAGGCCCAAGGCCCTCAAAGCAAGATCTCCAGTCGCTCATCCCCAGCCTGTCCAGGAGCTGAGGCTTCTGCAGCGCTGGCCAAGGAGAGCTTTCCCCCTGGTTCCACTGGCAAGGGGACGACATGATCCACTTAACTCGGCTTCCCTGAGCTCAGACCACCTCGTCCGGGTCGGCTCTCCTCCCAGACTCCATCCTTTTTGTCTCTTGATCCTGCCTCGTTGCTAAAAAGATGTGCAACGGACAGCAGTGGTGGCCCCCAAGCCCAGCCACATGCTTGAATCTCTGGGGAGCTTTGGAAACACACGTACGCTCAGGCCCCATCCAGCACAGAAGGCGGTGCGGATCCAGCATTTGAGAATTACTGGCTGAGAGAAAGCCAGGGAACATAGTGAAAGCGAGTAAATGAAGAAACCCTATTCCCTATTGCCTATAGGGAAATAGAAGGGGAGGGAAAGAAAGCTGGGCCGGAAGGCAAGGTCAGACCCCGAAGTGCAGAGACCACACCAGAGCTGGGACAGATGACTGGCTCTGAGCCGAGCTTCCTGGTGGACAGAGCAAAAATGATTCACGCTGCCCACAAGATAGAAAGAAACCAGATTCACAGGAGAAGCTTCTCCTTGTCCTGGGACCTGAGATGAACACCTCCCTCACGTCCTCCAAAAGCAGACACACAGCATGAAGGAGATGACGGCGTGCTCCCAACACCAGGACTGGAACCACCTATGAAGTGGCCAAGGGTCCTCTGCACCCAGCACAGCAGCCCTTGACCCACACTCAGCAGCTGGGCTGCCCACTGACTCCTCACCGGAAATAACCTCCTACCAGGAATCAGCGCCCACATATACACCATGCTACCGAATCACTGCATTGTCCAGCCGACCGCCAGGTACGTAACCAGCCATCCTGAGCTCAGCACGTGGTCACGAAGACACAAGGGCACCGACTCTGACCATCTCACTGAGGAACATGAGGAAAGGCGCCAACCCCCGTGCCAGTGGCTCTCATGAGAACACCCAGTCTGCCCCCGTCACTCGGGGGGCAGTCCCATGCCTGCCCAGCACTCCCCTCACCGCCGTGCTCAGAGAGGCCAATGTCTACCCCCAGACCCGTGGCTGTGGCCACTCAGGTCGGGAGGGGCAGGGCCTGTCCTCGGACGGCAGCCTGCTGAGCGGGCCTCGAGGCCACTGGAAGCAGAAGATGGCCACGCGGGCCTGGGCGCCCCGAGCACAACGCTGCTTGCGGTGCGCTTCCCCGATCCGTGTGTCACGCTCAGCAGTGAGTTCCTTTAAACGTGTGTGTTAAACTCAATGGAGTCAAGAGTAAGTCACCCTCCTGCCCCCTCATAGATGACATTTTCTTTTTGATCCACACACCACATCACCACATTTCAAATTAAGTACTGACAAGATAAAGCAGCAACTATTCACAACTGCCAACGGTGGAAACAAACCAAGTGTCCATCGACAGATGAACGAATAAACAAATCGTGGTCTATCCACACAATGGAATATCATCCAGCCATAAAAAGGCATGAAGTGGGCTTCCCTGGTGGCGCAGTGGTTGAGAGTCCGCCTGCTGATGCAGGGGACGCAGGTTCATGCCCCGGTCTGGGAAGATCCCACATGCCGCGGAGCGGCTGGGCCTGTGAGCCATGGCCGCTGAGCCTGCGTGTCCGGAGCCTGTGCTCTGCAACAGGAGAGGCCACAACAGTGAGAGGCCCACGTACCGCAAAA
>NW_006773553.1:1617447-1622778 GCF_000442215.2 Lipotes vexillifer | reverse complement strand
AAAAGGGGGGGGGCCCCCGGACCGAAAAAAAAAAAAAAAAAAATGGTTACCATAGTAAATTTTATATGTATTTTACAAAAAAAAAAAAAAACTAAAATAGCAAAATTCTCATTGTTTTGCCTTAATAGAAGTGTTAATAAAATTCAACCCACACCAGGCTTCCCTGGTGGCGCAGTGGTTGAGAATCTGCCTGCCAATGCAGGGGACACAGGTTCAAGCCCTGGTCTGGGAGGATCCCACATGCCGCGGAGCAACTAGGCCCGTGAGCCACAACTACTGAGCCTGCGCGTGTGGAGCCTGTGCTCCGCAACAAGAGAGGCCGCGGTAGTGAGAGGCCCGCGCACCGCGATGAAGAGTGGCCCCCTCTCGACACAACTAGAGAAAGCCTCGCACAGAAACCAAGACCCAACACAGCAAAAATAAATTAATTAATTAATAAACTCCTACGCCCAACATCTAAAAAAAAGGAAAAGGGAAACCCTAAAAAAAAAAAAATTCAACCCACATCAAGATTTTGTATAAATATGATCGTTACTCTACAACTGAAAAAACCAGCTTCAAACTCACAGGGTATGAACATCAGAATTAGGACTGCTGGTGGTCAGTCCTCACATACAAATAAGTTTCCAAAGAGTCCACATCTGTGAGCGATACACATTGAGGCACTTATCAATGAAGTCAAGTCTGGGATTTGCTCTGAAATAATCTGGGGGCGGCGGAGAGGGGGAAGAGCCTAGATTAAAACAGTCAAAGCTGAGTGATGGGGGTTCACTGAACTATTCTATTTTTATAAGTTGGAAATCCTCCATAACAATAAGTCTTGCTTTGTTTTCAAGCAAATTTCCAAAGATCTCTGACCTGCTGGATCATATTCTGTGTAGAAAAAAGAACTAGATGCCCCTAAGCTGTCAAACCCCAGGGGCTCAACCCGGCACCCTCCACCTGGGCCCCACAGCACGGGGTCACCTGGGGGCAGGCCTGGCCACAAGAGGCCACACAAAGGGCTCCCCGAAAACAACCAGAGCCCCAGGTCAGACCACCGGGCAGCAGCACACAGAGGCGTCCATTCTGGTCCTTCACACTGCCACCCAACATGCCATCTGGGCCCCGAAATGCCTGCCCCAATTCAGCTGTCAGCTGGGGTCCAGGCGACGCCTGCAAACACGGGGAGCTTCCACTGAAATGCCTTTGCCAGAGCCCCAGCACCTCGCAGCAATGCGGACAGAGCTCGCCTCCAGGCCAGGGCCCGAGTAGCAGGATGCTGCCAGACCTCCCTCCCGAGACGCAGGAGGAGGCCGATACTTGTCTCTCTTTCTCCCTCTTCTAGAACTAGGGCTGCAGGGGAGGCAAGGCAGGTATCTCCCTCCACCTCATCCCCCATCATATTCCCAGTGTCTAGGAAAGCACGTGGCACACGGCAGATGTTCAATTAAATGCTGCTGTGTCGTCCTGACTCGATGGATACGGCTCTGAAGGTGCACTGGAAAGACTTGCTTTTCACAAACGCCAATGCAAGAGATAGGATGGAAGGCACCAAGATGTACCATCGTTAGGCGCCAGAAAAGCAGGGGACAGGAGACGAGGAGTTATGGTACAAACAATACCACCTAAAATAGCACCAGAGATGCTCTGGAATGTTGGGGGGGGGGGGGGGGGGGGTTGCCGGGCAGAGGCGAGTGCGGGACAGGGTATGGAGGAGGGGGAGGGGAGTCTCGCAGGGACAAGGAAGAGGACACGGCAGAGGGAGGTAGGAAGCTCCACCACCCTGAGCACAGGCCTGTCATGATGGGACTCTGTGTGAGGCCTTGGGTCCCCAGAGCAGGGCCCAGGCAACGAAGGGAGACGAGTGGGCACCACGGGAGGGGTGGGGGCTGCAAAGAGCTGGCGCTCGCAACCCCATCCAGAGATGGCGCCGACCCTGGCACTGACCCAGTGTTGCCAGGCAACAGTGCAGGCCCTGGCTGCCAAGTGTTCTGATTTGTCAGTGAAGCCGCAAGTCTGGACTGCTATGTAAGATCTCCTGATTTTCACGTTAGCATCGGGGTAGACAGAATAATGGCCTCCCAAGATGCCCAATCTTGATCCCAGTTACATGGCAAAGGGGAGTTACAGGAGCAGATGCGATTAAGGTTTCTAATCAGCTGACCTTAAAACAGGGGGAGGATCGGGATGATCCGGGGGCACAGTGTAACCACAAGGGACCTTAAAGTACAAGTGGGAGGCAGAAGAGCCCGTGTCAGAGGGACGCGCTGTGAGAGGGACAGGACTGGCTGCCGCTGGCTTGAAGAGAGAAGGGACCACGAGGCAGAGACGGCCTCGGGAGCTGGAAAAGGTGGGGAACAGGGCTCCCCTAGAGCCTCCAGAAGCAGCTAGCCCTGCCTACACCGTGACTTTAGCCCCCTAAGAGCCGTGTGGACTTCTGACGCATACGACCGTGTTGCTTTAAGCCACTGCGTGTGTGGTAGTTTGTTACAGCAGCCATAGGAAACCAATACAGCAACCAATTTTAATTTTTAGCAAGAGGTACAGTATGACCCAGACGGAAAGCATCGGTGGGCTGCATCGAGCCCAGGGACCACTTTTGCCGAGGGCACACTGGGAGGGCTGAGGGCCGGGCCACCCTGGGTACCCAGCACCAAGCCTGATACACAGCAGCCTCTCACATGCACCCCAAGGTACGGCCAGGGTCCCTCACCTTGACAATCTGGTCACAAAGGTGTCCAGGGGTTTCTGGAAAACAGAGCTGCTTGGCTGTCAGGAGGCCTTTGCCCAGGGGACCTGCTCACCACTCATGAGGGCGCTGCCCTGGCCATCCCCTGGCCCCCCGCCCTGGGACCTGAGGAACCAGCCTCCAGTACAGGTGGGGTGGCTGAGAACCCTCTACAACCCCACCTGCTGCGGCAAAAGAAAGGAGTGTGGACGTTTCGGGTCCCCGGCCCGCCCCAGCACCACAGCAATGACATCATCTTCGCTCGTCTCAAACCACAGAGGACCTCTTCTCATAGGAGCCTTTTCAGCTCCCCAGGCGCGGACAGAGCAGAGCTGCTCTGAGCACCCAGGGCCCGTCCGCTCACTGCCAAGACTGTGTGAGAAGCACAGCAAGCTCCCAGCCCACTCCCGCAGCCTGGGGCCCTCTGTCCCCCAGAACGCCCGCTCTTCTTTCAAGACTCTACTTATGCACCATTTCCTCTCTGACACCCAGGTGCATTCTCAGCATCTGACACCACTTTCTAAACGTCTCTCTCGGGGCTGACACTACTTGTCCCATGTCAGGAGCCACTCTCTGCAGACCATCAGCTACATGAAGGCAGGAACTTACTTTTTTTTTAATTGAAGTGTAGTTGATTTACAATATCGTGTTAGTTTCAGGTGGCCAGCACAGTGATTCAGTTGTGTATGTGTGTGTGTGTGTGTGTGTGTGTGTGTGTGAGTGAGAGTGTGTGTGTGTGTGTGTACTTTTCCAGATTCTTTTCCCTTATAGGTTATTACAATATATTGAGTATAGTTCCCTGTGCTACAAAGTAGGTCCTTGTTGGTTATTTATTTTATATATAGTTGTGCGTATATGTTAATCCCAAACACCTAATTTATCCCTCCCAGGAACTTACATCTTGTATGTATTCCCAACCTATAGTGCATAACATATATGTGTTCAATAAACATTGAATAAAGACTGAATGAACTGGACTGTAAACTAATCTTTTCTGGAAATACCATAAATGATGATATTGTGGTATGTGTTAAATACACCAGGTTAAAACCTCACATCTGATCTTTAATCAATAAAGTGAATCTACCTAAATTAGGAGCCCTAAATTACAACTATCTTTACTGTAGTTACTTTAAAGAAATGTAGTCTTACATTTTACAAGTAGTGTCTGTTGCAGTCATTACAATCAGGGGTGCAGGAAGGAACCTGGCTCCCAAGCTGGACCGGGCAGCTAAGGACCGGTAGTGCCTGCTCCACAGACGTGGCTAAGAGCCAGGCTGAAGGAGGTCACCAGACTGGTGGGCCACAGTCTCTTCTGCCCTCACCTTGCTGGCACTCTGCTAACCCAGCCCGGCCTTCCCAAGGTGGCTCAAAGGCAAACCTGGTCATCCAGCCCCTCCTCCTCTGGCACATTCCACCTAACCGGCCCCCTGCCCTCCCCTGCCCTCCCAGCAGCGCAGGGCCCCAGCACCCCACACACACCTCACGACTGCAAAGGCCTCCTGCTCTCTCGGGCTCCAGCCTCCTCCCACCTCCTAATCCCTGACACTCCCAGAAGCTCCCTGAGCACACAGTTCAGCCTCTCAGCCCACACAACGCATCAGAATCAGCTGAAGCACTTCTAAAAAACCACTGGCTCCCACTCCACCGTCTGGGGTGGGGCCCCATCACAGGCATTTTGAAAAAGCTTTCCAGGCCATGCGATCTGCAGGTGCAGCCAAGGATACGAACCGCAGGCTTGCAAGGCGTCGCATCCACCTTCCCGGGCGGCAGGGAGGCCCCGAGGTCCTTGCCTCCCCCACTCGCTCTGACACACACCCTGGGGCTGGCTCCGGGGCTGGGGCCCATCCAGCCCCAGGAAGCCAGCCTGGCCAGGCCCTCACCCACGGGAGCTATGCCACGCAGCAGGCCCCGCCAGGGGCCCCCTTGCTCGGGTCCCTACTGCCGCACCCCCAGTCCCAAGGGCGCGGCGTCATCACAGCCAGTGGCCGCCTGGCCACCTCGGTGCTTGCTGCTCTCAGCAGGCATCGGCCCAGCAGAGCTGCTTCCGGAGCCTGCGCTGCCCCCCACCCCGCCCCCACCCAGGCCCCCACCCACGCCCGCGCCCTCTGCTGCCTTCTTCCGGACGCAGCTCCCTGTCCTGCCAGGTCCAGCTTCAATCCTACCTTCTCCCTGACTCTTCTAGACTTTTCTCCATTCCTGATTTCCTGACCAAGAATCAAAATCACAACTCAACAAACCACCAGCTTCTGTCTCACTGACGTTAACTGTCTTCTCAATTAAACTGAGTTCCTGGTGGCGAGAGCCATGGCACCTCTCGAACACCCAGCACTCTGACCCTAGAGACTACGTGCCGCACAACCCCAAGGCTGACGCTGATCTCAAATGTCAGCCCTATTGTCAAGGAACTGCCCTTGATTTGATGCCCATAATTCTACATCAACCAACTGCCTCTCATAAAGTGGCCCAAAAATTATTTCTCTGACCATCCATTTCCCAAATTTTTGGATCCAAAGTACACTCGTTATACCCCATGACAGCTCTGGGTATCAAACAGGCACTCAGGGCTTCTCTGGTGGCGCAGTGGTTGGGAGTCCGCCTGCCGATGCAGGGGACACGGG
>NW_006773553.1:1611044-1616102 GCF_000442215.2 Lipotes vexillifer | reverse complement strand
GCTGAACCTCTCTGAGACTTAGTTTTTGCACAGGCAAAAAGAGCAGTGGTGAGAGGTCTTGGAGGATCACAATGAAAATTAAATTAACTACTGGGCATAAAAGGAGTCACACGGGGCCTGGCACAAAGGAGACACTCAAAGACCATCAGGGCTCACACACACCCACATGTTTGGTTTTGATGGACAAGCTGATAATTACCTACTGGAGGAAAATAATTTTTTTTCCAAACTCTAAACACCAAAGAATATGAAATCACTCGGAATTGTTGGAGGGAGGAGTGACTTCCATTAACACCAGCGGCTGCCCCAGTGGCCCCGTGGGAGTGTGCTCCGTGCCCAACGCCACACCCCCTGCCCTTTCCCAGCTGCATTTCTAAAGGGCCTTGACAGTGAACATCTCGCTTGATGTGTGGGAATGAAGAACCACCTTTTCAAACAGGATCCTGGATTTACTGCCTCTTTGAAGGGCACTGACATCTTATATTCCCTTCATGAAGGAAAACATCCCAACTAACCCACAGGGTCACCACACCTGTGACCACAGCCCAATTACAATCACATAAGAACAAGTGAAGACATCGCTTTGAGAAACCAAATTCCCTTCGCGAGGGTCATGCCATCATCTGAGCGACATACAGAAGCACCTGGGGGGCAGAAGGGAGCCGCTGTTGGTGAGCCTCCGGCACAGCCGGCCCTCGCAGGCTCCCCACATGCCTTCTCACTCTTGTCCTCTGGGCCACGGTTCCCAAATCTGGCCCCAGAACCAGCAGCATCAGTAACACCCAGTAACTGGCTGAAAATGCCCATTTTCAGGCCTCACTCCAGACCCACTGAATCAGAAACTCTGGGGGAGGGGCCCGTGCTCTGAGCAATGCCGGTGCGCACCAGCGTCCGATAAAGACCACTAGTCTATCTGCAAAGCGGCTATTATTGGCCCTCTTTAGAAGCAAGGAAACCAACGCTCAGTGATTAAAGTGCCTGAAGCCATCCAGCCAGGAGGCCAATTTGTGCCCACATCTGATTCCAAAGCTACTTGTCACATGGCCTTTGTAGCCAAACTATCTGTACCATTTGGTGTCCTCAGCTACAGAGCCACCGAGATGTGATGATGACACTTCCTTAAGAGAGGAGGGTGGGAGTGAGAGGCGGGACGAAGCCTGCGCTCAGAAGTGATGAATTATAGATGCTTCTAAATCCACATCATGCACCAGCCCTGGATGGTCAGCCACCCCGCAGGGCGAGCCTGCTTCTCCCTACTCCACTTGTTAGCTGGGTGCCATGAAGAGGACACAGGGGTCCCTCCACTGACCTCTGTGCCCCAATTTCTACCACTGCTTTGACCAGAGAGAGCAAGAAGCTACCCTCCCTGTCTCTAGAGGGCTGGCACATTCCGCCCAGACCAGGACTAACAGGAAGGCACAAAGCAGCTCCAGCACCTGGGTGGGCTGGGGCTGAGTCACCAGAAGGAATCCCATGCACATGCAGTGGGTATCATAACAGTGCCACAGATCTGCTTCAAAGGAGCCAGGCCAATTTTTAAAACCAAACCCTAAATTTTGCCTCGATCAAGCGGTCCACGAAACTCTCGATATTCGAACCTCAGTACCTTCACAGATCCTAAAGTTAGGAAAAAGACAGACATCTCCTCATTCACAACTCCCAACCTTCTAAATAAACTTGATGACTTTCAGATCACAAGCTTATCCTTCAACTTAAGTGAGTACTCATCATCACTGCTTTCTGCCCTGGCTGGTGGAGTAGCAGGGACCCAGGTTTGGTAATCACACAGACCTGAGTTTGACTCCTGGCTGGGTCAGTTCCTCAAAGGTTACCGAACCTCTCTGGGTCTCAGTTTTTCCATTCATGGATGGGTGACAATCCCTGTGTTACACATGGATGTAAAGACAAAATGAAATTATGTTCAACAGCAACAACAAAGTCTGCTCAAACAGCTTGTATTTCAAGACATCAAAAACCTGGAAGATAGGTGTGGTCAAACAGCCCGTGGACAGATGCTACTCAACACACATCCTCTCAGCTTCACAGACACTTACTTCACTGTGTTTGTTTTTCTAAGTTTCTATTTTTAGACACCTTGAACAAGCTAACTAAGACCAAAGAAAATTCCATTGACAAACTTATCAGAAAGCTTGTCAATTTTCAAAAACTCAACAGATGGGGATAAACAGTCATTTCACAATGCATCTGACAAAAGCAAAACCTGCTCTCTCCCACCTCAGCAATCTTAATCAGGTCACCCCACAGTACCCCGTCCTCCTCCAACTCACAGCTGGGCTTAGAGAGAGTCTCTTCACCCCAGTACTCAGTTTCTCAGATGAAGTAACAGGTATCATAATATTTGGGGATCCAACAGCCAATAGCTGAATCCCAGCCCCATCACCTATTGGCTGTGTGACCTTCAGCACAGGACTGATGTTCCTGGGCCTTGGTTTCCTCACCTGTAGAAGGGAGATAATACCCATGTGACTGACATAGGACTCCTGGGCCACCAGCAGCAGTTTTTGCAAGAGCAAGACAGAACAATGGAGCCTGCAGCAGGGATGGGTAAGTGTGTTCCCTGCCCGCCCCCAGGACTCCTTGCACACCTCACATCTTCAGCGAGTGCCTGCCACACACCTGAGACTGAGCTGGTTCTGGGGAAGGAAAGGCAGGGTGATCACCGGCCTCAAAGACGTCACAGTGTCACAAGAGCCCCAGATACACAGACAGCGTGCTAAGTGCTCCCAAAGAATGCCTGGGGTGGTGAGGCTCAGGGAGCAGAGCTGGAGGGGCCCAGATGCTGGCGGAGCTGGCTGGAGAAGGCTGGACAGAAGATCTGTTTAAACAGAATGCCTGAGTGGAAAGCCGAGCAGACAAATGGGGGAGTAGGACTAGATAATTCCTCATATCCTCCCAGACTTCACTCCCCCAAATCCAAGCCCTTTGATTTCTCCAAGGCTCAGGGTCAACAGGTCCTCATGCCCTAAAATGTCAACAACCATATTCATCCACATGCCACCAATCCAAAGGGAAGATTCTGGGGAACAGTGAGAACAGCTCTCAGAAAGCTTTGAAAATTTTAACATGCTTCACAAGAGTATGACAAGGGGGACTCCCCTGGTGGCGCAGTGGTTAAGAATCCGCCTACCAATGTAGGGGACACGGGTTCGAGCCCTGGTCCAGGAAGACCCCAAATGCCACGGAGCAACTAAGCCCGTGAGCCACAACTACTGAGCCTGCGCTCTAGAGCTCACAACTACTGAGCCCGCATGCCACAACTACTGAAGCCTGTGTGCCTAGAGCCCGTGCTCTGCAAGAAGAGAAGCCACCGCCATGAGAAGCCCACGCGCCGCAACGAAGAGTAGCCCCCGCTCGCCGCAACTACAGAAAGCCCGTGCACAGCAACGAACACCCAATGCAGGCAAAAATAAATTAATTAATTTAAAATGAAAAAACCCAAGAAGCAAATAAGCTTTAAAAATGTAAAATAAAAATACAGATATTGGGCTTCCCTGGTGGCGCAGTGGTTGAGAGTCTGCCTGCCGATGCAGGGGACACGGGTTCGTGCCCTGGTCCGGGAAGATCCTACGTGCCGTGGAGCGGCTGGGCCCGTGAGCCATGGCCGCTGAGCCTGCGCGTCCGGAGCCTGTGCTCCACAGCGGGAGAGGCCACAACAGCGAGAGGCCTGCGTACCGCAAAAAAAATAAAATAAAATAAAAATACAGATATTAAAAAAAAATACAGATAAATATGAGAAGATCTTGGCAACTTCTCTGACACAATCACCTGTCCCAAAGATAATTGCTGGAACAAGTACCATTCAGAAACCTGCAGGCCCTTTGGATGTTCATTTAAATACAGATGAAAACTTAATTATCAGTGCAAATTCAATCACTGCTGTGAGGGATTGGGTATATAATTGCTCAGTACCTACCATCCATATCTAGAGCTACAAGAGACACAAGTTTTCTGCCAAATCTTCATTATCCTACATAACTGGGAGAGCGCATGAACAATTAAAAACTAAAATTCACCTTTTCAATCATTTTAACCTCCTGTTCCAATCCCTTCTTTCACAGGGCATTTCCTGAGGTGGAAAGGAAGAACTCACACTTCTCATCTTTCCCTGTCCATTTTCTTACGTGAACGTTGAAAAGTGGAAGGGGATAACCCTAAACATCTCTCTAAAAAAAATTCTGAAACATCCCGGAGAGAGCCCTG
Source organism: Lipotes vexillifer (assembly GCF_000442215.2). Classification (NCBI taxonomy): domain Eukaryota; kingdom Metazoa; phylum Chordata; class Mammalia; order Artiodactyla; family Lipotidae; genus Lipotes; species Lipotes vexillifer. The sequence goes on along the minus strand of NW_006773553.1, from coordinate 1,611,881 downwards.
GAACCCAAGCATCAAGTTCTGGCACTGACACTGTATCGCTGCATATTCTTGGGCCAATCTCTCTGGGCCTCAATTTCCCCCATCTGAACCCTCACGATGGTTAAGCCCCATCCTCCTTGCAGCACAGACTCAGATGCGTCCGCAGGGCAGCAAAACAGTGAAGGGCCCCAGACGGAGCCCCTGGGCGGAGGAATGGGTTTCCACAGGCCCCTGTCGGGGTTTCTGGGGGAGCAAGCTGCACCTCCCCCGCCCCCCCACCAAGCCACCGGACCAACTCCGAGCGCAAACAAAAACCTGTTGGCACGGACTCCTCTAGGAAGGGCCGGCCTCTCCCAAGGCACTGGGTTCCTGGGGAGCCGCCCCACGGGGAGAGAGAGGAAGGGTCTCCTGGAAGATGCGGCCCCGCGCACCCAGTCACCCACCCGACCAGGCCGGCAGAATCGCCGGGCGGGGTCTCTGCCATCCCACGCGGAACAAAAGGCAGCTGGAGCCTGGCTCTGCCGCCCCCGTCCCCGCTGGGCTGTGGGGCGGGGGCGGGGAGGGAGAACCTGGTCCCTGGGGAAGGGAGGGGACCCGCGGCAGCCCAGAGAGGGACGGCCGGCATCCTGGACGGGGGATCCCTCCCCCGACTCCCGGAGGGAAGGGCCGCCTGGTCCGGGGAGGGGAGCAAAGTGCCCCGGGGAGGAGGCGCGGGGTTGTTCTAGGCTTAAAGGTAGACGGTAAGGCCTGGAGGGGCTCCCGGATCTCGGGTGGGAGGAGGGGGAGCCCCAGGCTCCGAGGATATGAAAGGAAGAGCTCCCCGAGGGGAAATGGGGGGGGGGGCCCGGAGGGGGAAGG
>NW_006773553.1:1601763-1610111 GCF_000442215.2 Lipotes vexillifer | reverse complement strand
CCCCTCCTCTCAGCCCGAGTCCCGCCGAAGCCCCGCCTCGCGCTCCCGAGGCCCCGCCCCTCCGCCCAGCCCAGGCCACGCAAGGCCCCGCCCGGTGCCCTCTGGCCCCGCCCCGCGCCTGCTGGCATCCCACCCCGGCCCAGCCCGCCTAGACCCCTCGTTCACCGACCCCAGGGCCTCCACCCGGATACCCACGACCCCACGCAGCCTACCCAGCCCTCCCACCGCGCCCCACAGCCTACGCCCCAATACTCTATAAATAACCCCCAGACCCCACACACGCGTCCCAACGACCCCAAACCACCACACAAAGCCTGGCAAATTCATACCTGAACCCACGCACACGGCAAACTTCACTTAGACCCCACAAATCTCCCCACGCCTCAGGCACATCCCACAGCTCCACACACACCCTCTCCACCCCCCACACACGCACAGAGCCCACAGCCTGAGCTAAAACACACTTCTCCTTGCAGTGTGCACTTGTAAACATCACCAGGGCCAGGAGGTAGAGCTGGATGAGCGGGGGCTGCCGGGGCGCTGGGTGCTGGGGTAAGTGTGTTCCCTTTGTGAAAATTCACTGATGTACACTTTAGATGTGTCACCTTAACGTTCGTGTACTTCAATAAAACACACTCAAAAATTATTCTGAGGATGGTGCACAGGCTTTGCTAGACTGCTAAAGGGGTCGTGGCACTAAAAAGGTGGGGCTCTAGGGTCACCATCCTCCCGTGAGGGGCTTATAGACCCCCTGATTCAGGCTCACCCCTTCACAGGGCCTTGGGCTCTCACACAGGATCCACCTGTTCCCTTTGGTTCAACCAGTGCCCACGAGACACCTCCTGTGTCCCGAGCACCGTGCTGGAGGAGGGGCAGACGCTGGAGAGGTGCCCAGGACCTCACAGCTGCCCAACCTGCTCCAGTCAGGGTGGGGACAGCAGAGACACCCTCACAGCAGGGTCTGGGGACAGATCAGGGCTTGCTAGGTTGGTAGACAGCACCATCCCTGTGGCCTGTGTTCCAAGGAGGGCCTGTTTCAGGGAGGCTGTTGCCAGAAGTCCCACTCTGCCCTCACTTACAAAGACACCTAAGGCAAGTCACTGCACTTCTCTAAGCCTCGAGTTCCTGCTTCCTGTGAGGGAGCCAGATGCAGGAAGGCATCCTCTGTTCTCCAAGCTGGGATCAAGACTTCCCTTCTCTGGCAACAAGTAAGAGGGAGAGAAGATGGGGGGAAGGAGAGAGGAAAGGGGAGGGGAGAGGGGAGATTGAGAGAGAGACACTAACACATGTGCAAACCCATGGCCATTATTCCTTTGAAAAGTCCAACGCTGGTAGTTCTAAAGGCTAGAAACCCCTTCCTGCAGTCTGCTGCCCCATCCCAATGCTCGGTGCCCCTTCTCCACCAGGACAGTGAATTAAGCCCTACGTGTCTGCCTTGAGGCAGGAACCTGAGCTCCCCATTTTGAACTTGGTCCACCCCCATCCCGGAGAAGCCCCTCTACCAGTCCAACCCTCCTTGTGAGCCCCAGCTCTCTGCTAGACCTTCCTGGGTCTGCAGGAGAGCAGAACTTTCCCTGAAATCACGGCCCCTGCCCTCAAAGAGTTTGCAGCTCCAGATGAACTTATGCCAACATGTAGTGGGTGGCTGGTGCAGGCTTGAGTGCTTTCCATAGATGGTGCAAACCAGCGCTGCCGCTAGAACTTCCTGGGATGATGGAAGTGTTGTCCAGCTGCACCGTCCACATGTAAGCACTTGAAATGTGGCCAGTGCACCCGAGGAGCTGCTTTTGTAAGATCTTATTTAACTTTAATTGATGAATTTGAATAGCCACATGTGGCTAGATGCTGCCATATGGAACAGCCCTGGTCCCAAACCTCACCACAACCCCTCAAGGTGAGTCTTCTTACTGTTCACATTTTACAGGAGGAAACTGAGGTTTGGAGAGATGCTGGGCTGGGTCACCCAGGCAGAGCCCCATCCCTTCCCCACCCAGCTTGCAAGTCTGCGACGCCTCAGAGATAAGATGCGGGTTTAGGAACGAGAGAACTGGATACAGATAAAGAGATGATGAGCCAACCACAGCCCAGGAAGTGAGCCGGAAAGCAATTCAGGGGATCGAGCCAGGCTGGGGAGTAGGGGAGGGCCTCCTGAGGCCGGAAGACCATGTCCCTGTGCAAGGTCAGAGGGGACATTCCTGCATTCCTCGAAGACATTTCTCCTTCCTGCACCCGCTTTGAAGCCTATCACCCTCTTGTACTTGCCTCTCTCGATTCATCCCCCCATGAGGAGCCGTTGAGGCCAGCAGCGCTATTCCTATTTTACAGATGAGGAAACGGAGGCAGGACACAGCAGTGCTGGGATTCAAACTCAGGTTCTGCCGAATCCACAGCATGTAAGTTGTCTTGCAGAGGAGGATGCAGGATAAGCCATATGCTTTGTCCAAGGCCAAAGCTGTCCCAGGGCACAGGCTGGAGTAGGCACGCTCATCTGCCCTTCCTAGGGTTTGGAGGTCGGTTTCAGATGCCTGATGAGGCACAGTGATGGGGGCTGGTCAGGGTGGTGTGTTTCAGAAGCGGAAAGAGATGGCTGTGCAGACGGGGATGTCTCTGGGGTTGGGGAAGGAGGGCTTCAACGGGGAGGCACTACGGGCAGAGAGAGATGGCATGCTGTGAAGACAGCATGCACCTTCTCCTAGTGAAGATGCAGCGGGTCTCAGGGATCTTGCACCAAGGTTTGAACTCTAGATTCAAAACCACTTGTCCAGCAGGAAGAGCCTATGCTGGGAGACCCACAACAGCTAACTTCCTGTCCACCAGTTCGTTGCTTGACCTCGGCCTGTCACTGCTCCCCCCAGTCCGCAGATTCCCCATCTGTGAAGAGTAATAATCCCTCCCACCTTGAGGGATTGCATTGAAGTTCATAATGAAAAAGCAGAGTAGGAAATGCTTTGGGAGCTGTAGATGGGCGTTAGCAGTGGTTCTTATTAAGATACAGAGATAAAGCTATCCTGGTCCCTCCAGGCGCTGGAAGTCTAAAAGAGCAGAGGAGTCATGAACACACACTGGAACTAAAACACTGAAGTCACATAGGAAATCATAAGAGAAAAGGGCTGTGAGAGCTGAAAAGGAGACTTCCTTCTCTCTTGCAGAGAAGGAGCGATCAAGGCCGACTTCCTGAAGTGGAGGTACTGGAGCTGGGGAATAGCAATAATAATAACTATAACACCAAAGCAGCAAGCGTTGTGCAAACGCTTTGCATGGATTATCTCATTTCCTGTTCATAACAACCCTGAGTTTTAGACCATCGTTATCCTTAATTTACAGTTGAGGCTCAGAGACGTTCAGCGATTTGCGCATAATCACACAGCTAAAAAGTGGCAATGCTAGAAAAGTCAGGCCTGATTCGAAAGCCAAACTCTTGGGAGGAATTTGAGTAGACTGAAGGGAGAGATCCCCTCCCCTCTCCAGCTCCAGGTACGTTATCAAGGCCAAGCCAATCAGAGCATCTCTCCTGGTCATAGTGATTGATTCAGCAATGGGCATATGATTTAAGATGGGCCAGTGAGACTCAAGCCCTGGACTTCCACAGAGACCATTGAAAAAGAGGAGGTTTTTCTCCCGCCCCATCGCCCCCATCCCCGTCAGGCAGCTTCGCACTGGCACTGGGAGAGCCAGGCTGAGAATGAAGCCAACACAGAGCGGATGAGGGAGCAAAGAAGACAGATTTCTGCTGACATTGTTTGAACACCTTGAACCAGCCATGCCTGGTTTTAACCCTGGACTTTTTAGCACATAAGCCAATACATCAGTTACAACTATTTCAAAAGAAAACCCAGCTCAAACTGGCTTAAATGATAATCGGTTTTAATTGGCTCATTTAACTCCAGAGCTAGAGGTTCAGGTGATCAAGGTTCTGGCTCCATTTCTTTGACATATACCTCCTAAGCATGTCATAATTTTCCTGGGCTGCTGTCTTGATTGGCTCTAAATTGGCTGTAGCAGATCCATGCCTCACATCTGTAGCCAGGATAAGACAGTGTCTCTCTCTCCAAACCAGGAAACTAATACCTGAGCCTTGCTCTGATTGGAAGAACTTGGATCACCTGCCCATCCCTGAGCCAACTGTGGGGAGTTCGATGAGGAATCAGGGTGATTGGCTTAGGCCCATCAGGGCTCCCCCCTGGAGCTGGGGGGGGGCAGTTATGGGAGGGGAACACACACTGGGGAGGTGAACAGCATGACCACCGCTCGGCTGAATTCTCTTTTCTCCCTCAGCCAGTTGACTTGGTACCCAGATTCCTGACAATAACAGTCATCAAGCCCATTTCCAAAGAGTTTTCATTTAATTTTTTGACGGCTCCAGGCTTTTTTTTTTTTTTTTTTTTTTTTTTTTTTTTTTTTTTTTTTTTTTTTTTTTTTTTTTTTTTTTTTTTTTTTTTTTTTTTTTTTTTTTTTTTTGGCTATGCCACACATGGCATGTGGGATCTTAGTTCCCCGACCAGGAATCGAACCTGCGCCCCCTGCATTGGAAGCATGGAGTCTTAACCACTGGATCACCAGGGAAGTCCCTCCAGGCTTTTATATTTGCACTATTTACTGATAATTCTGTTGAGATTTGCATAACACCTTTCTTCCAAACCTCTCATCATGCCTCAAAAACAAGTTTCTATGACCTTCCTCAGACTTCCTCCCAAGGGCATGAAGTGTAACAATAAAAAACAGCATCAGCTTAATATATAGTTTTCAATCTATGACCCAACATTTGTAGTTTTTATTGGCCATTACTCTTCAGGCTTTTTCCCCTATAGTGGTGAACATTGCAAACAAGACAGGCTTTTTTTTTTTTTTTTTTTTTTGCCACACCCCACAGTATGTGGGATCCTAGCTCCCCAACCAGGGGTCGAAACTGCACCCCTGCATTGGAAACACAGAGTCTTAACCACTGGACGGCCAGGGAAGTCCAAGACAGGCCATTTTTTTTGGGGGGGGGGGCACGTGCTGCGTTGGGTCTTAGTTGCTGCACTTGGGCTTTCTCTAGTTGCGGCGAGCAGAGGCTACTCCTGGTTGCGGTGCACGGGCTTCTCATTGTGGTGGCTTCTCTTGTTGCGGAGCACGGGGTCTAGGTGCCCGGGCTTCAGTAGTTGTGGCACGCGGGCTCAGTAGTTGTGGCATGCGTGCTCTAGAGCACAGGCTCAGTAGTTGTGGCTCACAGGCTTAGCTGTTCCACGGCATGTGGGATCTTCCCGGACCGGGGCTCAAACCTGTGTCCCCTGCATCGGCAGGCGGGTTCTTAACCACTGTGCCACCAGGGAAGTCCCAACAGACCATTTTAAATTGTTTTCTTGAATCTACACGGACTGAAACATCTTACATGCATTATTTCATGGGTAAACAGTCACCACTGCCCTGTGAGATAAGTAGGCACTCTTGTTATCACCATTTTATAGAAGAGCAAAGTGAGGCACAGAGAGGGGAAAAATAACTGCTGGCCCAGCTGAGGAGCAGCAGGGCTGAGATTTTCACCCAAGTCCAAGGGAGTCAAGGACTGGCATCCCCTACAGAGCACCCCTTCCTTGGAAATGTGCATGATATCCTTCTGCTAGAGACTGGCTGAGTGCCCTGAAGAGGCCATAGCTCTTCTCTGGCCTCAGAAAGGTGCTGTTTTTCCTTCCTCAGAAAATTTCTGGATGAGTTGGATGCCCTCCACCTTCATAAAGCTTTCAGCTTGGATCAAGAGTTGAAACATAATCACCCAAAGCTATAACTTAAAGACATCTGCCCAGCCAGCAGCATTTGAGCTGGGACTTTAAGGGTGGCTAATTATTGGTTATGCAGAGAGCAAGGAGAGCAACCCTGGGAGGGGCAAGGCTGAGCAAAAGACCAAGCGGCAGGAAATCATGGACAAGTGGTGCAATTTAGCTGGACCGCAGGATGCACAGAAGAAAGAAGCAGGGGGTGAGTCAGGAGAGAACGGCTGGAAGGAGCCTGGTCTCGTGTATTTCTGCTAACTCTGCAGCTGCTGAGAGCAGCCTTCTCCATTAACAGTCAGGGGCAGGCATATCCCTGGCTGGCCAATGAGAATTCGCATCTCCATGGCCATAGTCATTGGTTCAGGGCTGGGCATGTGACCCAAGCCCAGCCAATAAGAGCCATCCCCAGGATTTTAGCTAAAACCATCAGAAAAGTGGCCCTCTCTGCTTCTGAGATTGTGGGCACCAGGAACCATAAAAGCTGGAGCTGCAAAGAGCCCTCTCTGTCACCTCACAGACACAATTCTTAATTGTTCAGACCAGTTCAGACCAGCCCAGAAAAAAGAGCTGTTGAGTCAGGCTGGCGTCATCCTAGCTTTCTTAAAGGAAATCTCCACTGTTGCCTCAAGCAAAGTTTTCTTTTGACAGAAACCTCAGTCTTTCATTCCTTTTTCTCTTCTTTCACCTATTCTCACCCTCTCTTCCTTCTCTCCTTCCTTTTTTTTCTTTTCACATCTCTTTTTCTCTTTGTTCCCCTCTCTTTCTTCATTATTATTTTTTATTTAATAAACATCTTTTAAAATAATCCTTAAAGGATGCATGCCCACATTCTACAAATACCTGGCCAGTACTTTTCAAAACTGCCAAGGTTGTGAAACACAAGAAAGACTAAGAAGCCAGACCTGAGGAGACCAAGAACACAGGACAACTCAATGCAATGCGGTGCCCAATCATACCTGCTTCACAGTACTGAGATGATGGACAGAAAGCATTTAGTCCAGGGCCACGTGCAGAGTGGGTCCTCATCTGATCAGGACTCAGCATTGCTGGAAGAATGCCGAGGGGGCTGGCCTTGGCTCAGGAAGGGGCCCTGGGCCAGGGCTGATGGAGTGGAGTGTCCGGATCTACCAGTCTATCCAGAGACCTGGGAACATGGCTCACCTCTGCTCATTCATGCAACCGTCCTTTTCTGAGCTCCTCCTAGTGAAGCTGGGGCTGGGGCTGAAGCAGGCTTGTGCCAGGGCCACCAGGTTGTGGAGAGGCTGACACAGACACAGCAGTTAAAAGGCCAGGACAGAGGGGTCCCAAAAAAGAGGGCAGGAGGCCAGTGACTCCAAAGGGTGAGACAATGCAAATATAGGGGCCACTTGGACCAGAAAAAGGCCAAAAAAAAAAAAAAATTCTCCCAATCCTTTTCTTTCTTCTGCTTCTTTCTCTCTTAGTTTCTTCCTCCCCTCCTTTCCTCCCTCCCTCCCTCCCTCCCTTCCTTCTTTCCTTCCTTCCATTTTTGTCTTTAATTTCTTATAAGAAAAAAAAGGCGAGTACATAAAGCAACTTTGTTATCAATTTTTGCAAATGTGCCTAAGAGGTACTGAGTGGAAAGATGAGAAAATTGCATCTTCGTTCTCCTCATCTGAGCGCCAGTTGTGAGCCGCCCACACACCCAGACAAGGGCGGGAGGGACAAGTGGCCAGCTGGAACCTGCCAACCAGCCTGGGCCCTCCCAGGCCTCTCCCCATTGCTGGTCTCTCTGCTTCCCTGTGCTCCGCACTGGGTGGACGAGGATACTGAGCTCCAGGGGACGGGAGGGGCTGCCCTCTCCAGGCTCCTCTGTGGGCACGGCTCCCCAGATCCTGCACTGCAGCCCCACCCATCACCCGGGGTTCCCCAGATGGCCTGCATTTGCTGGCCTCTGAGCATCCGTGTGTGCTGTTCCCTCTGCCTGGAGCCCCCTCTCCACCTTTTGGGATCCTTCTAGAAGTCAGCCTGGCTGAGTGCCCATAGGCTTTTAGGATCCAGTGGTCACCCTGCCCTGGGAGCCTTCCTGGATGCCACGGGCATCCTGGCACCTGCCTCCTGGATGGTGACGGTGTAGGTTCTGCACCCTGTGGTCCAGCAGCTTCTTGGAGAGGGGGAGCTGGGACTGGCCTTCCTTACCTGTGTCTCCTCCCCCTGCACAGTTCTGGCATAATTATGCTCAGACGGAGCATAATGTCTGAGTATGTTTGTTGAGAGTAAACGATGGAAGACAGGCCGTCCCTGGGGGAAGGCACTCCACAAGCCCAGGGGTATCCGACTGTGGTCAGGGGGTGGGGGGCGCTTGTAGCCGCACCCAGAACCCCACACAAAGAGCAGTTTTGGAAGCCAGGGTCCAGCCGCCGCTCTGTGCTGGTGACCCCAGACCACAGCTGCACACAGGGATCCTCAGAGCCTCAGCTTCCTCAGCACAATTTGGGGGCAGGGCCGCCGTGCCTTGCTGGCAGGGCTGCTGGGGAGACCGAATAGCGTCACCCCTCCCAAGCCCTCCAAGGACTTTGCAGCACACTTAGAATCAAATCCACAGCCCCGCCCCACCACGGCTAGAAGGCCTTGCCCACC
>NW_006773553.1:1578507-1601658 GCF_000442215.2 Lipotes vexillifer | reverse complement strand
GGAATGCCCTTCCCCACACACCCGGACGCCCCGCGCTCCATGCCCTCTGTCCGTCTCCCCAGCGGGCTTCCCCGACCGCTAAAATGGGGCTCCCTCCTCACCTCCAACCCCAAGCCCGCTTACCCTGCACGCCTGCCCACGTTCCTGCAGACCTGAGTCGCAGCCTGCCCTGTCCACGGGGAGACTCCAGGGCTGTCTGAGCCAGCCTGGCCTGGGTTCCAGTCCCGACACCACCGCTCACCAGCTGGGAGACTCCGGGCCCCCCCTGCCAGCCTCCCATCTGTGGAGTGAGGTGTGAAGCACCGCCTGGCAGGGCGACTGCAGGGATGGAGCAGGTCTGGGAGGCCACCCTCTCTGGGCAGAATCACTGCGCGCAGTAGGTGTGACACCCACATGGACACCACCATGGCGGGCCCCTCTCCTAAGCACTTCCCTGTTATCTCCTTTAACCTTCACACCGATCCAATTGGAAGTCACCCTCGTGATCACATTTCACCAATGAGGAAACTGAGGCACAGGAAAGCGAAGTGACACAGCTAAGAGGCGGCAGCCTGGGGCTTGGAACCCAGAGTCGGTGTCCTTACCCACTCCCTCCACAAATGGGGGCTGTAAATAGCACTTAGAGCCTGTCCTGTGTGCATGGGAACTGTGCTCACGTTCAATCACGTTTGAAGACTCACTGACCAAATGTCTGCATTTGGCGCCCCAGAAGCCCAGCTAGAACAAGGATTCAAATGGAAGCTGTTTGTTTGGATGTGACCCCAGGAATCACCTTTAGGGGCGTGGGGAAATGAGACAGGGAAGGGGAGGAGCCCACAGCTGTGGGTGCCTGACACAGCCCTTTGCTGTGTGGTCCTGGACCAGTCACCCATTCCTCTCTGAACCCGAGTTTCCTCTTCTATAAAGGAGGCCTCAGCCACCCAGGAGATAAAGAGTGGGAGGTCTCCCGGGAATGAGAAGGGTCCCGGCTGGGCTCCCAGCCCCAGTCCGAGCTCCAGGAAACAGAGGGTGCCCCAGTGAGGGCTGTGTGTGGGCGCAGAAGCCACAGGAGGGCAGGCACAGTGCCCGGGCTGTTACCACAGGGGCTGCAGAGAAACCACATCACAGCCACCACAGCCTCCACCATCCCACAGCGACTTCCGCTGCTGCCTCTCTCAGGGAGCGTCTCCTCCCGGCAGTTAGCTGTCCCCTCCATCAGCACCTGCCCCAGGTGGCCCGGCAGCCTTACCAAGGGAGGCTGGCCGCTGTTCCAGAGGCTGTGCAGCTGCAGGCCCGCTTTAAAAGGTTATGGATACTCCTGCGGTTGAGCTCACGTCCCTGCGTTCCAGCACTTGTGACCTCGGGCCAGTCACTTCCCTGCCCTATCCTCAGCGGCCTCCTGACCTAGTCCACTGTCCGGCAGCCGAGCCTCCTGCATCCTCTTGATTTTCAGCCTTTGCACTTGCTGTTTCCTCGTCAGTCGTGCAATGCCCTTGAGGGGCAGGGGGGGGGTAAGCCCCCACTGGCCACCCTCCTCAGACTAGCTCAGCACCTTTCGCCTCCCCTCACCTACCCTCCCTCAGTAGCTCTGAGCCCAGGTTGTGAGGTAGTGCTTACCCCTTCACAGCCTCTGACTCCCCCACTGCAAAGCCCATGAGAGCACAAACTTATCTTGCCTCCTGCCAGACCTCAGGGCCTGGCACAGGGACTGGCATACAGCAAGTGCTCAACAAATGCTCATCAAATAAATGAATTACTGTCTGAAACACCTGTCCTTGGTCAATGGCTTAGTCTCCCAGGACCAGACTTAAATGTCACCTTCTCCAGGCAGCCTTCCCTGATTGCTTCCGCGATTCCTTTTCTAGGTTTTCAGAAACCCCCAAATCTTTTTCCAAATCACAGTCGCCTAGCCTGTCAGGCGTTGCCGCCCAATTACCGGGACCCCAGCCTGCCCCCCATCCCCCCTTCTCCAAGCGAGGAAGAGAGCTGGCGGGGGAGGAGGGAGGAGGCACAGACTGTGTAGGAGGTGGCGCGGGTGGCCAGGCACTGCCCAGAGTGGAGAAGTGAGCAAGGCCCGGGCCGGAAGGAGGTGGGGGAGGGGCGGGGAGGTCGGTGGTGGCGTCAGGCCCGCGGACGGCGTTTGGTGGGGGGTGCGTGCTGGTATTTCCTGAGGCTGCCCGGAAATGCCTGGGGCCGACCTGGGGCCCCAAGAGAGGGTGGCCGGGGAGGTCCACACCCTCCCTCCACGCCAGCCGGGCTTAGGTCACTACGAGCCTTCCAAGCAGCCGCAGGCGTGTTGCGGGCGTGTTGTTCGGTGCCCGTCACAGACAAGAGGAAACTGAAGCCCAGAGGCCAGGCTGTGCCCTCCAGGCACCGCCCCCACCCCCGCACCCCGTCAGGGCTGCGTCAGCCCCAGCCCTTTCATCTCACCAGCGGGGAGGGACCAGACACGGAGGTGGAAGGGTTGGTGGTTGCGTGGCTGCGCCCTGGCCTGCTGGGCCAGCAGAGGCCAGCTCCTCGCGCTGGTACATCTCCGCCCCCACCGGGACCACAGAATGGCAGGCTCCCGGCGCGCCCCATTTCACACGGAGACTGAGGCCCCAAGAGGGGCAGGTGGAGGAGTCAGAGTCCATCCTGGGCTGGACAGCTTCTACCTGAGTTCAAATCCCGTTGCACCTCCCGTAGCCGTAGGGCTGGACAAGCTGCTTTGCTTCTCTGAGCCGCAGTTCCTTCCCCTATGGTGGGGATATAGCGGGGCCTGGCTCCGAGGACTGCAGTGAGAAATAAGTTGATCTGTGTAAATCGCTGTGTAGGGCACATAGTGTGTTTTCAATAAATGCCAGTTATTATCATAGAAACATGATCAGGCCTCCCCCACCTCCAAACAAAAAGCCTCTCCCCTTGACCTTTACCCTCCACAGACTCCTGCCTAGCCTCTCCTTTTCCCACGTCTTCTGAGTTCTATCAAATACACATCTATAAAGTTAAACATGTGTTTGACGACAAAAAATAGAAAACAGATCAGAGTGGCTCAAATAGGAGTGCATTTTCCTCCATCCCAATGAGCTTGGAGATCAGCTATGGCTGGCATTGCTTTACCAGGCCAGTGATGTCAGGGTTCATAACTCTGCAATTTCTTGGCTTTTCCCTCTTGTTTGCAAGATGGCTGCTAGTGCACCTGGTGTTGCATCTGCATTCACATTTAAGACAGGAAGGAAGAGGAATGGTTAAGTTTAGGGTGAATTGAAAGCATTTGTCCCTTTTATCATGAAGAGAAATAATTTTCCAGAACCTACCCCCACCCCCCCCACCCCACTGACTCCTTAGATCTAATCAGCCAGAACTGTGTCACATGACCACTCCTAACTGCAAGGGAGACTGGGAAGGTGAGTCATTTCTCCTCTCCAGTCTCTTACGTGGAAGGCAGCAGGGGAGGGGGTGTTGGGGATGGCAGATAGATAGGTCAGTCAGCTGATGTGGCTGCCACACTTTCCCTCCATCTCCCTCTAGCTCGGCCACTCCCTAGGCCATGCTCTCCTAGTCGCCCTGACCGTCTTCCTCATCCAGTGGCCACCCCATTTCCATTTCTCTTTGGAAACTGGAAGCTCTGACAACTCTGGGTCTGCCTGCACTTCTGCAGGGCAGCGATCTGCTGATGCTGAGCAGGGCTGCCCCTTTAGGTAGGATATGACTGTTCACCTCAGTCTCCACCACTCCCTAATGTCTCACACGTATTCATATTTCTTGTCTAGCTCTTGTTGGTGCTGGAATTTGCACCCTGAATTAATGTATTCATTTTCCCCTCCCTGACCTTATTTCAGGGAAATAACACACAAAAGCATCCTTTTAGGTATTTCATAGGTGTGCAGCAAAAAGTTTCCTTTCCACCACAGACCCCAGGCACCCAGTTCCTCTCCTTAGGGATAAATAATCAATACCTTGTTTAAAACTTTAGAGATATTTTATACACATACAGGCAAATCTACCTATATTTCCCATCCCCCAACCCCTTTTTCACTCACATGTGAGCATATACTACACATTGTTCTGTGCTTGGTTTCCTCCCAATTTACAATATCTAACAATATCACTTACAGATCACTTCCTGGGACTTCCCTGGTGGTCCAGTGGTTAAGACCCTGTGCTTCCACTGCAGGGGGCAGAGGATTGATCCCTGGTCGGGGAGCTAAGATCCTACATGCCAAGTATCAGGGCCAAAAAAAAAAAAAAAAAAAAAGAGATCACTTCCTATCTACACACAGCCACCCTCTTCATTCCTTTTTCTGGCTGCAGAGCAAGTCCCCCTCCCCCTTCTTTGAGCCTCTGTTTCTTCCTTCATAGTGGGGGTCTGATAAATAATACTAACCCCAGAGGACCAGTGGGAGAATTCAGAAACATTGGTTTATGATGTCTCTGAGTCTGGGAGACCAGGTTTATTGCACACCCTGCTGAATGTGAGGTGAGAGTTTCCAGAACCAGGAGAGTCAGAGGCACCCAAGGGGAGCCCATGGAAAACCAGCAGTCAGGTGCTTTATGTGTATTGTTTTATCTAATCCTCACAGCAATCTTCTAAAGGAGGTGCTATGATCATCTCCATTCTACAAAAGGGGAAACTGAGGCACAGAGCAGCTAGGTGACTTGCCTGGAATCACACAGCAGAGAGTGGTACAGTTAGGATTTTAACCCACAGCTGCCCTTCCAGTGCCAGCACCCAGGCAGCTGGGCACCATCCCCTGACCCAGGGCTGACCGCCCACATCCAGATGAGCAGTCCCCAGGCTAAAGGGGGCCCTCCAGGTCACTCAGCCTGGGGGGAGACGTCTGGAGCCACATTTGTCTCTGTGCTCAGAGCAGGCAAGGTTCAGGGTCTCTTTGTCCGTGGTGTGGGGCTGGGTCACTCAAGTGACCTTAGGGACCCAGAGGCTCTGGAGCCAGACTGCTCCATCCCAGCTGCGTGGCTTTGGACAAGTCACTTCCCTCTCAGAGTCTCGGTTTTTTCATCTGTAAAAGGGGACCAAAAATTGCATGGTATTGTTGGGGGATAACTTATCTAATAAATACATTCATCACTTAGGAAAGTTCCTGGAATATAGAAACATAAAAAAAAAAGCTTATAATTATTATCATTGACAACACTGTCCCTGGAAGCTCTTGCAGCAGAAAGTGGGAGGGTCACCCAAGGAGCCAATCCTTCCTGCTGGCCTTGGACCCAGGACCTGGAAGGGGCTTCAGGCCACCCCCTGACACCCCGTTCTAAGGGGATCAGACTCAGGCCTGGGGAGAGGCAGCCTAGGTGAGGCAGGCCCGGTACTGGTACTGTAGGCGCCCCCCTGCCGGGCCCCCAGGCCCCCTCCTGCCTGGCCCCCTGCCACCCCTCCCCCATCTCTCCAGGCTCTCAGGATGAGGTCACCTCAGCTTCTCCCCCAGTGACCACAGACCTTCCAGCCGTGCAGGCAGCCCCTTGACCTCTGACCTGCAGGGCCTCCAGGCTCTGACCTCAGGCTGTGACTGAGCAACGGTTCTGCCCTCATCACCCCTCCATGCGGAGCAGGGGAGAGGGCGCTGTGTGGGCCCTGGGAACGCTCCCTGGCAGGAGGTGGACCCCATTGTCCAGACCTTCCCCGGGAGGGGGAGCTGGGGCCTGGGGGGGTGCCAGCAGGGGGGCGCCCCCGTGGGAGCACCCACGTCCCCATGTGCATGAGCACCGGAAAGACTAAGCGCTGCGCCTACCCCCGTGCCTCCACCCCTTGGGGCCTGAGCACGCATCAGCTCCGGGGGCCACTCCTGCCGTCCGCCCAGATCGCCACGCTCCGCCATTTGCGCGCTTCCCCAGTCTCGGGGGGCCTCCCGGGCCTTCCCGCCCCTCCACCGGCTCCACCGGCACCCCCGGCCCTGCTGCAGCCCGCCGCCCACTCATTTTGCAGGACAGTTAAAAAGTCACCTCCTGGGAAGCCTGCCCTCATCCTGCTTCCCTCCTCAGGCTGGTAAAGGTCTTCCTGTTCCGGGAAGCCCGCTCCGGCCGGATCTCCCCGCCCCACCCGGTGCGGACGCTCGGGCCCTCTCCCGCGGGGTCAGCCCTCCAGCTCCGGGCGCCCTCTGGCGGCGACTCTCAGATCGCAGCGCCCTCCGCCCGCCGGGGACGCAGCCTCGGCACCTCGGGGTGCCGGTGCTGAGCTGGGCCCTGGGATTCGGCAGATCCGAGGATGAGCAAAGTCACCGCCTCAGGACGCAGACAGGGCCTAACGACAGTCAAGCCGCACAGGGTGCGCTATAAAGAAAGGAGGGGGACCGAGCGTGGCCGAGGAGGTGCTTCGGGTGGGGCATGCCGGGGGCGGCCTCAGAGGGAGGGGAGGACAGTGGTGTCCCCGCCTCAGGCTGTCGTGGACGGCAGTGTGTAGCACACGCGTCCCTCACTGCCTGCAGTTTTCCGGGCTCCTCGGCTGGTTCCTCCTCCTCTTGCTGGTCTGGTCTGTTCATGTCAGGGCACCCCTGGCGCACCCTGGGCCTTTTCTCTGTCTACCCTAACTCCCCGGGGTGACCTCAGTCCAGAGTCTCTAAGCACCAGCTATGCCCTGGCATTTCCTAAAATATCATCCTCGGACCTGGCCTCTACCCTGGACTCCAGGCTCATGCATCCAACACCCCCGCATCTGGAAACAAGCTCCCCGTCTTTCCACCCACCAGCTGCTCCATCTCTAAGACTTCTGTCCTGTCCATCGCTCAGGGCAAGAACTCTCTCTTTCTCATTCCCTGCGTCGGGTCCACCAGCGAATCCCATTGGCTACCAGCAGAGGGTACCTGGAACCTGACCCTGGCCCCCTCCCCGCCCCCAATGCCGGTCACCTGGACTATGCAAGTGCCCTCCTCACCTGCCTCCTGTCCTCCACCCGTGTCCCCAGTCTGATCCCCACCGCTAAGTCGGACCTCATCCCTCCGCCTCTCAGGACCCTGTCTGGGCTCCCAGCTCGCTTGGAGTCTTGCTGTGGTCTGTGAACCACCCTCAGGGCAGGGCCAGGTTTTGTGGGGCCTGAAGCTTCTGTAATATAGGAGGCCCTCTCTAAGAAAAATAACATAACCTTACAAATACAAAACGAGGGAACCTGGGAGGAAGGGGGAGTCCGAGTGGCAGAGATGTTAACATTAACATTAACCAGTTGTGATGAAGATAGCTTGCTTGTCTGGTACCGGCTCTTCAGAAAGCAGCATCTGCATTGTGAGGAGTGCGGAGGGTGGTCACCCCGGGGACATGCTGGCAGAAGAAGGAGGCGGGCAGGGAGCTGGGCGTCTGTGGACGCGCCTCGAGCCCCTCGTTTCTGACGTGGGCCCTTTCCCGTAGGTATATGCTACTTCTGTAGAAACGTTTCCTAAGAGGATAAAATGAATTAAATACAGGAAATTAATGCAATGTTTCAAAGGAAACATATTACATCTCCAACCCGGGTTTCTTGCAAAATGTTTAAATTGCCTTTTTTAATGGTTTGCTGTGAACTACGCGGAGCTCCAGGAAAGGCACTTGCACATTTTACAAAAGCTGTGACTACGTGAGCTCATTGCAAGGTCCCTGCCAGTGCCTTGGACACCTGGGCAGCTGAGGGCACTGCAGCTTAAGCCTTGTCAGCTTCTCAGTGAATGTGCCCCCATCCCCCTGCCTGTCGCCTCCTGGCTTCACCCCCCACCCCTCACCCAGCAGCCTCCTCGCTGCTCCTCAAACCCCCGGCACACTCCCACCGCAGGGCCTTTGCACCTGCTCTTCCCTTTGCCTGGAATGCTCCTCCCCCAGGTCTTCCTGTGGCTCCCTCGCCTCATACTGTTTGTGAGAAACAGTATCCAACAGCATTTCATAACATTGTCTTGGTTTTATCGTAGTTTCCTTGTTATTATGTGTAAAGCGACACTAATTTTCCACTTAAGAGTATCGATGTGCAAGTTCCCCCTTTCAATACATTTACTGACATTTTAAAAGACGTCCTCAAAAAAAAGTCATCTGCTCGTGGAACCGTTTTCAGTTTTATTAAGTAGTATTAATTCAGGGAGGTGGGGTGCAAGTCCGAGAGTTGCACGAATGACGTGAGGGAAAGGCCGCCGGCCCTGGCCTGGCCTCGCCCCGGTGGGTCGGCCCCCGTGGGACCCCAGACTCCGCCTCACTTCTCAGACAGGAAGGCGGCCTGCAGTTCCTAGAGACGCCGCGGGAGGGCAGTCGTGGCCGCCGACCGAGGGATGCGGGCAGAGAAGCTGCGGCGCCCGGATACCTGGGTTCGATCCCCGGATCCTCCGCTACCCAGGCTGCTCTTTAATCCCTCCCCCGGTAAAACGGGTTCCTGTAAAGGTTAAATACCGTGACTATACCCAACTTCATCTCAGATCGGAACTGTGGACCTCCCGCAAGAGCTGGGGGAGGCCATTTAATGAGCTGGAATAATTTGAGGGATTTTTATTTAGCTGGTGTGTGTTACGGAGAGCGTGGGAGCAGAGAAACGACGTGATTAAACAATGCAGAAAAAAGAAAAGAGAGAAAGAAAAAGAAAAAAAGAAGAAACTGCACTTAAAGAAAGCTACCTATAATCCAATCCTATTTCTCATCAATAAGCATAAGGGTATTGGTATAAAGCTTTGTGGTCTTTTCAATTTTTTAAACTGTAAACACACATACACAAATATAAATATATGAATATTTGCCCACAAACTCAGGGGTGGAAGAAATGTCACATTAGTTCATTAAATTTTTTTCTTTACTTTAAATAATGACTTGTTTTTATAAAAGTAATACACGCTCAATAGAAAGAAATCCAAGCAATTTAGAAAGTACAAAGAAAATAAGCAGTAGAAAATCATCACAAGTGGGACTGTATATTTCATGAGTACGTTATAGAACTCTCCCTACCCAGCTTCACTCACTTCTACGGGATGAATGAATAGACGGACAGATGTGACTATTAAGACTGGGGTCGTGATCCATGTTTTTTTTGGGGGGGGGGGCGCACCACCGTATGTGGAACTTCCCCCACCAGGGATCCAGCCCGTGCCCCAGGCAGTGGAAGCGCACAGTCGTAACCACTGGACCGCCAGGGAAGTCCTGTGTGTGGTTTTAAATTAATTGATAGATTGGGGGTGGCGGTTTTAGGTTTATAGAAAAATTTAACAGAAAGTACAGAGAATTCTCATATATCCCCTCACACCCCCCTCCCCCATTTTCCTATTAAAATTTTGCCTTATAGTGTGGTGCATCTGTTGCAATTGATGAGCCAATATTGATATGTAATTATTAAATAAAGTTCATAGTTTACATTAGGGTTCACTTTTTGTGTTGTACTTTCTGTGGATTTTGACAAATGTATAATGACATGTATTCACCATTATAATACCATGTGGATTAGTTTCACTGCCCCCAAAACCCCTGTGTTCCATGTATTCATCCCTCCCTCCCTTGAACCCCTGTCAACAACTGATCTTTTTTCTGATACCTTTTCTGTAATGTCATATAATTGGAACCATACAATCATCTAGATTTTCTCCTATGATATCAGCCTATGCTGCTCTTAAAATCAAAACCTTAAAGTTAATTTTATTGCAATTTAGAATATGAAAAAGAACAGTGAAACTGAATAAATTCTGGATTTGCGATAAACTTTTTTAACCATAAGAAATGTGAGTTCCAAAATGAAAATAAAATGAGAAGCGGGAGGGAGGGGAGGAGGGGAGAAAGGAAAGAGAAAAAAAGTGAGTTCCTTCAAAAGAATCCCTGTATGGTTAAGATAGAGTTGATGAAAGTCATTAACACATTGGAGTGCTTTTTTTTTTTAACCATATATTTAAAATTTAAATATGAGTGTCTCTCTGCAACAAAAGATAAGGTGACTGGATTTTTTTTTTTTTTTTACACTGAACCCTGGCAACTTCTGTTGCTTTCACTTTGTTAACATTTATAACATATTCACGTTCTATTCTGCAGCCCTGAATCTCCCAGTTTTGTTCTGGTTCTGTGTTACAAGAGATTCAGTACTCACCTTCAGTCCTTTTCTCACGGCTTTTCTGTTTCTGAGTTCTTTATTTCAATTCCTCATAGGTTGGTCAGATTTCATTACTGAGTAGTTTTTTCAAGAAGGTCCACATGGTGCAGGATCTGCTGAGAGTAGCAGTCAGGGTCTAATCGGGAGACTGGACACCACGGTTTAAAAAGAAGTCTGGAGAATGAATTATTAACTATGACCAAAGAGTCATATAAGGGGAGCCCGTATGATACCCTGGTGCTGAGGGAAGATACCCCAGGGACAGACTTGGAAGGGGTTCAGACCTCCTGGGGAAAGTGTGGTCTGACCACTGGATAACAGAGAAGTTCTGGTTTAGCTAGGCTGAGCTGCTGGGCTGACAAGAGGGTTCTCTCTTTAATTAAAAAACTTTTTTTTTTATTCTTGTGATGAAGACTTTTAAGATCTATTCTCTTGGCAACTTTCAAACACCCTGGGTCATAAATCGCTCTACCAACGAACCCCGTCAAATTCTGGCTTTTTTGAAGGAACAGTGGGTGATCCATATTTGACTATTTGTTCTGACCCCAGACGGGCTCCTGCTACTGGGATCATTCCCCAATTGCCTCGTGAAAACTAGCCTGCCTACAGTTTCACCTGTGTCTTGACTCTTCCCCTCTATGCGTTACCTCCCCGCAGAACAGACACTCTTCTTGAGAGACCTTTAGGCTTGAATTTCTTCGCTCTCTGTTGCAAATGAGGTCAGTCCCTTCAGGAAGAGAGTAGGAGCTATCCGTTTTAGGGCCGGTTTCTATCCCCAGGCAAAACCCAGGAAACAATGGCAAGTTGCTCTCTGAGTAACACCCCTGCTTCAGGACCTGAGGTCAGAGGGGAGTGGGGGGCAGCAGCCCGAGGAGCCATGAGGGACCACCAGGGTGGTCAGGGTGCCAGGAGGCCCAGCGCACTGCACTCAGGGTGGAGCCAGGCCAGGGTGGTCAGGGTGCCAGGAGGCCCAGCGCACTGTACTCAGAGTGGAGCCCTGTTCCACGAGAGGGGCGCCTGCGCCTCCCCCCCAGTCTTAGCCTCGGCCAAGAGTAGCATGAGAAATGCTGACACCCTGCTCCCCCCAGGAAGAAAGGCCTAGTGGGAGCTGGGGGAGGGGCCCCGTGTTGTGGGTCTGGGGGAGGGGCCCCGTGTTCTGGGTCTGGGGAGGGGCCCCGTGTTGTGGGTCTGGGGAGGGGCCCCGTGTTGTGGGTCTGGGGAGGGGCCCCGTGTTCTGGGTCTGGGGAGGGGCCCCGTGTTCTGGGTCTGGGGAGGGGCCCCGTGTTGTGGGTCTGGGGAGGGGCCCCGTGTTGTGGGTCTGGGGAGGGGCCCCGTGTTGTGGGTCTGGGGAGGGGCCCCGTGTTCTGGGTCTGGGGAGGGGCCCCGTGTTCTGGGTCTGGGGAGGGGCCCCGTGTTGTGGGTCTGGGGAGGGGCCCAGTGTTGTGGGTCTGGGGAGGGGCCCCGTGTTCTGGGTCTGGGGAGGGGCCCCGTGTTCTGGGTCTGGGGAGGGGCCCCGTGTTGTGGGTCTGGGGAGGGACCCAGTGTTCTGGGTCTGGGGAGGGGCCCCGTGTTCTGGGTCTGGGGAGGGGCCCCGTGTTCTGGGTCTGGGGAGGGGCCCCGTGTTCTGGGTCTGGGGAGGGGCCCCGTGTTCTGGGTCTGGGGAGGGGCCCCGTGTTCTGGGTCTGGGGAGGGGCCCCGTGTTCTGGGTCTGGGGAGGGGCCCCGTGTTCTGGGTCTGGGGAGGGGCCCCGTGTTCTGGGTCTGGGGAGGGGCCCCGTGTTCTGGGTCTGGGGAGGGGCCCCGTGTTCTGGGTCTGGGGAGGGGCCCCGTGTTCTGGGTCTGGGGAGGGGCCCCGTGTTCTGGGTCTGGGGAGGGGCCCCGTGTTCTGGGTCTGGGGAGGGGCCCCGTGTTGTGGGTCTGGGGAGGGGCCCCGTGTTCTGGGTCTGGGGGGGGGCCCCGTGTTCTGGGTCTGGGGAGGGGCCCCGTGTTGTGGGTCTGGGGAGGGACCCAGTGTTGTGGGTCTGGGGAGGGGCCCCGTGTTGTGGGTCTGGGGAGGGACCCAGTGTTCTGGGTCTGGGGAGGGGCCCCGTGTTCTGGGTCTGGGGAGGGGCCCCGTGTTCTGGGTCTGGGGAGGGGCCCCGTGTTCTGGGTCTGGGGAGGGGCCCCGTGTTCTGGGTCTGGGGAGGGGCCCCGTGTTCTGGGTCTGGGGAGGGGCCCCGTGTTCTGGGTCTGGGGAGGGGCCCCGTGTTCTGGGTCTGGGGAGGGGCCCCGTGTTGTGGGTCTGGGGAGGGGCCCCGTGTTGTGGGTCTGGGGAGGGGCCCCGTGTTGTGGGTCTGGGGAGGGGCCCCGTGTTGTGGGTCTGGGGAGGGGCCCCGTGTTGTGGGTCTGGGGAGGGGCCCCGTGTTGTGGGTCTGGGGAGGGGCCCCGTGTTGTGGGTCTGGGGAGGGACCCCGTGTTCTGGGTCTGGGGAGGGGCCCCGTGTTCTGGGTCTGGGGAGGGGCCCCGTGTTCTGGGTCTGGGGAGGGGCCCCGTGTTGTGGGTCTGGGGAGGGGCCCCGTGTTGTGGGTCTGGGGAGGGGCCCCGTGTTGTGGGTCTGGGGAGGGGCCCCGTGTTGTGGGTCTGGGGAGGGGCCCCGTGTTGTGGGTCTGGGGAGGGGCCCCGTGTTGTGGGTCTGGGGAGGGGCCCCGTGTTGTGGGTCTGGGGAGGGGCCCCGTGTTGTGGGTCTGGGGGAAGAGCTCTAAGTCCTGGGCAGCACAGCCTGGAGCGGAGAGTCAACTCACAAAGCTGGGAGGAGACTGAAGGGAGGCAGTGGTTTTGGTTCAAATATCACCGACTCTCACTCTTCTTATCAAATTTTCGTTAACTGTTCTTGAACAGACGTTTCTTCATTTCTGTTTACCCTGTGGGCCATTTCCAGAAACTTTGAATATTTTTTTAGTTTTTTTCCTACTTTTCACCAGTTTCATGGGGAGCAAGTCGGTGGGCCTCTGGAGCTTGTCCTGTCAGTGTTGGTCTCTGCAGGCAGAGGTCCTGGCATGGGTGCGTGCACAAGTCTAAGCTGGAGCTGGGTGCGGGAAAAGGCTCAGCAGCAGTTCTCCAATGAACGGGTTTTCTCTTAGTTCTCCTGGTAGCCACCCCTCCCCTCAACAGGATGGAGCCCAGGGAGGTGCCTCAGGTGTTTCAGTCAGTGTCTGATAACAAAAGCCACCACCAAGCCTCCCTGGAGCATCGGAGGGTCTGGTCCAGTCTCATAAGTACTGAGCCGCAGCTTCACTGCACTGCGGTCCCCCGAGCCGCCACGCCAGCTCTGGGCCTGCGATGGGAGGGGGCGGTCAATTCCTGCTCTCTGTGCTCGTGGCCTGGTCTCAAGCTTCCATTTATGACTCACCCCGGACCAGCGCAAGGGAGGGCGGGAGTGTTTGCTGCGGCTGCTGTGATGGGTCACCATAAGCTTCAGTGGCTTCACAACACAAGATCATTCTCTACGTTTCTGGAGGCCAGAAGCCCCAGCCCCGCACCCCTGGGCCCAGGAGAAGGCGTGGGCAGGGCTGGCTCCTCCTGGAGCCCCCGGGCAGAGACCCTTCCCTGCCTTTTCAGCCTCCTGAGCTGCACTCCTCGCAGCCCTCGGCTCCCGGCCCGTCGGGCGTCTCCCAGCCAGCAGCCGGGCATCCTGCTTCGGCCACGGAACCTGCTGCTTCTGCCTGCTTCTCACGGGACACTGGAGATCATATTTCGGGCCCACCTGGGTACTCCCCATCTCGAGATCCTCAGTGTAATCGCATCTGCGAAGTGCCTTTGTCATCTGCGGGAATGCTCGCAGACCCAGGGGGCCGGCCCTGCAGGCCTTTGGGCCTAAGGACTGAGATAGGCTTATGTGGCCGGTTCCACCATGGCCCGGCATGGCCAGTGGCTGACAATGACTTCTCCCCCTGGGGGCGGCTTTTGACGGGCCTCCCATGGAGACCCAGCTGCAGCCCGTGATGGAGCTCGATGCCCTCCCAGCTGCCAGCTCTGCCCCCCCCCCCGCCGCCTCATTCTAGGCCCCAGCATCCACCCTCTGTCGGGGTGCCAAACCCACCAGGGGTCCTCTCCGTCAAGCCCCACTTGCGGGGTCCTGGGTGGCCTTGGGGGTTGGGCACACGTGCCCGCTGCCCACCCTGGCCCTGCGGCTCTCCTGACCCCCAGCAGCGGCTCTGGGCCACGTTGCACAGGGCTTCGGGCGCAGGCCAGCTCGGCTCTGCCGCCTGCTAGGCGGAGCCCCTAAGGAGACCTACTCACCTTCTTGTACCTGACTCGGCACAGCATAAGTACTTTGAAAAACAGAAAATTTTCTGGTGCCAGTCCCCAGGCACCAGAGGACACACACTCAGCTTCAGAAGGGGAGCCCTCCCCGCTCTTGCCTCCAGGCACCTCAGATTTGGGGTGGGGTGGATTCCCCCCCATCTCACTGCATGATTCTGAGGCTTTGAAACCTCAGCTGAAACGGAGCCGGAAAGAAGCGCCTGCTAACATCCTGTTGTCCTGGGGTCTGGGCTGAGGGAGCAGGGGGTGCTGGGGGAGAGGCGAGGATGGGCCCTGGGCTGAGCCTGGGCTGCTACCGCCCCCGCCCCCGGCCTTTCGGGGGGCTCCAGGAAGGTGATGGCTTCTGCAGTCTTCCTCTTATTTTCCCTCAACTTTTTTTTTTGTTTTAACTAAACCTTTAATTTTGAGATCTCTGTAGGGTCACATCTATCTTACCAACTTTGTACATGGAAAACTTTCAAACCCTAAGAAAAGCTGTGAGAATGGCACGACATCCACATACCCCTCACCTGCATTCACCGATTCATATCTGATGGAGTTCATGGTTTTTAATCTACTAATCTAATCTAATATTATCCATAGCTATATAGATAACACATAGAGATAGACACAGAAATATGGATATGGACTCACTCTGTCCACTAGGAGATAGGAGATATATTTATTAGTATTATTTTTTAATTGGAGTATAGTTGCTTTACAATATTGTGTTACTTTATACCATACAGCAAAGTGGGTCAGCTATACGTATACATATAGCCCCTCTTTTTTGGATTTCCTTCTCATTTAGACATTGAGTAGAGTTTCCTGTGCTATACAGTAGGTTCTCATTAGTTATCTATTTTATACATAACATCAATAGTATATATACATCCATCCCAACTCCCAGTTCATCCCACCCACCCCTTTCACCCTTGGTATCCATACGTTTGTTCTCTACGTCTGTGTCTCTATTTCTGCTTTGTAGATAAGATCGTCTGTACCAATTTTTTCAGATTCCACATATATGCGTTAATATATGATATTTGTTTTCCTCTTTCTGACTGACTTCACTCTGTATGACAGTCTCTAGGTCCATCCATGTCGCTACAAATGACCCAATTTCGTTCCTGTTTATGGCCGAGTATACAGGAAATATATTTCTAAAAATACAAATACATATATATATATAATGAGTTTATACATATAAAATGAATTTGTGTATATATATAATGAATATGTGTATATATATATATATATATATATATATATATATATATATAATTTTATTTTATTTATTTTTTTCCTGCCTCTGTCTGCGGAGAGGGCCTGGAAACAATGACACCTCCGTACTGATGAGCCCACCCAACACCAGCTGAATCCTGGGTTCTAAACACCATCTTCCACCCCTCAGAGATGCCTGGTTCCACGGCTGGGGCAGAAGTCCTGGAAGAGTGTGAACCTACCATCAGAGAGATGGGAAGAGCTCAGAGAATGGTGGGGATGTGTCAAAAGGACAAGGGGACATCTCGAAGGGAGGTGCCACTGGCCAAATCTGGGACAATGTAAGCATCAAAGTTAAATAATAATAGTAATAGATCATAATCCATTGACTAAAATCTGAAAGCATGATGTAACCCTATTGATATAAGTGAAGGAAGAAAAACTCTTTTTTTTTACAGAAAAAACCCAATCTGACTTCACGCTGATTCATCCAATTCCCGTCCAACAACACAGGGCTCTTCCTCCCTTTCCCCTTCCAGGTCCAGGTCTCCCTCCTTCCCTGGAGAGAAGCAAAGGTCAAGATTATTTTCAGTCCTTGTGGACCTTAGGATTGCCATCCCGCTGAAGGTGCCCGGTGTTTAAATCAGAAGAGGCATCTTCTGAACTGGGCTTTGATGGATGAATAGGAGTCTCCTGGGAAGAGAAAGGGGAAGAGAGCACCAGGCAGAGGGCCTCTCATGTGGAAAGGCTGGAGGACGAAATGGACATGTGGGGTGCCCCTCGGACGTGGCTGGAGCCCGTGTTTGTTCAGACAGTAGGGGAGTAACCAAGGATGAGTCTGGAGAGCTGGGGGTGGGGGTAGTGGCTTGGAAGGGCCCTGGTTGTCAGGCAAGGAGCGTGGGGTCGATGCAGCAGGCAGTGGGAAGTCACAGGAGGCATCGGAGCTTAGAAACTGTGGAGGGGACATCGGCAAATGAGGGGGCGTGGCTGGCACCGCAAGACACAGTGTCTGAGCTGGGGATGGCTTTGCAGCGTTTCTGCTCTGGGTCCTCAGTTTTATCATCTGTAATGCGGGTGCAGGAGGAGGATCCACTCCCAGGGCTGCCTGGGGACTCCCTGGGGTCTGAGGTGGGCCTGTGGCTCACACGCCCTGTTCTGGGACATCTCTGCTTCCTGTTTCTTCTGTCAGGGGAAGTCTCGGTCTCAGCTTCAAAAGCACAAACACGCTCTCAAAACAAAGGAAGACGGTCCTCGACTGCAGAGGAAGCAGGAAGCTACTGGCCCTGCTCAGAGCCCAGCTGCCGGGGCTCGGGGACAGCGGCATGGAGTCCGTGGCTCTCTACAGCTTCCAGGCCACAGAGAGCGATGAGCTGGCCTTCAACAAGGGGGACACACTCAAGGTAGGGTGGCCAGAGCCGGCTCAGCTGGCCTCGTGTGGGATGCGGGGTGCTTAAAACCAGGGCCCGGACAGCCCCCCAAACAGAGTCCAGTCTCTGGAGGAAGACGGGCCTGGCTTCTCCAGTTATCAAGTCTGTGACTCTGGACAATCCACCTCCACCCCTCTGAGCCTCAATTTCCCCATTTGAGAAATGGGGAGATAGTTAGTGATCCTCCTTTGGGGGCCATTGTGAGGGTTCAAGGAGACAGCATAGTGCCTGGCAGGGGTTGATTCAACACCGTTTCCCAGGAAAGAATTTGAAAAGACAGCTGGGGAAAGAGAGAGAGAGGAAGAGGCAGAGACGGATGCAGAGGGACAGAGAGAGGGTCTTGGGAATTAAGTACACCCACTAACCTGTTGGGGCTAAAACCACTATGATTAGGGGTCCAGACGAGCTTCCCTGCAGGTGAGAAAGGGGAATATAAGCCTCAACACCGCTCAGGTCCCTTGTTTGGCCTCTGGAGGAACACACGCCTTCCAGGGCGACCCAGGCAGATGGGCTCCCGGGCTCTGTCTCTCAGGAAATGTCCCTGCTTACAAGTCTGCATCTGGAAGCAGAGCTCAGGGCCCTGATTTGGGAGGGGCCGTGCCACAAGTCGGGCGCTGGAGCTGCCACCAAGTCACGCTCAGGAAGCCCCTGCCCTTCCCTGGGCCTCGGTCTCTGCACCGGCGCAGTGGGCATGAGGCTTCCAGTCTGAGCCGGGGCGCAGGAAGGGACAAGGCCTCCGTGTGCTGACCCCGTACAGAGCCCCAGGTCCGAGCTCAGCGGTGCGCATCAACACCCATTTAAGCTGCTGAGGCCCCACTTCACAGGTGATTAAATGAGGCACAGGCAGGCGCCAGAGCTTGCCTGGCGTGGGGTCAGAGGTGAACCCCTGTCCTTTGACTCTGGAACCTGCATTCGGAACCCCGTGACACTGAACAGCTGGGCTAGGTCAGGAGGTGGACGGTTCCAAGAAGAACCGCATCTTTTTGAGGATGTCCCCCTTTCTCTGTGCTGGGATGCCAGCCCTGGGCCCCCCTGAGTGGCTGGTGGGGGGACCTGTGGATGTGTGGCCAGCTGGGGATGGGGCAGGCTTGACACCAGCACCACCTAGCCAGGGCACGAGACTCTTGAGATCCAGGTCTGTTTCAGAGGCCTCGTTTGCCGATCCGAGAGCAGTTTGGAGTCTCTAGTTCCAGACTTTGGGGCTTGAGAGGCAGTGGAACAGTGGGGAACTTGGAGTGGGGTGACCGGTGGGGTCTACCTGAGGTTCAGAGGGATGAACCAGGGTGGAGGGAGTAGATCCGTGGGGTCCCCCAAGGCAAGTGTTGTAAAGACGGTGACATCCCCGCTTCCCTCCTAGATGCCTGTGCTCACCCCTGCCCACCCAAGATGGGCCAAGTTTCCCACTAAGCTTTGATAGAGCGTTGGCCGACTCCTGCTGTCTTTGCTTCTAACCAAGGCTCCTGAGGGCAGGGACATAAAACAGTGCCTGGCACAGGGCAGGCCCCCAGCAAGACACGGGGGTGTCGAAGGAATGAAGGAAGGAAGGAAGGAAGGAAGGAGATGTTAGCCGAGACCCTGGCTAAGACCCCAATGGGATTTGCTCCTAGTGTCCGTGGAGACCCAGGAAGGGACCTTTCAAGGAATGACAGGCCACCGGAGGGGCTGCTTTTTCCTTCCTTCATTCAACAAACCCTTGTCAAGCCCTCGAGCACCTGCTCAGCACCAGGCATTGTCCTAAGTGCCGAGGACACAGCAGTGGACGAAGCCCAGTCCCTGCCCTCCCGGAGCGGACATTCCAGAGGGTGCGTGCCGTCAGGAGGTGACAAATGGGTGGAAGAAATCACCTGGGGAGATGGAATGGAGAGGGTGGGTGGGAGGGAGGGGCAGGGGGACAGCTTTAGATGGCGGGGGGTGGTCAGGGCAGTCTCTCAAAAGAGATGACACCTGAGCTGAGAGCTGAAGGATGAGCAGGACCCAGCCATTGCAAAGAGCGGGGGGAGGAGGGTGGATGGAGAGAATGCAGCAGGTGGGGCTGCGGGGCGTGGGTGAGTTTGCAGTGTGGACTCACCCTAGCTACCTGCCCAGGGGTGGCACAAAATATCACACAGCCCCTAAGAATGCTCTTTGGGGAGGGGGGCGTTTAACGACATAAAAATGCTCATGAAGCAACGTTAAGTGGCAAAAAAGCAGAATGCAAAGGAACATGCACAGATTCAACTGACCCATAATCAATAGATATTAGTTTTAGGGATGGGAAACTGACATTCACGCGTTGGATTTGTGCCTAGAAAAAAACACCAGAAAGAATGCCTTGAGGAGCTAGCGGTCACTCCTGGGAGGCATGCTGTGAGCAAATCACGCTTCCTTGTTCACACGTCTGCCTTTCCTCACAGGACAGAGATGAGCAAATGATCCTTCCAGGGCCACACGTGGAGTTAGGGTCCTTCCTCTCACAGCTGTACAGGTGCCGGGTCAAAGCCTGCCTTGATTTAAGATTTTTCTTTTAATTTAAAAAAATATTAAAATTTTTGGCCATGCGGCGCGGCACGGCACGCAGGATCTTAGTTCCCCAGCCAGGTATTGAACCCATGCCCTCTGCAGTGGAAGCTTGGAGTCCTAATCACTGGACCCCGTGGGAAGTCCCTGATTTAAGAGTTTGATGGAGTGTTTTGCACTAAATTTTAAATAGACTATTTTTTTTAATTAATTAATTAATTTTTGGCAGCTTTGGGTCTTCGTGCTGCACGCAGGCTTTCTCTAGTTGCGGCGAGCGGGGGCTACTCTTCGTTGAGGTGCGCGGGCTTCTCATTGCAGTGGCTTCTCTTGTTGCGGAGCACGGGCTGTAGGTGCGCGGGCTTCAGTAGTTGTGGCACGTGGGCTCAGTAGTTGTGGCTCGCGGGCTCTAGAGCGCGGGCTCAGTAGTTGTGGCGCACGGGCTTAGTTGCTCCACGGCATGTGGGATCTTCCCAGACCAGGGCTCAAACCCGTGTCCCCTGCATTAGGTAGGCGTATTCTTAACCACTGTGCCACCAGGGAAGTCCCTAAATAGACTCTTTTTAAAACAGTTTGAAATTTACAGAAAAATCGAGAAGATGGTACAGAGGAATTCCAGTCTGACACCCTGCCGCCCCTTCCCACCGCCCACACACACTCACACGCACACCCTTGGTAACATTTTATATTATTAACCTGGTACATTTGTTACATTAATGGAGCAATATGGATACATTATTATTAACTAATGACCATATTCAGAAATTTTGATTTTTTAACATATTCCTTTAAAATATTCTCTATCTTGATTCCTGACTTTTTTGGAGCTCCCTTAAAGTTTGTACCCAAAGTGCCTCACCCATCCCACGCTAGTCCAGGGTCTGATTTCTGTAACCATAAAAACGTGGCTGCGATGTCGCCCTGTGTCCCCTCTGCCTCCCTGGGGCCGGGGACAGCGGGTGGGGCTGGTGGCTGAGCTCCACGACCTGTCCCTACGTGAGCATGTTTCCTGCACGCTGGCTGTGGGCCAGGCCTGTCCCAGCCCAGCAGTGACCGGCAGACACGCAGATCTCAGCCTCTGGGAGCCGGCAAGGATGCTACTCTTCCAGTCTGAGCTCTGCTCTTAGACGAAAGCCTGGTGGCACATGGACCCACTCTGGACAAGGGGCCCCAAATGTCACTTCCCTGGAACAAAGCCCCCCTCGCCGACGGGCAGGCGTTTCTGGGTGCACAGGACCCCGCTGCTCCCCACTGGAGGAAAGATGTGGGTGGTGGCTTCACCTCCACGTCTTCATGCACAGCCTGGCCCCCAGGACCCAGACTCGGGGAGCCCACGGCCTCTTGGCATTTCCCCGGTGGTGGCCGGTGCACCTCAGGCCTGACCCAGCCACCCTGAGCTTCCCCACCTCCTCTCGCACCTGTTGCACAGCAGCTGGCGGTCACGACCGCCTGCCCGCGCTCAGGCCCAGAGCCTGGGGTTGTCTCTGCTGCTTCCTCTCCGTCTCGTGTATCTCGCCTGTCAGCCGCTCTGCCAAAACCTACCCCGGATCTGACCACGTCTCAGCAGCCCCAGTCCAGGCCCCGTTCACAGCTCACCTGGGCCTGCTCTTCACAGACCCCTCGTCCCCCTCAGTCCCGGAGCACAAGACCTTCAAGCTCTCACCCTCCCCATTCAACTCACAGCACTGCCCCCACCCCCCAACTGCAGACACAGGGGCCAGAGCTTGCTCCCACCTTCGGGCCTTGGCACTGGCTGTTCCCCCTGCCTTGAACACTGTTTCTCACATCTTCTCATGTCTCATTCCTTCCTGTAATTTGGGCCTCAGCTCGTGCGCCACCTCCTCAGAGAGGCCTTTCTTGCCCACCCCCACCTGTCCCCTGTTGACAATCCCCCTGCCCCCAACCAGGCATCTTCCTTCTATGTCATCCTGACGTATATTTTCAGACCACAGAGCAGAACATTAAATTACCTTGTTTACTTGTGTCCTTCCTGTTTCTTGTCTGCCTCTGCCCACTAAAATGTGACCTCCTGCTTCCTGCTATATCACTGAGCTGGGCACAGCGCCTGGCATGCAGGAGGTGCTCCGTGGCTGCACTGGCCAGGGGACGGTGGCACAAGACAGCACCCAGGAGAAGGGCACTGCAGGGGCAAAGCAGGGGCAGGCCGAGGTGTGAGCTTCACCAGGGAAGGTCGGGAATTCCCATGTCTCAGAGGGTCTGGGGGCTTTGAACAATGTTAACAGCAAGAATTCAGCTAATACAACCAATCAGAACATTTCCGGGTCTTGCCCTGGAGTGGAGGTGACAGGAATACAAAACCAAAACAAAACTGGGATAAATTAGATATGTCACATCCACATGTCCACACAGGACTTTGCAGGTCACAAAACACTGCCATGTGCCGTGTAGGCCAGAGATGTGCCCATTTTACAGATGTGGAAACTGATGCCAGGGCTGTGGAGACAGTCAGCGGCAGGCAGAGTGGTCTAGAGCCCGACGCTCCCAAGAATCTTCACTGAGTCTGTGACCCGCAGGCCCTAATTTTCTCATTAAGTTGGGAGGGTTTTTTGTTTTGTTTAGTTTTCAGCAAAAGTTATCCTGAGTCAGCCACCTGCTTCCAGCTGTCCCTGGGGACGCTGGTCTGGCCCAGACTGCGGGGGCAGGAAGGAGCGGCTCAAGGGACCTGGCAGACAGACGAGGGAGAGGCCAGGCCTGGGCCCAGGGGGCAAATCTCAGCTCCTCTTGGTAAAACCAAACCACCTGAGTTGCTGTCCCAGCCTTTGCTCCCATGGTGCTCCCTGCTTGGGCTGCGGATCTGCGTCTGATTTTTTGTCTCAACCCGTATCCCCACTGGGGTTGACCTGACGTGGGGACCTGTTCTGGGACTTAGGGGAGAGATGACCCCCAGGTTGGGGTCCAGAGACAATGTGGGAGGAGGCACGGGGTGAAGACCGGGGCGGGGGGAGCCCCGGTCCTAAGACCCCTGCCGTGTGGCCCTGCTCCCGTCCCCTGTCTGGGCCTGTGTCCTCCTCTGGGAAGCAGCCTTTGGTGAAGGCGGCCCTGGGGCTGGTGTGAGAAGGGGTGACACATGGTGAGCCTGCCCAGGGAGTGGGGAGGGAGCCTGAGCGTCCCACTCGCCCGCCCGTAGCGGCCCCCCCACCCCGCTCAGGTTTCGGTTCCCCTCGGCCCACCTGCGGGGCGAGGGGGCAGCCCAGAGGCCTCTCGTTTGCTCCCCGGTGTCTGAAGCCCCCATCTGATCATCAGCCCTGAACTCAGACGTGAAGCTTGTAAATGCGAGTGACCCCCGTGACCACCGCTCGGCGGGGCCTCTGCAGACCTACCCCCGACCCCCGGCTCTGTGCCTCGTTATCAACTGCTGTGGGCCCCCCATGCTCAGGACCACAGCTCGGGGACTGAGGGGCCCCGGCTCTGTCCCCCAGCACCCGGGGTTCTGGGTGGCACGACCTGAGAGTTGCGCTCCAGCTCCCTGCCGTAAGCTCGAGCCACCAACCAAATTCTCTCCTCTGGGAAGTGGGCCCCAGGGCCGGCGTGGGGCTTCAGCAGGGGACAGCTGTCCCTCCTAGGTGGCCAGGTGACCGTGTCTCTCCCGCCCGCAGATTTTGAACATGGAAGACGACCAGAACTGGTACAAGGCCGAGCTCCGGGGCGCAGAGGGGTTCGTCCCCAAGAACTACATCTGGGTCAAGCCCCACCCGTGAGTGGCAGCCCCCCCCCCGCATGT
>NW_006773553.1:1577547-1578489 GCF_000442215.2 Lipotes vexillifer | reverse complement strand
CCCGCATGTCCACAGGGCCCCCCGCACCCCCGGCCCCGAAGCCAAAAGCCACACCTAGCCTGGCCCAGGCTGAGCTGAGCTGCCTGCAAGTCCTCAGCCCGCCCTCCCGCCATCTGTCTGGGGACCCCTATCTCTTCCCCGAGCAGAGGTGGAGGACAGAGATGTGAGGACTTGTCCCAAGTGGTGGCAGTCGGGGCCAGCCCAGGCCACGACACTAGGACCTGGGACACCGGAGAGCATCCCGGTAGGGGCCCTGGATAGGACAGGGCCCTGGGCGCTCAGCCAGTGGGGCCCCTGGCTGCTGTGTGGCCTCAGGCAGACCCCTGCTCTCTCTGTTCCTCAGTTTCCCTACCTGCAACAAAAGGAGGGCCAAGGCTCCTCTAAGAGGCCGACTCAGCCCTGTGCCGGGGTGGGGAGTGTGGGGCCGTGGCGGGGCGGGAAGGAGGCAGACCTGTGGGCAGGGGAGCTGACATGGGCTGAGCAGAGTCTGGGACAGGGCGGAGGGGGAGTCACGAGGAGCCCCGGTATCCTCGGGCTTGGGACCGGCTGGCCCAGGGAAGCCCCCGTCAGGCTTCCAGTGCTGAAAGCCCTGTTCTCGGCCCCGGAACAGGCCTAAGTGGCCAAGAATCTGGGAAAAACCAACTGGATATTCACAGAGCGGTGGCTGAAGCAGCCCCAAGTCACAGTCGCTCGCTCGGTCATTCGCCAAACACCGGCCACTGCCTGAGGGGACCCACCTGGGTGATGCTGGGGACACGTGATGAGATGCTGGGGTCAGAGCAGTTGTGTCCTGTGGGAGAGACAGGACATAAAGAAACTATGACAAGGGAAGGCGGTCAGCATCGAGATAATTAACCAGGGAGGGCTTCTCAGAAGAGGTGGCAACAAGTGAGGTTTTGAAGCATGTGTGTAGGAGTTAGCTAAGGAGAAAAAGAGAAGGGC
>NW_006773553.1:1553879-1577488 GCF_000442215.2 Lipotes vexillifer | reverse complement strand
AAAAAGAGAAGGCCATTCCTGGGAGCGGGAACAACGAGAACTCCTGGCAGTGGGACCGGCAGGAGGGCCTCAAACGCCTGGCGGAGGGTGGTGGGAGCCACGGAGGCATTTGAGCCGGGTGGGGAGTGGAACTCCTGCCTGAAGGCAGGTCAGGGTCCGTGTGTGGCTGTGGGGTGGACGGGAGGGAGGTGCAGGGCCAGGATGGGGCCTGGAGGTCATTTCCTCTTTACCTGTCTTCGAGTTATTTCCAAAGCTGCCACCACCTCAGACTTCCTGTGTTGGGCAAGGGCCCGACCCACCCAGGTCCCCCGCCTGGACTCCAGGCCCGCAGGGTCCCTCTGGGCTGTGTGACCTTGGGCAGGGGCCTGTCCTCCGGCCTTAAAGACTTTCTTTCATAAAGGGAGAGAGATAGCGAGAACCCGGCCAGGGCCAGGCCAGCGGAGGACACGGGGGGAGCGGGAGCCTCCAGGTGGAGGCTGTGACCCGGCGGAGGCCAGGAGGTTGGGAGGTAGGAGGCCGCTGAGAAGCCTAAGCAGAGGCTTCTGTTTGCTCAGGAGGAAAGAGAAGCTGATAGATTTTGGGGCCACGCCTGTCGGGGCAATGCTGGTGGTTCAGGCAAGCCTCCACCAGGGCAGCTGGGAGCCATGGAGGGTTCCAGTGTCCGATGGCCCTGGGCTCCCTGGGGCTGGCTCTGGCCACGTGAGTCTGGGACAGAGTAGGGATGGGGGTCAGGCCACACGCTCACCTGCCTGAGGCCGTGCCCAGATGCATCCTTGGCTAACCTCAGCCCCTGCCCTGGCCCCGAAATAGCAGTGGGGAAAGTCCAGCTCTGTGCCTGACTCAACCCACTGGGCTCCAGGGTGTGGGGCGGGGGCAGGGCAGGGGTCCCAGGGGGCCTCGTGTCTACACCAGGCCACTCCTTCCGTGAGCTCCACCGTCACCTCCGCCTGCCCAGGGAGCCCACTGAGGGGGGCCGTGGGCCTCACGGGCAGGGGTCACCGAGGAACCTGGCGCAGCCGCGTGGCCGGTGGGCGTTGAGGACGGCTTCCTGGAGGACGGCTTCCTGGAGGGCGGCTTCCTGGAGGGCGGCTTCCTGGAGGAGGGCGTGGTCTGCTGGGCCTGGAAAGTAGAGTTGAAGTTTGCTGGGAGGGCCGCAGACAGGCTAATGGGTGACACGTGGGAGGAGTTCACAGCAGCAGCGGTGAACACCTGCAGGCGGCAGCGCCCTGCTCCTCCCAAGGGCCCTGCGAGCTGGGTGCTTTCGTCAAGGTCTTGTGGGCAAGGAGGTGGCGGCACAGAGAGGTTGAGTGGCTTGTCCAGGGTCACACAGCTGGCAAGAGGCAGAGTGAGATCTGCCGCCAGTGCTGTGGGCCCCGGCTGTGCTCACTGGGAGGGGATGGGGGATCTGTAAGGGCAGCTGCGGGAGAGTTGGAGGCCAGAGAATTGCGGAGCAACTTTTGGGGATCCCTGCCTTTCCCTGGGCCTCAATTTCCACATCATTAAAATGGGGACTAAGCGAGGCGTCCACGCGTGGAGCGAGCTGTGCTCTGGGGCATCGGGAGTGCGGCTTTTCCGGCACCCTGTCCCCGAGCCACCGAGGACCTGGTTGGGGCAGGGCGGGCCTCCTCGAGGCTGCGGTTGCAAAATCCTTTGAGGGTGACAGCCGCCCACACGCTGATGCCTCCTGTGGAGTTTTGTGCGTTCTTTGGAAACTCCCACACAGGGCCCTGTTGGACCCCTGCTCCTGTGGCAGCACTGCACCTGGGGCCTGCTGGGGGCTCCCCGGAGGAGTGCCCTTCCGGGGCCCCCTGAGCTCAGCCTCCGGCTTGGAGGCCTCATCCGGGACTCCCAGACTCCAGAGACCCAGGCCGAGCTCTTGGAGGTTCCCTGGAGCCCCGTCTTCGGCCCCCACCTCCACTGCCTCCCCTCCATCCGCCCAGAGATGGGCCCAGGGTCCCCCCAGTTTTGGGGGCCAGCGATGGGCTAGAACCTCACTTCTGGGTGGGGGGCTCTGAGACATCATGTCAGGACCAGGACTTTATTTCGGACTGGAAAGCGGGCAGAGAGGGAGCCGGTGGCACTGCCACTACTGGCGGCCCCGGGCGACGGGCTCTCCCTGTGGCCAGAACCAGGGAGCCGGCACCCGAGCTGAGCTGCGTGTTTGTCCTCCTGCCCCCCTGTCATCACCTGAGAACATCCGGGGGCCCAACTTGCCCCGCACACAGGCCAAGCACGTTAGTAAAAAGCCCTCGGAGGAACTGCAAGGGCTCACACGTGGCTGGCGGGTGGGGTTACCGGCAGGACTCTGTCTGTGTGCACCTGAGCCTCTGTGCTGGGCCTGGAGGGCTCGCTGTCAACATCCTGATACAACAGGAAAAGTTCTGCCTCACATCCGCCCAGGGCCACGCTCAGACTCAGGAAGCTCGGTTGAAGGAGGGAAGGGAAATTGTACAGGGAAGGGAGGCTCCGGTGGCCCTCAGGGCACCAAGGTCCCACCGGGAGACTCCCCCTGCTCTGGGCCTCAGTTCCCCCACTAAGGGACTGGGCTCAAATTCGGGGGCCAAGTAGCCAGCCAGAGACCACCTGGACCCTCCGAGGGTGGGCAAGCCCCAAAGAGCACAGTGGGCAGGGCTGGAAGAGAAGCTGGATCCCAGCCTCTCACCCCCAGGTCCTGCCAGACCCTCAGCATTTACAAGGCACCTTCTGTATACCCAGTTCTGTTTGGTCAGAAAGAAAAGGGACTTGAACCTGTGAGAAAAAGTCCAGGTGGCCTCAGGCTGTGCATCTGTGAAACGGGTACAGGG
This sequence comes from Lipotes vexillifer, assembly GCF_000442215.2. Taxonomy (NCBI): domain Eukaryota; kingdom Metazoa; phylum Chordata; class Mammalia; order Artiodactyla; family Lipotidae; genus Lipotes; species Lipotes vexillifer. The sequence goes on along the minus strand of NW_006773553.1, from coordinate 1,574,684 downwards.
AGAGACCCTTCCTCACCAGATCAAAGCTGTTATTTTTTTTGGCGGGGGCGGTCATCTTTTAAAATATTTTTTTACTTTTAAGAATCTGAAATGGAAAAGCCCAGCTGGGGTTGGCTGGGTTGGGGTTCACCGAGGTGTGTGTTTGCCTGGTGTGGTGGGAAATGCTTGGGCTCAGGAGCCAGAATGCTGGGACTGGGCCCAACTCTGTCCTTTCACAGCGCGTGACCTTGGGTGTGTGACCTCGGGCGCATGACATTGGCCTCCTTGGGTAAAGTGGGTGCTGTTGTATTTCCTGTGTCTCGGGACTGCTGTGAGGACCTGGCAGTGTCGGGTGCCTGGCATAGGGGCAGGGTAGCCTGGCTTCCCCCACCCTCACTTGCCCCCTCTCTGCAGGTGGTACTCGGGCAGGATTTCCCGGCAGCTGGCAGAAGAAATTCTGATGAAGCGGAACCACCCGGGAGCCTTCCTGATCCGGGAGAGTGAGAGTTCCCCAGGGGAGTTCTCTGTCTCTGTGAAGTGAGTTCTGACCCGGGGTGTGTGGAGGAGGGTGGCCAGGGACAGGCCTGCAGGGTGTGGAGGGAACGACGGATGCCTGGAAGCAGGCGACCCTCTGGGGGTTGGGGATGATGCAGACCCCAGGGTGTGGACCGGAGGAGGGTTCCACGCGGCTTGGGCTGGCTGCGAGGCCTCGAGCACCGGGCTGAAGGCTCGGCCATTGTTCTACGAGCAGCAAGTCACCAGGGGAGATTGATGTGTTGGGGCTGGGGGTGGGAGAGCAGCCGGGCACCCAGGGCAGGTGTCCAGGATGTGCCCCGGAAAGGGTTCCCCTGTGTGCTACATAGTGGACAGGATGGACCCTGGGGCCAGGCTGCTTGGGTTCAGATTCTGGCTCTGCCATTTCCTGACTGTGTGACTTTGGGCAAGTCCCTTAACCTCTCTGTGCCTGTTTCCTCACATGTAAAATGGGTTATTGCAAAGAATATATGAGTCATTCTATTTAGAGCCATTAGAGTAGTGGCTGGCACAGAAGCAGGGTAGCAGCCTCTGGGCAGCTCAGAACCCGGTCCCAAAGGTCACAATCGGGCAATGGAGGAATCCAGCCTGGAAGGAAGGGGCAGGAACCGGGGTCGGAGGTAAAGGGGTCAGGGCCCCAGCTGGTCTCTGTCCTTCCTACTCCCAGCGCCTGGAACAGTAGGATCTAGGTGCAGCAATTCAAGGAATTGTCACTGAGCTACATGCCACGTGCCAGGCTGTTCTAGGGACTTGGAAATGACAGAGAAAAAAAAAAAACAAAGTTGCTGCCCTTTGGGGTAGCATGTCTTAGTGGGGGAGGCAGACTGAACACATGAAAGAAGGAGACAAATGAAAATAGCAGGAGCCAGTGGGCAGGGATCTGAACCTGGCGGTGGAGGCCGCCTGGGGCCCAGGAGTGAGGATCCAGGATCCGGGAGGAGAGGCTTCCAGGCAGAGGGAACAGAAATTGCAAAGGCCCTGGGGTGGGAATGCGCCTGGGGTGAGTGGGGCAGAGCCAGCAACGGGGGGTCACAGCCAGAGAGATGGGCCTGACAGGTCCTGATGGGAAACCCCAGGGCAACGGGGCCCTGCAGAGGGTCAGCCCAGATGGCTCAACCTTTGGAGGTGTGTGTGCGCAGGACAGGGGAGGATTCCCCGCGGGAGCAGGGGGCCCGGGGTCTCCATGACGCCCGACTGAGGGAAGTTCAGTGGCAGCAGACACTCCACAGGGTGGAGCAGGTGACATCTGAGCTGGGCCCCGAAGCATGAGTAGGAGTTTGGTGCACAAAGAGGGGAGAGGGGATGCCAGGCCCAGGGAACAGCATGTGCAAAGACCCAGAGGTGGGGCAGAGAGAGGTGGGCTTGGACAGCAAGGCATTTGTCTGACCAGGAGGGGAGACAGGCAGTTCTGCAGAGCCAGCACCAATGCTACCTTGGGAAGGGGGGTGGGAGTGTCCCTCTGAGAAATCCCAGCACATGCCCCCTCCCCCCCACACCCCAGGCATCCTGGCCAAGCCCCTTCCCCCAGCTCAGAGCCGGAACCTTGGGCCCCAGGGCTGTGATGTGCTCACAGGACCACCAGGTGGCGCCCTCCAGCCTCGGTTTCGTCCCCCGGGGCCGGGACCGGGTCCTGCCCCGACTCTGGTCCATCGTCTCTTACGGGGGGCCTTTCAGGGCCCTTGGAGGGCCACTGGGCAGGGATCAGAGCAGGAAACAGACTCAGGGCAGCTAGGAGGGGGGCTTCTGAGCAAGAATCTCAGCTCTGGTACTTCTGTATAACCCTGGGCAAGGTACCCCAGCCTGTTTCCTCGTCTGTAAAATGAACATCTATGTAAGGCACTTAGTGTGATGCTGGCACACAGTGAGTCCTCCCCAAATGCCAGCTATGTAATCATCATCATGTTGACCCTCCCAGGGCCACACCGCGCCTCCTGTCCCACGCCCCAGGGTCCCGGGCTCTTAGCGAAGGGCCAGTGGCCACATGGGGGCTGGGAGCCCATTTCTCGTCCTGGCCTTGCCCTGGACCTGCTGCGTAACCTCAGCAGATCCCGTCCCCGTCAGCTGTAATGTCCTCATCAGCAACGTGGCGATAGTAGCGCTGGACACCACGAAGTCCAGTGAGCCGATGGCCACCCTTCTGGGTGACAGCCACGCAGATCCGTGTGTGAGAGCATTTCCGCCCTCTCTGGCTGCGCTCCTGGGGACTCTGACCGCATAGGCGTGGCATCTCCCGCACGCTCATGCCAAGCCTCATAAAGCTGTCAGAGGTGGGGTTCACGGGCCTTGTTCTGCGTCACGGAGTGATGGTGGCCACGGCTGGCTGCCCTTTACGAGTTTACAGGGGGCTGCCCCTTCCACCTCTGGGAGCATGTCTGAGCTGGTGGCCTGTGGGCCGGGGCAGGGGCGCACTGCCTGGGCTGTGTTACTTTTGCCCCACACTCTGATCCAGGCTGCCGTGGGCTTCTTTGTCAGAAATGACGGTTTGCTCCCAAGTGAGATGTTTTACTTCTTTTCAGGCCAGGGGTGCCCTGGAGTCAATGATGTGTTTGCTCTGCTGCCCTGGTCGCTGAGCCCCTACTGTGCGCCAGGCCCTGTGCCTGGTGCTGGGGATTCAACCACCAACAAATCGGACGAAGCTCCCTGTCCTTTAGGCACTCACGTTCTACTGGGGTGACTGACAATTTTATACATGTATGTATGTATGTATGCATGTATGTATATACATATAATTTTCTAAATGATTAGTAAAATATATAAAATCTTTGAAGATGATAAAGGCTCTTGGGAAAATGAAGCAGGAAAGAATGGGGGGGCACAATTTTATGCCCTCAAAGACAGGGAGGAAGTGACCCTGGAAGCCCAGTGTGCAGGTAAAGAAACAAAAGCTCAGAGACATGCAGTAACTTGCCCAAGGTCACACAGCCAGAAAACAGTGGAGCTAGAACCCATTGACCCTCTGTGACCTGAAAGACCAGGTCTACCTTTCCACTCTTCCTCCCTGAGGCCTAAAGACCCAGGGGGAGTCTGTCTCCACCGGCAGTCCCAAGGTCAGTTTGATTCTATCTCACGTTGGCTGCTGGACAGGGAATCCACCCCTTCCCTTTTCACAGACAGGAAAACTGAGTCTAGAGAAGGGCCATGCCTAACGGAGATCATCCAGCGGGCAGTTAGCACCCTGGCCTCCACCCTGGGGGTCCACAGGCCCTGACTGGGGGTGGGGGTGCGGTGCTGGGGCTCCTGACCTTCCCCCAGCCTTGTTTATCCTCTCTGGGCAGCCGCTGCCACTCTCACCTCTGCTGCTGCCGCCACCAAGCCAGAAGAACCTGCTGGGCAGGACCGGTGGCTGCTAGCATCAGGCCTGAGTTCATCCTTGGGGTCTTCTGACAGCTCAGGGGCCAGGCCCAGCCCTCAACCCCCTGGGTAGGTGGGCATGGGGGTCACACATAGAAACAAACACACCCATGACAGCTCAGACAGGGATGTACACGTCTGGTCCCTCCCGCAGAGCAGGGAGAGACACATGCACACACCCCAGGCTCTGCCCACTGTGGTGCACCAGCTCCAGGTCCACCGCCCCGTGAGCCGGGTCTGCCCTTCCCTCCAGCTCAGGAGGGCTCACCCCGCAGGGCCATCCTCCTTGCTCAGGGGCCATCTGGACTCAGACTCGGAACTGGGGAGGTGGGAGACAGGCTGGCTGGGAGAGAGAGAGAGACTGCCCAAGTGCTGGGTCCTCGGGCCTGCACATGGAGGCGGGTCACCGGTCAGGCCAGGGGCTGGCACAGCAGGACGGCCACACTCGCTCACAGATGCAGCAGCCCAGCTGGGCCCCGCTCTCCCACCACGAGCCACGCACAGGCTGGGGGGCTGGACCACGAGAGCGTCCCAGGTTTGAGAATCTGCTGATTATCAGGTTGCAAGGTTCTAGAACTCCTGGGTCCCTTGCCCCCTTCCCAGGTCTCGCCCCCTGACCTGGGTGTGATCAGGGAATGCTCCGTTCTGGGTGACCCTCTGGGTAAGATAAGCTTTTGAAGATAAACTTCAAACACCAAAGTGTTCAGGGTTGTGCTCATTTGGGGCTGAGATCTTTTCAAACCTCCCACACTCTCGTCCGCCTCTTACCCAGAGGACGGGGGCCGCCCGCACCCCGTGCTCCTTCTCGGGGCCGGCACGGAGTCAGGGCCTTCTGCCTCCCAGAATACGGTCCAGGGACCGGAAGAACCCTGAGCCCGCCGGAACAGGGCACTAGGGAGTCCCAGGCTCGGGGGCGGCCCCCAGGGCCGAGGCTGCAGCAGGCCAGACGGGGCGGGAGGCACCTGCCTGCCTGGCCATCCTCCCCCCATCCCAGGACACGGGCACGCACATCCCACAGCCAACAGTGTGGCGGCTCGGCCATCTGGGAGCAACGCTTGCTGACGGCACACGAGCGGCTTTGTCTCGGGCCGGGGATGATGGCTGTGCCTGGCCACAGAGTCTCAGGCCTTCTCTGGCCTCAGTTCTGTGCAGGGAGCTTGCTGCCCTGAGAGTGGACACGTGTTAGAGGGGCTGGGACCGCAGCTCAGAGCCGGGAGGGGAGGGTCCAGGAACAGTGCAGCCCATGAGCACTGACCCCTCGGGCCATGCTTCTTTGTCCCTGAGCCCAGCCTCTCCAGACTGGGCTAGAGCTGGGCCGCCTCCCGCCTGCCTGCCTCTGGGTGTCTGTGAGCAGCGGGTTACAGGCAGGCTGTACAAGGGGCCGAGGAACCCAAGGAGTCCCCGGACTCCGACTGAGGGCACCTGAGGCAGCTTGCAGAGGTTGGGCCATTTTATGCGGACCTTGAAGCATGAGTAGGAGTCTGATTCAAGTTTGGAAGAAATAGTGTATGCAGAAGCCTGGAGGCATGCTTGAAAGTGGAGAGAGAGGTTCTGTGTGGTTTGGATCCTTGACTTGGGCAGGGTGGGAGGATCCCCCCCCTCCTCCCACCCCAGACACACACACAGAACAGAAGGTATTTACCTGGAATAAATCTCTCTCTATCTTAAATCTTGCATCTTAACCTTTAACAAGGCAGCACACCAGCCCCAGGGCTGATAGGTGGAGGGCGTGAGCCACAGGCAGGGATGGGCAACTGGGGGGATGGACAGCATACTCCTGTCCACGCCCTAGAAACACTTGGACTGTGGGCCTGCAGGAACTCAGGCTGCCCCAAGCCTGCACAGCCTGTCCTGGCCTGGAACGTGCCTGCTGGCCAGTCTGGGAGACGCAGGCTATCCCCTCCCCGGGGCTGGAAGGCACTTGGTGGTGGTGGGTTGCAAGGCTGGGCAAAGGCTGGGAGAGGAGGCATCAGAGAGTATTTGAAGGAAACGAGGCTGGACGTGTCATCAGAGCCAGAACTTGAGACTGAGGTGTTAAGATTTTGCCCTGAGGGCAACGGGGAGCCATAGAAGGTTCTTGCGGTGGGGAGAGAATGTGGGGCAGGGAAGGACAGGAAGCATCCCACAGGCCTGAGCTCCTCTCACACCGGTGGCAGGATGGTCTTAGGACTCACCCCTCAAGGGACTGTAAGGGCTGGGAGGGGACGCGGTCGGGGAGGGACAGGAGTGTGGAGGCTGGGGGACGTTGGAGAGAAGAGATGCTGGCTGACCACCTCTCTCAGAGGAACCATTTAATGTTGCCAGTACACGAGCACTTCCCCAGAAGGGAGGTATTATGAGGAAACCGAGGTTCAGAGAAGTTGAGCGCTCTGCGTAAGGTCACATAGCAAGAAAGTGGCCTGTTGCAAGGCCCACATCCTTTGCTGCACACTCCACTGCCAGGTGGGGACTCACCGTGTCTTTCACGGAGCCGGTCAGCGGGGCCTGGGACCCCCTCCCCCAGTCCTCTCCTGACTCCAAGCCTCACCTGGAGAGAAAAGGGCCTGGGTGCGGGGGCAGGGACGGGGGGAGGGCCCCAGCCGCCGCTGGCCCCTCTGAGGTGGTCTCTGTCCTCTCCCCTAGCTACGGGGACCAGGTGCAGCATTTCAAGGTGCTGCGAGAGGCCTCGGGCAAGTACTACCTGTGGGAGGAGAAATTCGACTCCCTGAATGAGCTGGTCGCCTTCTACCGGACCAGAACCATCGCCAGGAAGCGGCAGGTCTTCCTGCGGGACGAGGAGCCCCTGGCCGAGGTGGGCGAGTGCGGCGGGCGGGCCAGGGGGCCTCTCCGCAGGGCCCCGACCCCCCTTCCCACGTGGCGGGAGGCGGGTCCAGCCCTGCTTCTAAAATTCCGCCCGGGCACTGCAGGGAGACAAGCAGGGTTGGGAAGGCGGAGGCGGGGAAGGAAGGCAAGGGGCAGGTGGAAACTCGCCGGGCAAACTGAGCCTGCTGCAGCCAGGAGCACTGCGTGGTGCCCAGTAGGTGCTCAGTGGTTGTCTGTTGACTGAGTGAAGGTACTGACACCGGCTGAGCCTCCTGGGAGCCTCCCGGCCCCACCTACAGGTAGGACACTGAGGTTCAGTGTGACCTTAGGGCCGGTTCATCCCTCACCTGGGCCTCAGTTTCCCCTCGGTCCGGTAAGGTGAACCCTGGACCTAATATGTCGGGGAGTAAACAGCGTCTCAGGAGGAGCCCCCACCCCTGCCACACACCCTCCGTCCCATCAGCGCACTCGGCCTGCTCTGCCCGGCCTGCCCCTGGGGGCCGGGCCAGCTCTAAGCTCAGCCTCAGGGACTCTTTGCTCCAGTCCCCGCTGGGCCTGCCTCTCAGACCTCCATCCCCTCCCGTCGCTGCCTGGGCCAGCTCTGTCCTTGGAAAGTGTGAGGGGGCCAGGATGGAGCTGGGGGTCACCGGAGGGCTCCCCAACACCCACCGCCTCGCTCTGGCCTGGCCCTGGAGTCACCGGCCCTGCAGGGCGACTCCAGAGCTGGCTCAGTCCCCTGGGACCCACACCCCCTCTTCCTTCCTGGGCAGAGAACCGCTAATTAGCCTGTCCGTGATGCTATGGCCCTTGCCGGATAAGATTCCGCAGGCTTGGGGCAGAGAGCCTGGTGGGCAGGCCGGGCTGGGGCGCTGGCTGTGATCCTCATGGTGCCAGGCTGATGTGCCAGCAGGGGGCCCTCGTCTAGCTGCCATCTGAAGGGGGGGCAGGGAACCAAGTCCCCCAGAGGGCAGGGACTCACCCAAGGTCACCTTGGGGCACAGATGGGACTGGAACCAGGCCTGAGAGAGGTAAGCAGTGTAAAGTGACATCCTTGCCCTCGAAGCCTGACCAAGGGCAACAGCAGTGAACTGCTGGTAGCTACACATCACTTTATAGTTTACAAGGCCAGTTCCTGTGGTTCTAGGGCCTGTGGTCAAAAGTTATCATGGTTGCTGCAGAGTCAGGAAAGAGACCCCGAGACGGGCAGGGCCCTAACCAAAGTCCCACGCTGAGGCCCAGGACTCAGGTCCCTTGACCACTGGCCCTGTGGTCCCTACTGTGCCACCAGGACACTGGCTGTGCCCTGCGTAGACACAGGGTCTGTGCCACAGACATCCAGGGGGTGGGCAGCGGGAGGCCCACGGGTGGTGTAGCCACCGTCTGGACCTGGATACAGAGCTGAGTTCAACCCCAGTTCTGCCCGAGAGACCCCTCTCCACCTGTGGGAAATTGCTTATCTTGGGGCCTCCGTGGGGACAGCCCAGCGGGGGCTCCTGAGGGGCCCCACTGACGGCTTCCTCTCCTCGCAGCCGCCCCGGGCCTGCTTTGCCCAGGCCCAGTTTGACTTCTCAGCCCAGGACCCCTCCCAGCTCAGCTTCCGCCGCGGTGACATCATCGAGGTCCTGGAGCGCCTTGACCCCTGCTGGTGGCGAGGCCGTCTCTGCGGCCGCATCGGCTTCTTCCCGCGGAGCTACGTCCAGCCGGTGCACCTGTGACCCAAGTGGGCCCAGGGGCAGAGCCAGTGGACCGGCCATCCACCGGGCACTGAGGTCCAGAGAGAGGACACAGGCACCCCCAGCCCAGGGCCTTGGACTGCAATGTAGGCCTCCTGACTGTCAGGCCGGCCTCCTGTGCTTCATGTCAACTGGGACGGGCCCAGAGCCCCAGAAAGACCGCCTCATTCAGGACCCCTGGGCTAGGGGAGCTCCGGGGCCTCTGCCGGCCTCTTCCCATTGGCCATCAGCTGTGTGATGTCACAAGGTGGCCGGCAGGGCCCGCCCACTCCAAACACCAATGGCACCACCCCCAGGGAGGGCTGAGGACTCCTGGGTCCCACCCGCTGGGGGCTCAAGCCAAGGAACCACGGGCTGGGTAGGTGAGCACCCGCCGGGCTTGCCACCCCCTCCATCCAAAAGCCCCAAAGGCTGGCTACTGGGGAGGCGGCCAGGGCCCCGCACACCTGTGCCTGGACTTGCTGGACAGACTCGGAGACTTTGGGTTCCACCTGGGATCCAACGCCCCTGCCCACCACAGACACTTCAGGGGAGGCTGGAGGCCCTGAGGGAGGGCGGGTGAGGGAGAAAGAAACGGAGGCTCTGCTCTTCCGCTGGCCCCGTGGGACGGACAAGCTCTGAGGGGCCAGCCCTGGACGCGGCCACCTGGGAGACATAGCTGCACCTGCTCTTACTTGTTCAGGCCCAGGTTCTGCCCAGACCAGGGCCTCGGGAAGCGTGGGGGACTACAGGCCAGGTGGGGAGTTGCGGCCAGAGCCGGGCTCTGAGGGCCAGCGGCACCCAGAACGGGGTGGGCAGCCTCGGTGGAGCCCCAGCTTGAGGAAAGGCAGGGTGTCCACGGGGAAGGGGCCGTCAGCGCGGTCCCAAGCAGGGGAGCCTGGGGCCCTCGGGGCGCAGGCAGACCGAAGGGGCTCGGAAAGGGCTTTGAATGCCAGGCCGGTGGTGGAGGGGCAGTGAGCAGGGAGAGGGCGGCAGGTGGGATGGGGCCGGAGCCAAGGGAGGGGGCGGAGAGGGGCTCTCTCTGCCCAGCGCTGGCCCGAGACCCTGGAGCCCTGAGCTCTGGCAGATTCGCTGCTCACGACCTGGGCCCGTGAACTCAAAATAAAAACAGTAAAAGAGTAGAAGGATGTTCATCAGAAATCTCATTTTCTTTCCAATTACGACTACTATTTTTGAAGAATCACACATTCTTTTTTCCCATTTCCTCCCTAATTTTTCAGAGCTCCTGCTTTGCTGGCTCAGCCAGCCCCTGGGCACTGACCTGCCCTGTGGCCACGAGGGACGCCACCCTCCTTTGGGCCTCTGTATCCTTGGTGGGGAAGGGGGGCGTCTGGGGACGGTGTCAGGCAAAGTAGGCATAGCAGAAGACGTTGACACACATGAGGAGGATGGCGTTGAAGCCACAGACGCGGGCCCAGAAAGCATGTTTCTGGGATGCTCGGTGGTCACCTGGCGGGGGCGGGAGGCGGGGACAGATGAGGGCCACAGGCTCCCACCCGGGGCCCTTGCATCCAGCCCCGCCGTGGGTGGGAGTGAGAGGGAGCGCCTTAGGGTCACACACACACCTGTTCTGGCTCCCGAGGGCAGGTCCTGAGCCAGGGTCCACCAGGTAAGGTTCTCGATCTGCAGGGAAGGGTGAGGGTGAGGTTGAGGGTGGCGGGACGGGGGTGGGCCCAGATGGGATCAGCGGTCAGTGATGGCGAGAGGGCAGCCAAGTTCAGAAAGGGCCAGGAACCAGGGCCAGATGGGGTTACGAGTCAAGAGCTAGAAAATTCCTGAGTCAGCTAGGGTCAGGGGGTCAGGACAGGCTCACCTGGACGCCCTGGGGGGGTGGCGTCAGCAGGCTCCCAGCCACCACCACGGCCCCGCTGAGCACGAAGAGAGCCACGGCAAAGTGCAGGTAGTGGATGCTGTGGAGGATGGCAGGCCGGGCCTCGGGGTGGCCGCAGGGCGGGGCCGGGTGCAGGAACTCCAGCACCAGCCTGGTGGCACCCACCGCCAGCCCCGCCATCAGGCCCCAGAAGGCCCCCTGGGGGAGGAGGCAGGGCAGCTGGGGCCTTGGGAGGAAGGCCAGGCTTCCCCCCGACCCAGGCACACAGGTGGCAGGGGGAGATGTGCACCCAGCCCCACCCCAGCTCTCCCCAGCCCCACCTGCTCGGTGGCCCGCCGCCAGAAGATGCCCAAGACGAAGACTGCGGTCACCGGGGGGGCCAGGGAGCTGGTCACCGACTGCATGTAGATGAAGAGCTGCCCACTGTTGGAGCCCTGCAGGACCGGGATCCAGGCCACACTCACGCCGATGAGCACCACAGTGACCAGCCTGCGGGCAGCAGCAGGCAGGTCGTCCCTCGAGACCTCTCCTCAGCCCTGCCTCGCCTCCCACTGGTCCCTAAGGCTTGCTCTCCATCTGTCCCCTGCTGCTCCAGCTCCAGCCTCCTCCCTGGCCCCTGTCCACTCCTCCAGGGACATGGCCGATCTTGCCCTCTCCAGACCCTTCCAGGGCTCCCTGCCGCTGGCAGGAACCGCCCCTGACTCAGCCTGTGTTCTCGTGCTCATCCCTGGGGTCTCACAGTGGGCCCCGTGGCCCCCCGGTTCTCCTGCCCACCTTCAAGACACCGTCCCAACCTCTCTGTGCTTGCTGTCCGTCTCCCACTCGTGGCGACAGCAGCCTCATCCGGCTAGTTCACTGCTGCATCTCCCGGCACACAGTAGGTGCTCAATACACATCCTTGACTGCGTGAACGACCCCCTGCCCTCACATTCAGGCCAGACTGACCTCCCAGCTTTCCTCTAACCCTGGTGGGCCTTTGAAGGAGCCGTGGCCTCTGGTTGGCTCCCCCCCAACCCGTACAGCCCTTGGCTGTGGACTCACATCCACTACTGGGTGGCCTCCAGCCGGAGTGCAAGGTTTGGAGCCCAGCGGTCTCAGCTGCGAAGCCCCTTCCCTGGCCCACCCTGCGTGGAATCCTCCTCTCAGCTCCTGCCGGCCTCCCGCTGGGCGCGCCCCCTCCGCCCCCGCAGCGGGGACACCCTTCACTCATTCCTCCACAAGGCATTCATGAGGAGCCCACTGGAGAGCAGGGCGCTGGCTTAGGGACCCAGACTTGGTGACGAGCAGGCCTGGCCCCTGCCAGCACCCAGAGTGGAGCAAAGAGAACAGATGAGCCTGTTATCCTGCGCTCAGTGCTGTGCTGAAGGAGCCCAGAGGAAGCATCCATCCAGGAAGGCTTCCAGGAGGAGGGAACCCTGCAGCTTTGAAGGGGTGTGGAACCTGGCTAAGGGGACAGAGCTGGGGCGAGGTGTCCATATGCTCCTCCCTGGCTGAGAGTCCCTCGGCTGTGTCCTGGGTCAGCTGGACGCCCCTCACCCTCAGAGGTGGGTGATGCGTGAGACCCCCTGGAACCCCGGACAGCACAATAGGAATGACAGAGGCCGTGTGTGCAGCTGGGGCGGGCCCGCCTGCCTCCTGTCCTCCCCTTCCCTTCCACGCCAGAAGGAGAGGGTGGAGGAAGGAGGCACCCCCTCGATTAGGGCTAATTAACCCTCCGCCTGGCAGGCAGCCAGCGCTGCCCGCTTCAAAGGCACAGGCAGGCTCCACCCTGCCCTCCTCCAACAGGCCCAGCGTCCAACACCAGACTCAGCATCTCTTGCGGGGCTGGTCCTCTCCAGCCCGGCCTAGAGTGCCCTCTTACTGCCTTCTTGGGTTTGGTCTGATGACTCAGCCGCCACCAGGCTGTCAGAGGGACTCCAAACCCAGAGGCTGTTCCTTCTGCCTGGAATGCCCTTCTCGACTCCTCCCCCAGCAAAACCCCCTTGTCCACCAAGGCCCAGCTCAAGACCCTCCTCCTCCAGGAAGTCTTCCTGACACCCTGCCCCCGCCACTCTGCCGTCAGGATGACTGGCCCCCTCCATTGCCCCTGGGCTGCAGCCATGGTTGCAGGGGAGCCCCTCAAGGGCTGGGGGGGGGCGGGCTCAGAGACCTCTCTGGGTCCCCTATGTTGCCCAGTTTGATGCAGGGTCCCAGGGAGGGCCAGCAGTAGTGGACTGAATAACAGAGAAGGGTGGACAGAAGGGGCTGCAGGGGAGGACCGGGGAGTGGGGCTGGGGGCTGGCAAATATCGGGGCCCCAGGCACGAGGTGGTCACGCCCCCAGGCTTATGATAGCTCCTCTGGCCCCCCCAACCTGAGGAGACCTGGGTTGGGGGGGAGTCCCCAGCATCCCCGTGATGGCCTCATCCCAGGCTCAGGGTGCCCTCTGCTGCCCTGCGCTCTGGGAGTCCCATCTCTCCTTGCACTGAGGCTCCAAAGATCCAGAGCCCACACAGCTGGAAACACAGCTTGAACAGTGCTGTTAGGCAGGGAGCAGGCTGGAGGTGCTGGGGGCTGTCCTGGTGCTTCAAGACGGAGGGGTCGTAGGGCTAAGCCCTGGCCACACACCCAGCATTGGGCCCTTTCCACCCCACCGGCCTGGCTGCTGAGATAACTGGGGCCCAGAGAGGGTGAGCAGCCCGGCCCACATCACACAGCCGGTGCCCACAGGCCGGCTGGCAGGGCCCGGGGCAGGCTTACCTGGGTGGATGGGTGAGAAGGAGGGTCAAGGGTGCCCTGTGGGGGCTGAGCTGGCAGAGAGGGAAGACCGGCTCAGGACTGGCTTCAGGTGGGAGCGGGAGGCTGGGAAGTAGAAGGCAGGGGACGTGGAGCCGCCAAGGGGGGACTGAGGCTACCAGTGTCCAGGCCAGGGGGCCGAGGCACACCCCGGGCGGCAGGAGGACGTCCGGGCCCCAGTTCCCGGGAAGCCGGGGCGGGAGGGGCTCAGGGAGGAGCCGGTCCAACAGGGGCTGGGAGGGGTGGTCCAGGTGCTGACACAGAAGCCGCCGGTGAGCCGAGGGAGAGGCTCCCTGTTCTGGACGAGGTCTGAGCTGCACCTGAGCTCACACCTGCCAGCCGGCGTGTCCCGACAGAGGCCGGCTGCTTTGCACCACGGGCTGACTGCCTGGAGCTCCAGGAGACCCCACCCTGAGGATGGGCGCCACAGGCTCCCGGCTGGAGGGGGCGCTGCTGCCAAGCCCAGCACCAGAGGGCCGGGTCCCCCTCGACCGGCACAGTGGGGGCTGCACGGCTTGGAGGGTGGGGCTCCTGACAGGGCACCGACTCCTCTTCGTCCATCACTGAGTTTCACCCCTAAAGGACTCCCGGGTACCCGGCCAAGCTTGCGGACGGAGGGCTGTGCCAGGCACAGCCCCCCTCCCCCCATGGCGAGGGGCATCGGGACCCCAGTGGGACCGACAAGGCCTACATGTGCTATGGGAGCGAGGCTATAGTTCCTGTGGGAGGCTTTGAGGGGAGGGGGCTCATTCCTTGGTCGCAGGGAGGGCTGCCTGGAGGAGGGGCACTTGAGCAGAGTCTAGAAAGATCAGGTGAGTCATCAAGGTAATAAGGAGGGGACAAGTGGGGCTCGGAGGAAGTGGGCAGAAGCTCAGTGGGGCCAAGGGCACAGGGGCCAGAGGGACAGCTATGCTGTGGGTGTGGCTACACCTGAGTGCTGGCTCTGGCCCTCTCTGGGGCAGCTGGGAACCGTCATGGGGGCTAGGGGCTCAGACCTGGGGAAGGTAGATCGCTGCGTGGTTAGGGGAGGGGGCTCTCCCTGGCAGATTCCCTCAGAGATTCCGCTTGGGGTAAGAGATGGGGGTTGTGGCCGTGAAGGGGTGGCCAGGAGAGCGATGTGGAAGGTGGGAGGGGTAGAATGTTCTGGTCTCTTCTCTCCTCTCCTTCCTGGTGTCGTCCTTTCTCCAACTGGCGAACTCCTACTCATCCCTCAAAGCCCAACTCTGCTGGGGCCTCACGGGTTGGTGGTGTGGCTGGGGAAGCCCTCCTCCCAGCCCCTCCCCCATACCGTCCCACCAGCAGCAGCTCCCGCTCCCTGGCACGGGGCCGCAGCCACTTCCAGATGTCCATGGTGAAGAGCGTGCTGCTGCTATTGAAGATGGAGGTCAGCGATGACATGAGAGCGGCCATCATCACAGCGATCATCAGCCCCCGCAAGCCTGGGGGGACAGGGGCCGCTGTGACCCTGCCCGGGCCGCACCCCCGCCCCCGGAAGCCCTCCTGCCCAGGCCCCGCCATCTGACGCCCCTCCAAGTCCCTGCAAGTAGAGGCCCAGGAGGGAGGAGGTGGGGGGGTGGGAGGTGGTGGGAGAGAGACCCCGACATGGGAGGCTGGGGACAACGGCGGGGCTCCCGCGTCTGCTGCCCCAGCCTGCGGGCTGCTGGCAACGGGGATCTGTTCTCAGCCTCTCGCTTCTACGGACCTTCCAGATGACAGAGCACTTTCACACCTAGACTTCACTGGACGGTGAGGAGGTGGAATCTCAGAGAGGGGAAGAGAGTTGCCCAGGGGTGCACAGCAGGCCAGAGGCAGAACTTAGGGGTGGGGCGGGGGAGTGAGGACAGCCTGGACGGGACCCTCAGCCTGGAGGCCCTGCCCTGGGCAGGGCCCAAGGGCCCAGGGCCTGGGGTTTCCTGTTACTTCCTGTGCGTGGCCACACTGTCTTGTTGGCTCTGTGAGAGAGGAGATGTGGTTGCCCAAAGAGGAGACAAAAGCCGCCCCGGTCGTGGGCTGAAAACGAATAAGGGGGCCCCACCAAGGTGGGTGAGGCCCTGCTGTGCAAAGCCTGCCGGGGGTCGTGGGCTTGAGAGGGGCTGAGTGTGCGGAGGACTCAGTGATGTGTGGCTTCAGGCTGGTCGCCTCCCCTCTCTGGGCTTCCGTTCGAGTCTGCCTCCAAGGCTCCCTGTGCTTTTTCTTCAAGTGTCTAAGCACCTCCTCCACCGCTGCAGATTCCCTGTCTGTTCTCCACACCCCTTTCCCCAACCCCAGGATAAGCCACCTCCCCTGAGGGCTCAGACTTGCAGGTGCCTGGCCCTGGTTCTGCGTCTGACCTGCTGTGTGACTTCCAGGCATCCCATGGCCCTCTCTGTTCACTTAGGCTGACTGAGATGGGGCCCAGAGGAAAGTGAGTTAAATCATGGTTTTCCCGCAGACATTTCTCCAACCTCCTTCCCTTGCTCAGGGAGGTGGATTAACTTGGGGCTTATTCTCCCATTTCTCACACAGGGAGCTCAACGCCTGGAGAGGGGTTATGGCCCAACAATGGCTGGGTGTCAGCGAGCCCCCAGAACAGAAGGGGCAGACGAGTCCCCGGGGTGGGAAGCCACAGTGCAGCCAAGCCCCATGCCGATCAGTTTCCCTGTGCGGCTGCGTTTAATCCCAGCAACCATGCTGAGGGGTGGTCCGGGACAAGTCACTTTCCTCTCTCTGTGCCTCAGTTTCCCCATCTGTAAAACGCAGCTAAGAACTCTGCCTCATGACCTTACATAAGAAGCAGTTTGTGGGCTTCCCTGGTGGCGCAGTGGTTGAGAGTCCACCTGCCGATGCAGGGGACACGGGTTCGTGCCCCGGTCCGGGAAGATCCCACATGCCGCGGAGCGGCTGGGCCCGTGAGCCATGGCCGCTGAGCCTGCGCGAGGCCTGAAAGAGGAGACAGTGGCAGCCTTTCTGGAGGGACGGGCCAGCACCAGCTAAGAGGATGAGCCTTGGGGGCAGACTGCCGGAGTTCAGAACCCAGCTTTGCAGCTCACTTGCCACATGACCTTGGCCAGGGCACCCTGGGTCTCGGTGTCCCCATCTCTAAAGTGGGGATGATGAGGGACTTCCCTGGTGGTCCAGTGGTTAAAACTCCACGCTTCCACTGCAGGAGGCATGCACAGGTCTGATGGCTGGTTGGGGAGCTGAGACACCACATGCCGTGCAGTGTGACAAAAAAAATAAATAATAAAGTGGGAACGATGATCACAGCGCCCAGGGTTCCTGAGAAGAGGACGCGAGTTAGCCGCATGTGATGCCCCGGGGTGGCGCCTGGCGCAAGGTGGGTGCCCTGTGTGTCTTCTATTATTACTACTTTCCTCACGCTCTGCTCATCCCACCTGGATGTCACACAGAGTCACGCTGGATCCAGGGTGGGCTCCACCGCCCCCAGGGCTCCTCCCCGGACCCAGCTGGAGCCTCACCTGCGGGCATCAGCTCCATGACCAGCTTGGGGTAGGCGATGTTGGAGCAGCCGATCTCGGCCCCGCAGGCCCGCAGGCACTCAGAGGGCACCACACAGCCCACATCATCTGCACGAGAGGGATGCCTAGTGTCCCCCGCCTGCCCTCCCTGGGGTGGGCAAGCCCCGGGCTGAGGACAGGAGCCTGGCCGCACCCGCTGTGTCACCATCTGCCACCAGCGGCTGCTCGGCCCTGGGCCTCAGTTTCCCAGCCTCCAGGGTGACGAGGCGGGGGCCGGCCTCAGAGACTACTCTGGCCCTTGACACCCTCTCCTCTGGCCTGCTGCCCATCCCATGACCCACACCAGGCCGGCTCCCCTGCAGGGCGGCCCCGCCCAGGTGAGCCGTCCCGTCTCCTTCCCCCCACCTCCTGCCCTCAGTCCTCCTCCCCAGAGGGGCAGGTGGAGGCCCCCCGTCCGGGCTGACCCCTCAAACAAGAAGGGAGCCCAGAGCCCCGCACAAGACCCTCCAGACTCCCAGCTCCTCGGGCCGGTCCCCTTCCCTGCCCCTCTCCCCGCACCCCAGCCTCCTCCCACCGGAGCCTTTGTGCTGGGTGCTGCTCTCCCAGGCCCTCCCAGGGGCGGCTCAGAAGTCATCGCCTCCATCTGAAATAACTCCCCTCCCCCATGACCCCCTCCCCCCTCATCGCTCGTTTTCAGCATTTCACCTCCTCTGGACAACTGGGGCTGTCGGCACGGGAGGTGGTTTTGCTGCAGACCCTCCCCTGTGGCAGGGGCAGCACCCACTGCTCGCCCTCTGAGTGAACGAGGATCGAGTGGATGGCCCAGACCTGGCCTGAATCCGAAATCCCAGACTCCCCCCCAGCCGCTGGAAGCTGACCCTGTTCAAGGCCTGAGGGAGGGGGGCCTGGCTCCCGAGCGGGCGGAGGGAGCAGACCTAGGGTCGACCCACGTGCTGTTGTTCCTCTGGGAAACACTCTTGAAACACCTTTGGCCCCTGCCCCCTGGATTCTCAGCAGGGCCCAAGAGGAATGCGCAGAGCAAGCAAACACAGAGATGCGATTACGGGGAAAGTTCAGCAGCCATCGCTTAGCCGCGCGGGCACAGGGGCCTGTTTGGGGGGTAACGTTTCCACGCGTGGGCATTGATGTTTCCGTGACTTGGAGCCCCTGCGCGGACTGGGCACTCCTGGGTTAACGCCGCTCCTTAGATGCCCAACCCACCGTGGAGGGTCTCAGGCCCCCTCCCCGGGGCCAGAGGGGCTGGAGCGGCATCACCCCCTCCCCCATGACCCGCATCCCCGAGTGCCAGGCTTCCAGGGCATCTGCCCCGCCAGGCCCCCACCCCTGGCACCTCCGGCTCAGTGTGTCCCACTGTCCTCCCTCCTGCCACAAGGTGGGCACCAGCTCCTCAAGGCCTCCCTTCCATCCTCTCCGTCCTTCCAAAGTCACCGCTTTGCTCACATCACTTACTTCTCAGGAACCCCCTCCCAGCCTCCACCCCCAGAGCTCACGGCTTTCTGGAAAACAGTCCTCTCCATGACATTCGAGGCCCTGGACAACTGGTCCCAGGTCCTGTCATCCCAGCACCGCGCGCTGGCCACCCCGACCTGCTTGCATTTTTTCACACACGCCCAGCATGCTGACGCCTCTGTGCCTCTGCAGACGCAGTCTCCTCCTGCTGCTCTGTCCCTACCCTCCCGCTTCATGGCCTGCTGCAAAGGGCTTGCTCTCCGAAGCCTTCCACATCTCGTCCCCACCCCCTAAGGCAGAGTAGCTTCCTCCCAAGGGCTCCTAAAGCCCAGGGTTGAATCACAATTGTTTGTTTGCATATTTTACGCCCTCCACCAGACTGGGAGCCCCCCAAGGGTGGACACTGGCTTTGAATCATCTCCTCTCCCAGGTATCACCTTGTCCAGGGCTGGGCCCAAAGGAGATGCTCTGTGAAGAGTTGTAAATGAATGAATGAGTAAACAAGCGAATGGTTGGGAACAAGGGGAAAGGCACAGAAGGAGAGGAGGAAAGGGAGGAAGGACCCCACAAAGAGCTATGGAGGAGTTCAGGCACTGTTTGATCCAGCTGCCCTACCCTACCACCTCCCACCCACAGCTATGCATATGAGAGAACTCAGGAGTAGAAAGGGCATAGTTTTCCTATGACACATAGTCAGACCCGGGACAGAGCCTGGGGTCCCACGGTGGGACTCTGGGGCCACTGGGGTTCAGGTGGGGGCAGGTGACAGGTCCCTCATGACAGGTTCTGGGCTTGGACTGGCTGGCTCTGGCACCTGGAGGACTCAGCCTTCCTGGGAGGGACAGATGATGCGTCATGGCCACATAATGGCTCAAAAAGCCCAAGTCAGGAGATTCTGGCTGAGTTTATTTGGCCTGTTGCAGCCCATTCCAGGCTGCCAGGATGGGGCCTTGCCTCTGGGCACCTCAGGCTTGCCTGCCTAAGCAGCAAGCAAGAACCACCTCTCTTTTGTGACAGCAGCAGAGGTGCTGCCACCTAAACAAAGTCCCCCATTTGTGCCAACTCAGGAGTGAGCAGCCCCAGGCTAGGGGGACCAGGGGACTGGGCAAGGGGCCTGGACTTGCCTGAGTACCGGATTCCACGGGCCTGAGAGCTCCCCGTTGGGCTCCACCTTGACGTCAGCACCCCTACCCAGCCGGGGCCCACGCCAGAAGCCTGAGGGCTGCCTCTCTCCTTGCCCCCCACGTCCTCCCTCCCTGCGGCCAATGCCAAGTCCAGCCACTGGGCTTGGGGACCAGGGGAGCTGCACCACCTCCCCCCTCTAACCCACCTCCCCTAAAACCGTGACTCTGCCCACTATCCTCCCTGCTCACAGCCTCCTGTGGCCTCCATCCCCTGCAGGAGGGATCAGGGGACTCTAACTGTGCACTACAGCCTCTGCCCACTTGGCCACCTGGACCACTGCCAAAATTTAACCCTCAACTCTGGGCCTCCGTACCCTCTCCCTGGAACACCCTTCTCAAACCCAGGGAGCTCATACTGATTCCTCCCAGCTCGTTGCGGATGTCTGGGCTCTACAGGCTTTGAGGAAACACCCTCCACGGCACCAATAACTCTGTGACTTGTGTCCTTCCTGCCTCTCGATAGACTGTGACCATGAGGCCCATGGAGGAGCCCGGACTCCAACAGCGCACAGCACAAGCCAATGGGTGGCAGGTTCTGCCTATGTTTGTTGACTGACTAAATGACCCTCTTCCAAGCTGGTCATTGGACACACCACCCCGAGGGGTAATCAAGGTGCTCCCCACTCCCAAGCAAGCCTGGCTTATCCCTGGGAGCCAGTTCAGATGCTGATATCACAGGAGGGAGCACACAGACCTGGCTCTGAGTCCAGTTCTCCCAGTCCCTTACTATGTGATCCTGGGTATTTATTCTCTGGGGCTATTTCTTTCTCTGTAAAACCCTTCTGGGGACATCCATTGGCCAACAAATCAACTTCAATCTAAATTTCATACCTTACACAAAAAAATTAACTCAAAATAGATCACAGATTTAAATGTAAAACTATCAGACTTCTAGGAAAAAAGTAGGAGAATATCTTCAGAACCTAGGACAAGGTGAAGAGCTTTTAGACTTAACGTCAAAAGCATAATCCCTTAAATGAGAACTTGATAAAATAGAGCTCATCAAAACTAAAGCTTTGGGACTTCCCTGGTGGTCCAGTGGGTAAGACTCCACACCCCCAATGCAGGGGGCCCGGGTTCGATCCCTGGTCGGGGACCTAGATCCCCCACGCATGCCGCAACTAAGAGTTCACATGCTGCAACTGAGAAGTCCGCATGCTTCAACTAAAAGATCCCGTGTGCTGCAACTAAGACCCAGCACAGACAAAATATAAATAGATAAATACTTATTAAAAAAAAAAACCAACAACTAAAGCTTTTGCTCTGCATAAAACACCTGTGAGAAGGATGAAAAGAAAAGCTGCAGAAACAAATTCAGTAAAGTCGCAGGAAACAAGATCCATACATAAAACCAGCTGTGTTTCTATACACTAACAATGAACTATCAGAAAAAGGAATTAAGTTAACAGTCCCATTTACAGTAGCATAAAAAAGAATAAAGTACCTAGGAAAAAATTTAACCCAAGGAGGTGAAACGTTTGTACACTGAAAACTGTAAGACACTGAAAGAAATTGAAGAAGACACAAAAAAATGGAAAGATATTCCATGCTCATGGATTAGCAGAATTAATATTGTTAAAACGTCCAAAGTGATCTACAGATTCAGCGCAATCGCTATCAAAATACCAATGAGGGCTTCCCTGGTGGCGCAGTGGTTGAGAGTCCGCCTGCCGATGCACGGGACACGGG